>NW_006441955.1:1601019-1625708 GCF_000325575.1 Pteropus alecto | reverse complement strand
TTCTGACTTACTGCCTCAGTTTTTTCAATGGCCCATGGCTTCCTCTGAGGCCACACCCACATGTTGGAATCCACAGTGCAGGAATACCTGGACCTGCCATCCAGGTGGGAAAGACAGCATACCTGGGAACGGAAGAACACAGGAGGAGGCAATATGGTGAGAAAGGACAGCACAACTTCATGTTGAAGATTCCAGAAACCTTTATTGAACATCTGCTGTGTTCTAGGCATTGATAAAGGCTCTCTGTCCCTGAACTCAAGGAGCTCTCTCTCTAGTTCAAGAACATGTCAGTGACGCTGGCCCCTAGGTCGTGTGGCTGGGGGTGGACACTGGGCCCAAAGCTGAGAAATCTGGATAGTTCTAAGCCAGGTTGCTAAACAAGCCATCATTATGTGAAGAAGCTGTGGTCCTAGGTTGAAGTTTTAAGAAGGATAGAGGGGTTTGGGTTATGTCCTCGGAAGTGGTGGAACTGGGGATGGGGAGGTAGTGTCAGCAACAGATGGTAACTAAAGAGGGCTCAGGCATTGGAAAAACCCAAGGTTAGGAACCCTCGTCTCGTCTCTGTAGGGCAAAGTGACAGCACCCATCACTTCATGTAACCCCCCAAAAAATATTGTCGGCCCCATCTTACAAATGAGGAAATGGGCTCAGAAAAGTTAAGTAACTTGGCCAAAGTCATGCAACGTCAGAAAAGGGCCTGAAGCCCAGGTCAGCCTGAGCCCGTACCCCACAGCCTTTCTGCCACATAAGGCAGCTCAGCTAACCTTCCATACCTGCTTGCTGAACCCAGTTCCTTGTATATGCCATGCCAGGCTGCTGAAGGGACAGTAGTGAAGTAGCTGAGCTCTGTCCCACCCCCCGGACCTTGGCATCTAGAAGCTAGAGGTTAAACAAGACAGACGCAGGAGTGGTACACATGGGAGTGTGGCAGTCCCGGCTTCTTATCCTGGCTCTGCCACTCTGCACATGTCTCTAGATCTTTTCACCCTTGCTTTCTTCATTTTTAAAACCAGAATAATAACACTCATCTCAAAGGGTTTTGGAATTGATGAAAAACATATACAAAATATACAGCCCACTGTAGGGACTTAATAAAGGTAAGTTGCCCTCCTGCCTGGGCTGCGTGTGTTTATTTGAAGCCGACCTTGCTCCAGAAAGAACTGAAGGCAGCCTCTGTCTTGCCTTCACAGCTGCCCAATTTTATCAACACCACCCTCCCGCCGCACGAGCAGGTGACAGCCCAGGAGATCGACAGCTACTTCCGCCAGGAGCTCATCTACAAGAGGAACGAGCGGATGGGGAAGAGGGTCATGGCACTTCTGCAGGAGAACGAAGACAAGATCTGCTTTTTTGCCTTCGGAGCAGGTTTGGGCCAGAGTGGGGAAGAGATTATTTACAAAATCCTTAAGGGCTGGGAGATTTGCTAAACCTTCTCCTGACCTCTACTTCGTGAAGGGAAAAGTGGGACCCAAATGTGGCTGGAAAAGCCACACAGTGCTCAGCAGAGCTGGGACCCTAAATGGTTCTCCTGCTTCTAGTAAGAGTTCTTTCATAATAGTCCCCATAGGCAAGGGGAGTGACCCCTGCCAGGGCCAGAACAACCTCCGTGGCCCCTTTGTACCCAAGGAGGCCATGTTGAGAGCCCAAAACAGAATCAGCTCTCACTGCCCAGCCCAGCCTTGGGCCCCACTGCCCCAGCAGAGTCCAGGCCAAGACTATGAGGGCATCTGGTCAGGGCATCCTGCTCTGGAATGATGACCACAACAGGGTTGCTGCCCAGAGCTCAACCAGACCCCGGATCCTCCCTGGACCTAAGAGGAGCTGCTGGTGAATCCAGCCACTGAGGGAGGCCAGTAAAGATCCAACATTCCACATCCCCACTTGAGTGGCAGGACCTCCCCGTTCCACCTGTTCCAGGGCTCAGGACCAAAGCTACCCAGGATCTGGGGGTAGCTAGACCCTGATCTTTCCTGTGGGCAAGGAAACAGTAGGAGAGACTAAAAATGAAAATCACAGCAGTGTGGCCAGCCCTGGACACTGACCCCCTCTTCCTGAAACCCAAGCCCATGGGGATACAACTATTTACTCAGGCACCAGGCCAGCATGCAAGCGTCATGCCCAGCTCCAGTTCCTTCCCCATCTCTGAAATCCAGCTGGTCCCTAGTCGGTCCTATTGATGGACCAACAAGAATTCTCACACCCATCTACTCTGTTGATTTCCACTGCCACTGTCCCAGTCCAAGCCTTCATCAGCCTACTCATCCTCTCCCCGCTTCCGCACTGCTTCCCACAGTGTAGCCTGTGATGGGTGCCGAATCTGTCTCCCAATCTCGCCTTGAGCTCTGGGAGGGCACGTACTACTTAATTATCCCTGTGTTTTTAGTAGCACATAATAGGTTTTAAGCTTGATGAGTGTGTGAAAGAATGAATGACTGAAGAAATGGACAAATAGTGAATGTTGACCAGATTCTTCTATTCTGGTCTTCTCTGGGCCTGGTGAATTTAGGTCAGGTCAGCAGTAAAGGTCTCCCACTCTCCAATAACAGCAGGTCCGGAGCCATGTGCATATCTTGCTGGCAGCTGCCACTTCTGGCTCAGTCACACCTAGAACAAATGGCCCACTCTGCACTGTAAATCTACCCTCTACCCAAGAATTTCAAATCTGGACACAGCATCCAAGCTCGAGCCTGCCCACCTCTCATAGCCATGGCAGAAGGAGGTCCACAGAGGCCAGGACACAGGCAAAGCTCATGGCAAGTCAAGAATAAAGCCAAGACAAGACCCTGGCCTAAGAGGAATGATCCAGGTGCTTTGTTCTTATGCGCAAGCAGCCAGACAGCTAAGCAGTCCTATGACAGTTGGAGTATTGTCAGGGAGCATGTCCACACACAGTCCATGGCAAGAGATGTCCACATCTGCCTCACTGCATTCTTGTGGCCATGTAACTCCCAGGTCCCACATCCTGTGGCAGGTTAAGGATTTATGTGCAGGTCCAGGCCAAACATTCTTCAGTGGGATGTCACCTTTTAGATACACGCTCTCCACTGCACACACTCCTGTCCTCTGCAGTTCCATCTCAGTCCTTCCCAGACCACTGGGCACTGGGGACATGAGTCAGTCTGTCTTTGGTTGCCCATCCTCTATATCATCCACAAAGAAGGCACAAGGCCCCCAAAGCTGTGGGAGGGAGAGAGGGCCTGTGCCATCGAAAATATGCCCGGCCATCTCCCAGGCATGCATGTGCTCATGCAAAGGTCTCTCAGGTCCGGTTTCACTGGGTGTCTCCATGAAGTAGCTTAGGAAACAGAAACATAGTTATAAGACACCCCAGCCACCCCCAATCTGACCTTGCCAGGTGTCTGAGCCAGGCCCCTGCTGAGGTTCTGCCCATCTGTTGCGGGCCAGCCTGAGAGCTCATGAGTGCAGACTGGTCTCTTCTCTGTTCTGCTCTACGGGAGATTCAGGGCGAAGGGCCAGAGCTTTGGAGTCAGGATGCCTGGGTGTACAGCATGGCACTGCCACCACCAGCTAAGAGCCATCTCGCTCTCAAGGGCTTTGGCCTCCAGTCTGTAAAATGGGGATAATACACCACCTCATCAGATTGTGCTAGATCATAGGGTTAAAACTCCACCAGGGTAGAGAGGTCCTCATAATAAATAAAACACCTACTGTGTGCCAGGCACCGTTCCAGCCTCTCAGATTATATTACCTTCGATCTTCATAGTAACACCACTAGATGGGTTATATTACGCACATTTTCCAGATGAAAACCAAGGCCCAGAGAGGGTGAATGGCTTTCACCAGCCATACAAGTAGACTTCTGACTTGAATCCTGGCCTCCTGGGTATAGGTCCTGACCCTTTCTCCTATACATGATGCCCCTGCTGTATAGAAATGTTGATGATTTTGTGAGAAGGTTGCCTTTTTAGCTGGTACAGCTCACAAAAGAATACTCTCCTAGCATCTGTGATGCTTCTGCAGCAAGGCGCTACTTGGCCTCTTCTGGAGTTTATTCAACAGGTTAAGGGGCAGTTGGGGTACAGATATTCATGAAAACTCTAAGCAGGCCTGGATGATACCTTGGGGCCTAGATGGAAGCCCTGCCTCTCTGTGACCAATGTGCAAACTGACGTTATGGAGCTAATCGACTGCCATGGAGGAGTGAGCAAGCTCAGGGGGAGGGGAGGCCTGGTTCTCGACTGCCAGGATCATACAAATGGACAAGCCAACCCTGAAGGGCCCCCAAAGATCTTACGTGGGTTTTTATTTCCTTTGGTCTACAAACAACTGAGAAAAAGAAGTACAATTAAGGGAATTTTTATTAGCTAAATTTATGCAATTTGCTGGCTTATCTTTTAGTCTGAAATTATCTTCTTTCTACTGTGTTTGAAGTTAAACATCCTTTTTAAAAATAATGGTGATATAAGGCAAATGGAGCTTTCAAAGCCCTTACTTGGCAAGATTAAAAGTTAGTAACTGTATTATTTCCCTCACCCACTTACCTTTTCTAAATATAGAGAACTGAGCATGTTTAAAACATGATAGGAAGAATCCGATAGAAGGAGGATGTGACAGGAGAACGAGTGGAAAAAGATTACTAGCCCAGGGTTCTGAAAAGGCAGGAAGTGGGTTGACCAGAGCAGAGAGAGAGGGTTTGGCCTGGGGTCGAAGGGGCACCTCCTCACGTTTCTAATAAGAGCTCTACTCTATAAAGTAGAAGGTGACGTCATCTGCAGAGAAGAGGAGGAAGGTGGGAAGGTTCTTGTTTGAAGAGAAGAGAACATTTGATGTAAATGCAAGAGAGACTGGCCACAAGAAGTGACATGGATAAGAAGTTAAATAGATTCCATTTCATGAGCCAACTGTGATTGAGTGGTCGTGGCTGCCCGGAGTGGGATGATGTGAAGGATGGTAAAACCACATCAGAGCTCAGCAGAAAGAAGTCCTGATTGATTAGTGATGCCTGCTGGGGACCAGGATTAGGGCGCATGCCTGCCTGGTATCTGCTAGGAATAGAGATAATGTTGACTGGCAATGAGGGCTCTTGAACTTGCATTGGTCCCCAAGACACAGGTTGTAAGATTTCTTACAGCAACACTGAACATCTAGGGTGTATATGTGGATGCTGCACCCCAGGCCTCCTGATTTTATCTCAGCACTCCCTGCTCAGTGAGCATCCCACAGTGTGTGAACTACTCCAGGGCGGGGCCCAGTCCTCCTCAGAATTGCAACACCTGAGACTGTTTTTTAAAGACATACTAGTCCAAATCACCTAGAATCAAGTTTATTCCATTCGGTCTCGTGGAATCTCTGGACCCTAGGCTTCAGGGGAGTCTCATTCTCAGGCACTAAAAAAAAAACGATGATTTTGTCCCTAGCTCCAGGAAACTGGGGCTTTCTCAGGACGTGGTTGGTTACTTGTTCTACCACTTTGCATCCTGGAACAGAATGAGTAATGTAGGAACCGACAGAACTGGGTTGGAGGCATGAGCCAGGCTCAGGGGAAGACCAGGTAACCTCGAGGGCCTGTTCATTTTGAACTCTGAGAACCAGAGATAAGCCCAGGTTATCACACCTTCTGTAACCCTCATGTGCTGTAATCTGAATATAATTCTACCTTCTGACATTGCAAATCCTTGGGCCCTGACATGCTATGGTTTTAAGATTGTGTGGTTCTGATATCCCAACACCTATCGTCATAGCATTCTACCATGCTGGCATAGTTTGCTCCAAGCCCTCCTGGATTCCTTGGGAGGAATGTGGAGCAAAGAGCCTGCCAGGACCTAAAATCACCTCCATGTAGGACTGCTGCCACTTGCACCCACAAGAAGCAGAGGTCCAGGCAGAAAGCTGCATTTGAAGGATTAAAAAGTGGGCTGCGTGAGCACCAGAGACAGAGGGGCTGTAGCTATACCCTGAGTGCCCACATAGCCAGCACACCCAGCCTCCAGGTCTGCGTCAGCCTCCTTCTTACCCCAGCTAAAGTGCCACAGACCCACAACGGGAAACACGCCAATGGGGCTGGGACACAGAGGCCCATTGGTGCTGAAGACCCAGGTTTGAGAGAAGGGAGAGAGCAAAGCCCAACATACCGAACACCATTAATAGCTTTTATTTTTTACGTTAAAACCAACAACCACTTTATTTATTTGCTCATGAGTCTATAATTCGGGCAGGGCTCAAAGGGGTGCCACTGAAGTCACCTGGGTCAGTGTGACGGGGCTAGAAGGCCCACCTGCAGGGACACGTCTTTTATTAATAACAGCAGCAGCTGCTCCCTGGGAGTGAGCACTGACCTGCTTGAAGAACACCCACATCCACTAGCACATGACCTCCAGGTCTTCAATTCCCCTTGGAGGGAGACACGATGATATTTATTATTCATTAGCAGATGAGTAAATTGAGGTATAGATGAGAAGAGAAAGAATATTAGAACTGCAGAGAAACGATCCTCCTGACGGCCAGCCTCCCTCAACCATCAGCTGTTGCTTGGACCCTCTGTTCTGCTGAGGATGTCCTCCCCCTCTCCTGCCCAAGCCTCTCATGACCTCTTCCCCCTCCTCTCTGGGCTCCCCCAGTCCTGCAGGATTCCCCTGTCACAGCCCAGTTCATGCTGAGGGCCATCTCCCGATCTATGCTGTCTGCTTCCTAAGCACTGAGGAGGTTCTCACTATCCACTCATTGAATGAACAAACAAACGAACCAACGAATGGATGAATTAGTGGCCCATGCATAGAAGTACCCCTGCCCTATGTTACACACAACAAAACCTGAACTAGAACCCACATCTGGGAGACTCAGGGGTCCAGCAACTTGATATCTGCCCTTTAGAAGGTGAGACTGGATTACCAAATGAAAAGCCCTCAGAACCCACTAGAAACAGAGTCCCAGGTACTGTTGTTGGTCCAGCTACACAGTCAGAGGCCAGAGGAGAAGGGCGTCTAGCACTAAGCACAGTGGGGTAGAGGATGCACACAGGAAGGGAAGGGAAGGCAGCAAGGTGGTTAGGAGGGAATCAGTGAGAAAGGAAAGAAGGTAGGGCAAGATGAGCATGAGGTCAAGGGCATGAGGGTAGAAAGCGGAAACAGACTGACGTTGCAGACACTTCTTGCACTCTAAGACCTTCTATGTCGCCTTCTCAGAACCTTTCTCTTCTCAGCTTCATAGAGAAGGGCTGAGCCTTGGTGAGGACTAATATCCTTTCCAGCCTCAACATTCGGCAAGCCTATGTGTGCCTGACAGAGGTTTGAGTGATGGCACTGAAAGGAGGTAGGGTAAGTCAGAGAAGGCTTCCTGGAGGAAGTGAGACTGCTCGAAATTTCCCTGATGCAGGTCCAGCTTCTAGCTCTGCTCATCGTCCTGTAATCCTCAGGGCAAGACTCACACCCACCTTCCCTACCTTGTTCTCTGCTCAGTGGCCTCGGGAATGGAAGAAGCCCCTCAGCTCATGACTGGACACAGAAGAGCAGCCACAGCCCATTCTAATCTTAGAAACAAGAGGCCCAGAAAATAGGCAGCACACGCCCAGCTGCTTCTTCCTCTCCCAGGCAAACGCCCATGGCCTGCCACACTCCCCAGGCTGGAGCACACTGTCCAGGCCACAGTGTCCGGAAGAGTTTCAGAATTTCCAACAGTGCTTCAAAGGACCCTGCTGCCCCACCAAGTACACATCTGGCAGCTAGCAAGCCTGCTCTGGCTGCAGTCCTTGGCCAGAATCACTGTTCCTGTTTCAGAGCATCTAGCCAGCCAGAGGAACATCCCATCTGCTAGTTTGTCCCTAAATGGAGCCAACCCTGCCCTCTGGAGCAAGGGGTAGTCCAAATGAATGGAAAACCCATATTCCGGGCTGGAACTCCAAGGCTGCTCTGTCAGTGAGCGAGGATTTATGGAACATCAGCTCTGGGTCCAGTGCTCTTGCTGGGTGGCGTGGGGAAGGCAAGAGGAGAAAAAAGAGCATGGGATGCAGAACCAGGCTGCCTGAGTTGGAAAGCCAGCACTTCTTATAGGCAGTAGCCTGGACAGACCTTGTACTTAGCTCCCCTCAGCCCACAGAGTTTCCCTCTGCAAAACGAGCTTGAGAGTCGGGGGCCAGCACTCGTATAGTTCGGGGGCCTGTGCAGTGCCATCGCTCTAAGTGTGAGCTCTTGTTAGTATTTCAGGGTCCTGGCCCCTCAGAGCCTGCAGTCTTCCAAGGACGGGACCCACACAAGAGAAAACAGGACCATCTGGGGGAGGAGTGGAAGTGCTCTCTGACCTCTGAGGACACAGTCGGTACAATTGCAGGGAAATCCCAAGAGCGAGGTCTCCGTTCCAAGTGACAGTGAGGCTCAGGAGCAGGTGGGCGCCATCACTATTCATGTGGTTGGCCAACAGGGAGCTCTCCCCGGGTGCTGGGTGGTGTAATTCTAGGAAGGGAGCCTCTGGGTATAGTAGTGCTGCTGTGGCCGCGGTGAGCCCTGGGCTGGGCGCTGCCCCCTGTGGGTCACAGAACCCCTCACAGACTCTGCCTCTAGGGCTCTCCCCATAGGGCCCTGTGCTAACCTCATCACTCTGCAGTCATTGCCTGGGTCTGGAGCCGTCTTAGTCCTTAGGAGGAAAGGGTCCTTAGGACCTGGCACATGTCTGACATGTGGAAAGTCCCAGGAAAGATTTGTGGAGAGCACACTGCTGGCTCCAGCCCTCAGGGCACAGACAGATCAAAATCCCCAAGGCGTATGTCCTCACCAGGGGACAGGGTGGGGCTACAGATGAAGCCTCCTCACCTCTAAACCAAATATTGATTGAAAGAGGATCTGGCCCAAAGGAAATGAAAGGCTCAAACCCTGGAAATTAAAGAACAGAGAAGGTTGGCTTGAAGGGCAGGCTGGGGAGGCTGGGCATACTTTTAAGAGGAAGCATACAGCTGGGAGAAGTCCTGAAGGGGACCCCCAATCTGGGCAACTGTCAGACAGGTGTCAGAGGCCCAGAAGCAGCTCTGGCCTCCAACAAGAGCCTGTCCTGTGCCCTGGGAACCCCTACCTGGGCAGCTGCCTCTGCAAAATGCACTTTAAATGGACACACTCTGTGCGTGTGGGGGCTTAGGCAAACCCCAGCTCTGCCCTTTCTGCCTGCGTGATCCTGGGCCAGTTCTGCTGGCCTCAGTGAGATGTTGTGAGATCAAATGACACAATAAATCAAAATATTCAGTATAATCTAAGGGGGAAGGAAATGGTAGGTAGGGGTGCTTTTCTTGGCATTTATACCCATCTTTGCATCATTAAGGGCAGAGCTGAGCTGACCAGCTGAATTCTCGGGGCTTTTTCATTTCTAACTTCTTGAGTTCTAGCAGTCTCCAGAGAGGAGAAGACAGTAAAAGGGGCAGATTAGGGTTCCACCCAGACAGGCCCAGCTCCCTGTAGGGTGTCTGAAGCCCCTCTGCTAAGGCCTGACAACCATTCATCAATCCTCCAGGGATGGGGCACTCACTCCCTTACAGAGCTGGACAATTGCCTATGAGAGTATTCTTTGGGCCCAGCTGAAACTCGCCCCCTTAGCCTTGTCCTGCCTCTATTCAGAATGCCACCACTCATGCCTCCAGCCCCCACCCTCACCATTACCCATCTCCCCTTTCACTTTCTATTCCAACAACCCAGAATCACTGTTGGTGGCCAGCATACTGCATGCCCTCTTTCTCTTTCATGCCCGTGCACGTGCCATGCCCTGTCTTGGGAAGGCCTTCCCTCTTCCCTTCCTCTGACTCACCTGAGGCCCCTCCCCGCAGACCCCCTAGTCTAGGTCTTGCCCCTTCTCCTTTGGCTACATGGCCCCTGGTGTCCCTCCCTCAATGCATGGCTCAAGCTGCTCATCTCCCCTCCACCCTGTGGTCTCTTCCCAGGTGGGGACCATGTGTCTCAGCTCCTGGCACAAGACTGGGTGCAGGAAGCATCTCCTGCTGAGGCCCCTGCCCTGCCCTGGCCTGGCCCACAGAGAAGGAGCAAGGAACAAGGAAGGTCAGCTCTGCCAGTTTCCCACGCTGACCCTCCCTGGGAAATGAGAAGGCCCTCGGTACCCCCGATGGTCCATCCTTCCCCAGGCCCCATCCGTCCAGCTCTCCTGTCATACTTCCTCACGAAAACAAACACCGCTGTCGCTTGATATCCGGCTGCTGATCCTGGCAGCTAGATTAGCATTTGAAAGTTTCGTTTGCATTAATTTCAGACGGAACATAAATATGGGTTTGGGATCCCTCTTCCAGGAGGAGAAAACTGGAAACCGGGCGGACTCACTGGAGAGAAAACATGTGTGCTGGCCGAGGGAAGCCCGTGTTACTTTGGAATCTTTGTGGGAACATCTGGTCCTCCCCACCTCCCTTCCACCCAGCCCCCCAACACTGTCTTGAAACGACCCTGTTAATTGGTGGATTGTTCTTGCTGAGCCCTTGCACACTTTCCCTCCGATCTGGTGAACCTTGGAAGGTACACGTGTTTCTGACAATTTCCTGCCCCCAAAAACGTGAACTCCCTCGTAGCCGCCAGTACTTCAGAGTGGGTGTGTGGGAACGTGCAGTGAGCAAGGACATCTCTGGAAGGAAGTCCAAGTCCAAGCTTTGCCTCTTTCCACCCATATGAGCTGGGCAAGTCCCGGCCCCTCAATGAGCTCCAGTTTCCTCATCTGTAAACTGGGAGACCTCAAAGGCTGCTGTGAGGATGAAATGAAACTACAGCAGAGAAGCCTCACGTACCCAGGAGGCTCACTCACTAAGTAGGAGTTTGTGTCTAGATCATCCCATGATGGAATCTGGACCATGTGGAGAAACTGAGACACGCAGCAGACAAGGAAGCTTCCCAAGGTCTCAGTCAGGTTGCTATCGAGCCAGGTTTTCTGTTCTAACCTCAGGATAGGCTTCTTCTCTCTATTTTACCCTGCCTTTCCCGTGTCAGAGGGTAAATTGCAGCTGTTGGCCTCTGCCCAGATGATGGGTAGGGGCTATGACCAGCCTGCACTCTGTTCCCTGAGCCTTACGCCTTGATACAGGCCCAGTTGGGCCCAAAAGAAGGGGAGCCCTTTTTTCTGCACTAAAACATCATGGGACAGTGCCCACTCGGAGCAGGACACCTTCCCTGTTTGTATATGAATGCCCTTTAATGACATTCTGGCTTGCAGGATTAAGGGAGGCAACACCATGCCAGCCCCATCAGTCTCAAGACCTATAATCTTCCTCCCCTTTCTTGTCTCCCCGGCATCTCTGCCTGAATCCCGCCCATCCTGGGAGTCATGGCTACATGGCCCCCTCCTCCAGGAAGCCTTTCCTGATGTCCTCATTGGATTAGTGTCTCCTCCTCCATGCTTCTTGTTTCCACTTCGGGGTTCTCTTTATCCTCTCTCCTCTTTCACCGTTTCTCTCCTTTTCTCTATGTCTCTGCCTGTTTGTGTCTCTTGCCTCATCCTTGTCTCTTTCTATCTCTTTCTCTCTTTGTCTCGATGTCTCTCCGTTTCCTTCTCTCCCTACCATTGTCTCCAAGTCTCCGTATGTCTCTTATTACCCGAGTCCAGGCCCTGCTCTCCTCTGCCTTCCTCCTCTGTTTCCTTGTGTTCCGAAGCTCTCTTCCTCTCCTTGTCCCTCCTTGTGAGTATCTCTCTCCTCTCCTTGCCTCTCTGTATGTCTCCCCTATTCGTTGTCTCTGTGGCTCTGTGTGCCCCGCCTCCCACTTGTCCTCCCTTCCTTTCCTCCTCTCCTCGTCCACACGGCCTCAGCAGATGAAATGGAACGTGCCTTCCTGCAGAGAGCTGGCCAGAGCACAGCTGTCAGTGCTGGAAGGAGCTGCTGATCGGTGGCCAGGAGACCCTGGGAGCCTGGGCAAGCCACGCAGGCTAAGCCCCAACACTGTGGGGCCCCTTTGGAAACTTTCCACACCTTCTTGCAGGTTCCAGGATGGGCGTGGTGCCTGCTTCAGGATTTCTGATCTTGGAGGCAAGCCTAAGCCCTGTCTGCCAGCCCCAGGGGACAGCATGCACTGGGCCCTGACTCAGGAGCAGGTTCAAAAGCCAAGCTCCTGGGGTCGGCGGAATCTGCAGGAGCATCACCAAGGGACCAGGCTGAGGCTACACGGGGAGGGGATCCATGAGCTCAGGTCTCGCGGGGATAGGATGAGATCATGGAAAGGATGTGGAGTACACAGGTTTTATCGCTCATTCACTCAACAAACCATCATGAAACCACCACCAGAGGCGGGCTTAGCCCTGCATCCTAGACGAATCAGGCATGGCCCCTGTCCTCAAAAAGCTCATATCTTCCCTCAAGCGGCCTGTCGGGGACACACTCTGACAGAGGCAGCTCGCGGGTGTGGGAAGATCATTCCGGCTGCAGTGAGGAGGGCGAACTGGCGAGGACAAGGAGGACAGTGTCTGCAGTGATTCCGGCAGAAGGTGATGGTGACCTGGGCCAGAGTCAAGCATGATTAGGAGGTGAAATCAGGAGGACTCTGACTGGACGAGGGTGAGGAGGAAGAAGGCAAAGTCAAGACAGGGTCCATCTGACTCGGTAAACAGAGCTCAGTTGAGGTGCATCTCAGGAGGGAGGCTGAGTTGGATTTTGTAGGCTCGGGAGGATTTTATGAGATGTCCAGTAAGCAGTTAGGCAAATATGTCTGGGCTTGGGCAGCAGTTCCAGACGGTCAGCATCGCATGCTAATCAAAAGCACATAGGTGGATGATTTTTGCCCACAGAGTGTGATCAGAAAAGAAAAGAAGGCCACAGACAGGGTTCCCAGGGGTCCCCACATTTATTGGGCAGGAGAACGAGGACCCCACCAAGAGAACGGACAGGGAGCAGTGAGAGGAGGATGAACTAGAACAGAATAGTGTCGTGACGACCTATGAAACAAAGCCCCAAAGACGGGGTCAGGGTCGGAGATGATGGGAACACGGGCTCAGGAGTGAATGGCTTGCACTGTACAGTCCTGGGCAGGGCCTGCGTGAGACGGGCGCCTCGTGCAGGGGAAGGACGGAAGGGGTACTTCTCCCTGCTTTGGAGGGAAGGAGGTGAGGGTGGGTGTGGCTTAGAGAAGGAAGGATGGAAATTTTAAAAATCTTTCCTGATCGCTTCCAACTTCTCAAAGTATCTAGTCTTCTACTTAGGGTCTTAAGCTGCACAATGAGGGCCTGGAATCGCTGAGGTGGAGCGAATGGACAGAGCCCTGACTGGACACTGAAACATTGTCAGGAAGTACTCAGAATCCAGCCAGCATCCTGTAAGGCCTGGCTTCTCCAAATGCCCCCTGCGCCAGCCCCAGGAATGCTTCTTTTGGAGCAGCCACAAGGCCTTCAGTAAATATTCACTGCTGCTCCTGTGCAGCCTGAGGCAGGCCATTTTCCCTGGCGGCTCTTGAAATCCTCTGGGCCGACCACTGTTGGGCCTAGAAGCCCTCGTCTTTTAATGGGTCTCCATGGAGGCGGGGAAAAAATTGGCTTTACTGCCAGGAATGGATTCCAAGAGCTGCTGGCAAGCAGTTCCTGCAGCTTGTGCACTGGAGGCTGCCACACCCGGTCCCCCTTCCAGCCCAGTCTTGCTCAGAGGCAAGCAAGAGTGAGGATGACTCTGTGGCCCCAGCCAAGGACTGGCTTAGCCCATTGGAGAGTGCATGCTGGGCTTTTCCAAAGGACATTCACTCCTGCCTCATTAGGGCTTTACAGCTGCCCAAGTTGTGGGCCAAAGGGAAGCAAGCCATGTGACACACAGGAAAATTGAGGCTGGGGGCAGAGAGGCTGCTTGCTCAGGATCACACGCTGGAGATTCACACCCTTGGCAGGAACCGGGGTTTTCTGTCCTCTCTCAATAGCGCTTCGGTCAGGGCCGGAGCCTGGGAGGGCCCAGGTGTCTTCTGTGCCTTACTTCTCAGAAATGCCTCTCTTACCTCCTAGTCTGTGCATATGCCATTCCACCTACCTGGAACTCTCTCCCTTTGGGGCCACCCATCCTCACCTAGCCAATTCTTATCCCGTCCTTTAGCTAACAATGCCTCCTCCAGGAAGTCTACCCTGATCAGGTTGAATTAGAAGCCTCCTGTGTGCTTCCATCAGCATCAGTGTCTGGATCAAAGAATCCTGATTCTTGAGACTGTGAGTGCCTGGAACAGGCCCCTACCTGTTCACCAGTCTGCAGCACTAGGTATGCACTCACTTTGTGTTTGTCAGATGAATGAAATGGATAGGTGGAAAAAGTGAGAGAGAGAGAGAGAAGGAGGGAGAACACATTTTCATAAGGGTCTCTAGAATCAAATAAAGCCTTCTGCACAGAATCTGAGAGCTAGGGGAGCCTGTAGGTATCATGCAGCCCACTTCCTCCCTTGTACACAGAGAGAAACAGGGCATTTAAGCGTCAAAGGTTTGCTCGAGGTCAGAGTAAGTGCGCTGGATCCTGGACTAGAACCCATCTCGCGTTCCCAGTCCGGTGATCTCATGCAGTGATCCAGAGATGGATTTCAGGGACTGTGGCAAGCTGGCAAAAGAAAGACTGCTGGACAGGGGACTTGCTAAGGGGTGCTGAAACCAGCCTGGGGTGTGCAGTGGTGGCCGGTAGAGGGCTGCGGGCTTCACCCTCTGTTCCAACCACTGTGCAGTCCTAGCCTGGCTTCCTCTGTCCTGGAGCCTCTGTGTTCCCCAATAGCCTGTCCACTCTCTATTCTCAGACCTCCCTGGGGCTGTCAACATCCTGACCTTCCAGCTTCCCACCTGTCACCACCCGTCACAGGCAATTAGAGTAACAGTGCAGGGATTTCCCCCAGGTTCTGCAGAAGGGAGCTGCCCGTGGGAGCGGGCCACAGGGCAGGCACATGGGTGAAGAGTTCACCAGGGGCCACTGCCACTCTGCCCACACTGCCCAGGTCGGGGCTCACCAGAGTACTGATTGCCAGCAGTTACTGTCTCCACAGTGGCCTCCCGAGGACGCTTTCTAACCTTCCTAACTGGGGGCCTTCACTGTGTTCTCAGACCTCAAGGCTGCATCGTGCCAAAGGAGAGCAGTCCCTGCTCTTACCTGGGGCTGCGATTAAATGATTTATACCTGTATTCTTAGTGTCTAGCATAGGGTTGGCCACAGAGCAAGTACATCGCAAACGGACCCCCCCACTACTGGAGTGCGGAAGGCTGTCCCCTCCTGACCAGTCCAGGGCTGGGACCACCTTCATGGTATGAGGCACAGCGATGCCACAGGAAACACTGAGCCTTCGCCGTGTGCCAGCCACTGTTCCTGTAGTCCTCATAGCCACCCTGAGGTTGGCTGTTACACTCTCAGTTATTCCCACTTTACGGATGGGGAAACTGAGGCACGGGAAGATACAACCAGTAAGGAGCAGAGCCAGGATGTGGACCCAGGCAGGATGGCCCCAGGACATCTTACCTCTATGTCATACTGCCTCTCAGGGAGTCTGGGGCCTCAGCTTTGGTGTAGGTCGTTGGCCTAAGGCTGTTTCCAATTGCTGGTGTCCTGACATGTGGCTAAGACCACTTTGTCTTTTATGTTCCAGGTCACTTTCTGGGGAACAATACAGTCATTGATGTCCTTCGGCAGGCAGGGCTGGAGGTGGAACACACGCCTGCAGGGCAGACCATCCACAGGTAAGCTGCCCAGACATCTGTGGACATGGGACTGGCTGGCCTGCTACTGCCGGTCCACAGGCTGCATGCCCGGGCTAACTGCATGCCCGGGCTGCACCCTACCTTCCTGTTCAGGTCTGCAAGGAAAGCTGTGAAGAAGCCTGTGGTGAGATGGGGCCTCATAGGGCCTGGCCTTGACCAGACGCCCAAGAGCGGAGGGACTAGGCTGGAAGTGGTGAAGGAGGCTGGTGTGCAGTCTTGGCAAGAGGCAAGGGCAGTAAGCTGGGCAGTGGTGGCGGGATTGGGAGGCGAGTTAAGTTTTGAGAGATGTTCAGGATTTAAAAACGTGATCGGATCAGGTAGAAAGACTCTATAGGACTCCTGGGTGGCTGCCTAGAGGACGTGGGGGATGCTGGCACCCTGAATCAGGATGGGGCCGTGGTCAGGACGAGCAGTAGTCTGGCCTCTTTCTGTGTCCCAGCTCCACCTACACCTGGTCCTCAACTTCCTCTAGGCGCACCTTCCCCATTGCTGCCTCTTGGCTGTGCCCCCACCCCTGGCTCTCCTACCAGGGCATACAGTCCTCTCAAAGAGCCATATAGTGGCCATCTCTCATCCTGTGCGGATTTCCTGTCCCTCCACCAGGCCAGAAGCTGGCCGAGGACAGGGGTCAGCCAGGTCCTTCTGCGGCCCTCAGCACCAACACCAGACCTACCACAGCAGAGGTGTCTGCATGCTGGACAACTCTGGGGGTCAATCACGGGATCCTTAAACTCAGGGTTCCCTGTGTCCCACAGTCCATCCAATCTTTATGCAGGAACCTTCCTTACCAGCCCACAATGGTAACCACAGTGTGATCTCTTGGGACCCTGTCCCTGAAGTTTTAAGACCCAGAGTCCAAAAGAAGCTTGAATAATCACAGCTTATACATGTTGACTGCTCACTGTGTACCCATCTCTAAGTGCTTTTAACTCATGAATCCTCATGATAACCCTGTGAGGTAGGAGCTATGAGTACCCTCATTAAAAATTGAGGCACCTGAAGCCCAGAGAGGTGAAGTCACTTGCAGAAGGACACACAGCTCACGTAAATGGCAGTCTAGCTTCTAACCACTCCCCGTATCCCCTCTGGGTGAGACTGCTTAGAAATGGCTGAGGCTTGCTCTTCACTCTGCAGAGATGAGGCCTGGGTCACCCAGGGCATTGAGCCTCTGGTCTCCTCGCTCAGAGTCATTGTTCCCTCCGTCTCCATGGCACTGCCAGAGGAACTTGTAACTCCCTCACACTGGTCTCCTCCAGTTTTTCATCTCTGAGCCAACCGGACAATACTGCTCTTTCTGAACCTTTGAGCGCATTATAAGTCAGATTGTACTGGACCTGGACAGGCATGGGTTTGAGGGTTAAGGAACACAAGGTAAGGTAGCCTTGGGGACAAGGCATCCCTCAAGCTCCTCTTCACAGCCCCGAAGGACCTTCACCTTGAAGCTCATCGAGTCTGTCCAGGGCAGGGGCGGGGGGTGGGGGAGGCAGGCCAAAGAGGCCGCCTCGGCTCCTATTCATCTAGAGCCCAGGCTTTGGAGGAGGGTCCCCCCACTTCTCCCCTCCAGGCCCTGCTCCCAGGGCTCTCAGCCTGAGTCTCCGAGTGCAGGCAGAAATCCCGCGGCTGGGTGAAGGAGCGGGGATGCCGAGGAAGCCCCAACAATAAAAGTCATCATCGGCCACAGGTGCTTCCTGGATCCATCTTTTTGTCTGCCTGTTTTGAATTATCTCCCCAGCAGCTGCGACATCTCCTGGACCCTGGGAATCTGGGGTTGCCATGGGGGCTGGGAGCAGACAGGCTGAGCTGATGGCCGTCTCTCCTTCAAGGAGAGACAAGCCCCTCGCCCATCATGCATGAAGGAGTGGAGTGGAGTGAAGGGACAGGCTGCTCGCTTCCTCGGGTGCTGCTTTACCTTTGCAGTTCCTGACATCATGGCCACCCTTCTCCCAGGGATGGATGGCCCCAAAAGGAGTGCCATTTGGGCCACAGAGAGGAGAGAATAAAAGAGAAAAGAGCAGAGGATGTTTCCAAGCTAAGGGATGTCTGCATACACCTCTGTATAGAATGTAAATTCCACACCCACACACACACCTGATAGATGCTTAAGCTCTCGCTACGCCAGGTCCATTTGCTTGTTGGCCAGTGTTACAGAGAGGCTTGTTATGTGCCAGGCATCTCATCTAACCTCATGACAACCCTATGAAGTAATTACCATTTCTAGTCCTATTTTACAGCTATCTGCTGCTTGAGACGATTTCATCACTGTCCTTTGTCACATAGCCTGTAAGTTACAGAACCAGGATATATACCCATGTCTGCCTCTAGCTCAAGCTCTTATCTGCTTGGTGCTGTCCTGCCTCCCTGAAAAGGTGCTCAGTAAATATGTGTTGAAGGCATGAATAGACGGTTGTACGAATGACACAAGCAACAATGTTAATATTTAATGCTATTTATCAATAATATTAATTACTAAAATGTTTCAGCTGTTTGCTATTTGCCAAGCACTGTTCTAAGTGCTTCGCCTCTGTTAACCTACATAACCCTCGCGATGCCCCTATGAGGTCCCCATTTTATGAAGCAGGAGACTGAGGCATAGCAAAGTTAGGTAACTCACCCAAATTCCCTCAGCCAGAGCTTATTAAATGAATGAGAACCACAACTAAAGACCTACCCATGGCTCACTTTCTTACTTCTTACTAGTCTGGGCTCAAATGTCGCCTGGCAGTGACCAGACCGCCTTCCCTGCCCAGCACCCCACCCCCACTCTCTCTCTCTCCTGTCTCTGCTTTATTTGTCTCCCCAGTAGTCATCACCTTCAGACATCCTGTTATATCTTACTCTCCATCTTCCGCTTCAGAATGTGAGCTCTAAGAGCACGGGGACTTTGTTCTGGTCACTGCTTTTGCCCCATGCCTAGAAAAGTGTCTGGTACAAGATAGATGCTCAATATTTATTGAATCAATAAATGAAAGAACGAGTCAAATCTTCCTCTGTCCACGCTAGACAACGGTTTTCCTGGGTCATTCTCTCCAGGCCCAACAGGGACACCCTAGCATCTTCGGCCATGACAACTTTCCCACTGAATTGCATCTCCTGTCACATGTGTATGATGCACTCCAACATGTCATGTGCTATTTCCCTCTCCAGCCTTGCCTCACGGAGCCCTGCGCCCCCACCCGAGGGGACTTCAGCGAGCCCAGCCCCAGTGACCCCAGCTGCGGCCATCCCCGCAGCACCCTCGGTGACCCCCACTGCCCCGCCGGAAGAGGAGGACCCAGCTTTGTCCCCACACCTCCTGCTCCCTGACAGCCTCAGCCAGCTGGAGGAGTTTGGGCGGCAGAAGAAGTGGCACAAGAGGCAGAACAAACACCAGCGGCCACGGCAGTTCAACGACCTCTGGGTCCGCATCGAGGACAGGTGAGCTGCTGAAGGGCAGGTCTGCTGGGAGCTGGGCATCATTTCCAGGCAGCCTCCCTCAGGAGGAAGTGTGAGTGTGGCAGATGGTGCCCCAGCAGAAACCTCAGGCCTGGCTTGTTCCCATTCAGAGGATCTTCCTGTTCATCCTTTAGGGTTTATAGAGCACACTCACACCTGACTCTTCTTCTTTATGCTCCAAATGAGAGTAGGTACGGTCTTCTCCATTTCAAAGGTGAGGAGATAGAAGCTTCCTTCAGATGCAGAGGACAGAAGTCTGCTTTGCCCTTAGTTTCCTGGGATGCACCTGGTATGCAAAGCAAGCTTCATTTGTCCCATGAGCCAGAAGGTAAGAACAGGAGAAAATGGACCAGGCTGGCTATATCAGAAGGCTGTGAGCTCCTTGTGCCTGGAAGGTCTGAGTGGCCAACACCCCGGCAGGAAGGCTGCAAAGGGGATCCCGCTATTCAAGAGAGAGATGGCAGGTGACGCCCGATACCCTAATGCTGTGGGCTCGGTCTCAGCGGGGGACGAGAATTCATGATATACCTTGTTGAAAATGGACAGGTACAGAAATCATCCCACTGTACTGGTACCTCCGTTTGTGTGCCCCTCCCACCACCCTGCATCACCCCTCCAAAGCCCGTACTGTAACTTGAATGCCATCTTCCAGTCTCTGCCTGCAGTCTTAGTACAAAGCGATTTCTCTAGATTCCGCTTGTTAGCAAGAATCTCCGTATTTGGTGAACAGCATCACCGGAGCACCTAGGATGTCCCAGAGAGTGACCATCAGTGAAGAGCAGAGTCCTACCCACTGCGGGAGCCCAGCCGTGGACATCACACCCAGCAGTGGATCCTTGGAGACTCGAGGTCTCCATCTGGACCCTAAAGATGATCATCTAGGATTTCCTCAGCATCCCCAGAAAGAATCGCTTTGGGCACTTGTTAAATAAATTCCCAGGCCCCTGCAGGTGTCGATTCACAAGATCTGCGGTGGGGCCTGGGGAGCCACATGTTACATGTATGCTGGAGAGTCTTCTGAGCAGCTTTGGGAAACACAGGCCCGACTCTGCATTTATAGATGTTGAACCAAGGCCTGGGGCAAGGGGTTTTGTCCAGGGTCACGCAGGAATCAGGGGCTGCCTCCTGTGCTTGTCACTGCATGATCTTCCTATAGCTAGGTCTCTGCGTCATCGACAAAAAGTTGGCGTAGTCCATTCCACTCTCTTAAAGTGCGGGATGTGCATCATCTTAAAAAGACTTCCAGGAAGTAAGAGTTGAGTCCATTGCTCCTTTGGCTGTGTTGGCTCATAGCACCTGACTTGGGTTCCTGATAAATGTACTTCTGTAGAGCCCTTGCCAGCCCAACCTGCCCCAAGTGGAGGCACTGCCGCAGCTGTATTGGCTGGGACACATTTGGCTCCTGTGCCCAGCATGGGCCGCCCCCTTCAAACCTGGAGCTAGGGCATAGAGTTACTGAGCCGCTTCCTTCAGCCCTGGGGGGCGCCTACAGGCTGCCCGGGAGGGGCTGGCAGCCCATGAACTGCTCTGATCAGAGGGGTTGCTCAGGGCCCTCATCAACCCACCTGACTGCCAAGAGAACTGGCCAGGGGTGGGTCCAGCCCACAGGGTGACAGGAGTCTGGGCTGTCAGCTCCAACTACAGACCCCCAGCCCCTAAGCATGGTCTGAAAGGTAAATTGGGGCAAATGACTCCAAAACAGTTTCCTTTTTGCAACACATAGCTCTGAAACACAGAGCCTGGTTTCAGGAGAAGAAAACAGCTTTTCTTTGGCAAGAAGGAGCCCTTCTTGGTCCCAACAGGTAAATTGTGGTTGGATAACTCTCCCCTCTGGTTGGGTTGGCGAAGGAAGTTTCCACCAACAGGCAGACTATTTGTTAAAAAGTTTCGCCACCGCTTCCTAAGGAAGCATGCCCTGAGCACCGTGAAAGGCCTGGGTGCAGGGCACAGCTTCTGTCACTCCCAGGTCTCACCCCATCCTCTTCGGGTTCCCAAGTTTCCAGTTCTTTCTGGAGGGACCCTGGGGCCCATTTGTAGCCCTGCGAACCAAACTATTTTTCTTGGTGCTTTAATTTCATTCAAAGTTTTCTCATTTTCTTCCCCCTAAATCCCACTGGAGTTACCCCTTTCTCTCCATCCCCTCTCCCCAGCTCATCTTCCACCTGGGATCCTGCAGCAGGGCCCTAACAGGACCCCTGGCTCTAGCACGCCATCTCTCCTCAGCTCGAGATTCTCTGTGTCTCCCCACAACCACCCGGTTAACTTCCTGCAGCTCTGCCCCAGTGCAGCGGCTGTTGCTTCCTTTCCCTCCTCACTCACTGCTTTTCCCACCCTGGGATGCTTTGGACCCCATCCTTGCCAGGCTTTGTGCCAAGTCCACCCTTGTACTTGCCTCTCTCTCTGCTGGGGTGGGTCCTGGTGGAAATTTGTTGAGCTCCTGCTCTGTGCCACCATGTCGCCAGTCCTAACAGGAGTCCTGGAAATAGGCCTCGTTTTAACAAATGAGGAAACTGAGGCTCAGGGAGGTCAGGAAACTTGGCTAAGACCACGCAGCAAGTCAAGTGTGGCATCAGAACCCACAGGCAGGTCTGCTGTCTAGTGCGAAGGGTCACGATTGCCCACCCACCACTCAAGCGCCCCTGCCACCCTCGCCCAGGAAGCATCTTCTTCATCCTCACCCCGCTGAGGTCTCCCTTCTTGCCACAGCTTTCCCTGCTCTCCCTTTCCCTGTATTCCTGCATTTCCCTGCTCTCCCCTCCCCTGCAGACACCTGTGGGTGTCCTGTCCTGGCACAGTCACACAGACTACAATTTCTCGCTTATGTTTCTAGAGTAGAAGTCCCTGGGGACCAGATCTGGGTTGGACTTCTGCAGATCCCTGGAGGCCCTGCTGAGGGTTTGTTGAGAGAGAGAAGGAGGGAGAGAGCCGGGGTGGAGGCTGCAAGTGCCTGGCCAGGACACCGCCTGGAGCAGGCTGGCCTTCCCTCGCCCCTCATTACCCGAGGTATAAACACACGGGAGGAAGTTTAGAGAAGCAGCAGCCCGTGGCAGGATGATTTATGGGGACCCATGGCAAGTGCCAAGCCTGTGTCCACAGATGGCTGCACAGTGGCAGCAGAGTACTCCCAGGAACCCTCACATCTGAGAGCCAGGAGGGGGCAGCAGGGCACAGACCATTCTCATACTGACCATGTGCAGGATACCACCCCCAATGAGGTAGGACCTATGACAATCCTCAGTTTCTCCTTTTGTGTAGTTGGGGCCTTGACTGGTCTCTGAAGGTCGTGCCAGCTTTGTTGTTCTCCGAGTCCACAGATGGGGTTGGGGGCGAGGATTGGATAAACAAGGGAACAGAATCCTAGGCCACCAGGATTAGAAGGACAGTCCTGACAAGGCAGGTGCAGGGAAGAGCTGGGCAAGGCCGGAAGCAAGGCACAGAGTGGGGCATCGGTACCTGATGGACGCAGAGCCTTGTAGATGCCCCCGCTCAGGGACAGGGCTGCAAGACACGCATACATGGGGGGTCATTGCCTTCTGGGTCTCGGTTTCCCCTGAAGTTTGAACAGGTGACCAGAACCCCTTCAGAATTCCAGCCCCTGGACTCCTGGGCTGGCTCTGCACCCCTATTGCCAGCCACCCCTTACTGCCCTGAGATTCTCCAGCTCCAAGGTCTCTCTTAGCGCAGCCAGGCCTTCTCTCTGGTCCGGGGTGGCCAGCATCTCTGCAGGAGGCCAGGATCCATCTGATTAGAGATAGAAGATGCCCCATGAGAAACAGGAAGCAAGATCCTTCAGTGAATAAAAGCACAAACAGATTCAGACAAAATGGGATTCAAATCCCCGCCTCTCTTCATACTTGCTTTGAGGCTTAGAGGGTAAATGAGATGGTGCTTGTACAGTGGTAAGCCGACATCAGACCACTGGTGACACTCAGTAACAGTTGTCTCCAGTGTTGGTGGCCAGACTATGAGCCTTTGACTCAGAGTTTGGTATAAGATGCCTACCCCACATCAGGAGCTGCTCGTAGGCCTTCAGTACCTCTTAGGCTCACAGCCTTAAATGGGCCACTGGGGGGGCACTGCAAAATTCCACCACCATGTTTAACCGGAGTCACATACCACATGCTCAGCCCTGTGGTAAGTGTGGTCGGGAACCAGAGCAGGAAGAGTCTCAGGTCATGGCTGAGCAGGGACATCTGCCTGCTATAGTGCAGCTGAAAGAGCCCTGAATCCATGGTCAGTCTGCCTGTGCCTGCAAAGAAATCCAGTCAGCGAGGGCTGGAGGGTCCAGGGCCCTGGAGGTCGGAAGCGACCTGGAGGCTGAGGGAAATGAAGGCGCTTCCAGCAGGGAAGACCACATGGCTAAAGGCGTGGAGGCTGGTATGGACCTTAGATACCAGGACACTGAGCTGCCCATAAATCTGTCACATCAAATCTCTGCCTGCATCTGACATGCTTGTCCCAGAGAGGCCCACTCTGGAACCGCAGTAAGGTCTCCTCCAGCAGGATCAAATCGAGAGCTCAAGCCCCAGGCAGCAGGGCCACCCGTCACCTAGATTCTGCTGCTCCAGGCTCCATCTCCCCTTTGACTCCTCAGAGCTTCCTCAGGAAGCCACCGAGGACACAGCCCAGCAGCCCCTTGTGTTGCCAAGAAAGCTACACCCCAAGACTCCCAGAGGCCAGCCCTGGATGGCTCTTAGAGACCCTCTCACGATGAGATTGAGACTCCGCTCCAGAAAGCCCTGTGGAGAGGCTTCAGGGGACAGACAGCTGACTCTGTCTCAGGCACCAGCCCTGTGCTTTATACCTTGGGCTTCTGCGGAAGATCTCACTTTTGGCTTCTGCTGCTAGAAAACATTTTTAAATCCATGGGTTATTCCTGCTCCTTCAATGTACACATGGGGAAACTGAGGCCTAGAGGACAGGACTGGCCCAAAGTCGTGAAGGAGCACAGGGCAGGCTAGAACAAGGCTTCTGCTCTCCCCGCAGGCCGAGGGGCCCTTCCCCATGCGAGGGGCCCTGTCGGCTCAGAGCAGACTTGGCCCCTTGGTGCCAGCCGTCTGCAGAGCCTGGGAACACTCAGAGTGTTTGGTTTGGCTTTGAGGCCACTTTGCCATGAGACAATTTTCCCAGCATGGGTCGAGATTGGGGGGGTGTGGGGGGATCTGGACTAGGGGACTAAGCTTTGTAAGCGGCGTAGGTAAGGAGGCAGGGCATTTAGAGGGGCTCTCTGCCCCCACCCCCCATTTCCCTGGGATTCCTTCCAAGCAATAAACTCAACTCGGGCTCCAAGGGTGGGGAGCGTGCATCTTTGGTTTTCAAAGTGTAAAAGCAAATGCCTTCAGGCGCCTTGCGAGGCATAGTTTTCATAACTCTTACTTGGTCTTCCTTCTGACGGCGGCAGGGCTGGCTACGGCCAGGCTGGGCCCCCACTCTGGGCACCACAAGTGGCACCTCAGCCTCCTCTCCTGGGGCTAGCCCTCATAATCTCCCTACTGTTCAGGCTGAAAGGATGGAGCAGCAGCTGGTCGGAACATTCATGGACTTATGTGTTGTGTGTGGTGGCGGGGGCGGGTCTTTTCATTAGAAAAGAAAGGGAGGAAAGGGGCCGAGGTAGTGACCCTTCTGGGTAGAGGTTTGCAAGG
>NW_006441955.1:1590620-1600084 GCF_000325575.1 Pteropus alecto | reverse complement strand
TGCCCTCCATCGCCCACTTACTCGTCTGCACAGTTAGGACAACACCCAGGCCAGGCCGAGCTGGAGAGCCAGACACAGATTAGACATCTGCGTCCTAATCTCCTTCAGGCTCTGCTTCCTCATCTTGGAAATGGGAATAATAATAGATGGCAGATGCGTAGCATCAAGCACAGTGTCTGCCTGCATGTAGAAAGCACTCCATAAATGGAAGATGTTATTAGTGGGGGAAACAGAGATGCAAACATTAATTAGGAGGTTAAAAATAGCCAACGCCATGCAGCGCTTCCGGTGTGCCTGGCGCCATTGTAAGCACTTTACGAAAACCCATCCAAACCCTGTGTGCACAACTAGGTGCCTGTGACACAATATGATCAGTGAGAATTGTACCCTCCCCTCCCATTCCAAACACATACTCTCTGTTCAGGAACATCTTCCCTCTGTCCCCTATACATGACCAGAGTTGGCTCCCTCCTCTCTTGATAGGTCCTCTGGGAGTTTCTAAAGACGGAAGAACACAGACTCCAGGTTCAGAGCAAAGACTTGGCAGGTTCATGTGGTCTGAACATGACCTGGAGTAGGGTAGAGAGGGAGAAACGGGACAGGGAGTGAGCATCCTTCCTTGACTGAAGGCATCTGGACCCCTACTTTCCAGAACAGAGATCCCAGACCACGTGGAGACTGTACTTGGTGACTCCGAGCTCCCCTGCTCCCCCACCTCCCAGGCTGAGGCTAAACCAGGCAGTGTCAGAGGTGTCCAGCCAGGATGGTAGTAAGGCTGGCTATGGTAGTGACGATGGCAGATCTCGCCCCGGTGATGAGAGTCAATTATTTAGGGACCTGATGCCCAGTTCATGGAAACTCAGGCCCAAGTGATCTGGGAGACTCCCAGATGGCCCAGGGAGTGAGCGGCCTGTTGGGGAGGGAGGGGAACCCTGGAAATGGGAGCAGTCTCCCCATTCAGCAACTACTAGTGAGCTCCTACTGTGTGCCCCCCGCTGTGTGTCCTGGAGCAAGTTATTTAACCCCTACGTGCCTCAGTTTCTTCAAAATCAAAATGGGGGTAATAGTGGTTTCTGCCTCGTAGCATTGTCATGAGTGTTAGAAGTTAATACATGCTAAATGTCTCGCACAGAACTGGCACAGGGCCCTACTCTGCAAGTACCTCTCCAGCCTGCTGGGAGCATCGTCAGCCATATGCAAGCTAGACTCGCTGTCTTCATAGCTGGCTGTGGGGTCACCTCCTCCGGGAAGTCTTCCCGGCCCTGCACTGGGTCAGGGCTCCTCTATATTCCCCCTGCCCCTGGGTTTCCCCTCCCATCCTTGCCCTGCTGGTGTGATGGGGCTTGTTGGGTCCTCTGTCTGCATCTCCATCTGCCTCCGGCCACTCAGGGCTCCACAGGGCACATGAGCCCATAGCTTCTGGGGCCCAGCCCTTCCCTTTATCCCAGTGCCTTAACCTTCTTAACCCCTGTGGCCTCTCTTTGTTGTGTCTCTGTCAGTGTCCCCTCCCTTCCCCAGTCCCCGTCTCTTAGTTCATCATTTCTATCTATTTCCAGGACTCGAGCCAGTGACCTGGCCCTACACTCTGCCCGGCCCCTGTCTGCTCTCCTCTTCCATATGCCACCAAGTGCTGGCCTCAGCCTGCCAATTCCTTCTGCACTTAATCTCCTTTGCTTTCTCTCTGTCTCACTCTTTCTTTCTCTCTCTCCCTCCCTCTCTTTCACATAATTTCTTGAGCCAAGACCCTTACCTAGTACCTCCAAAACTGGATTCTGTTTTTATAAGTTCATGGAGGACTGCACCTTTAACTAAAGCTCTCTGTGGTAATGCAAAGCGAGACCAGCCCCAGGGCTCCTGCCCCAAGGAGATGCTGCCCCCGCTTCCCCGTGACCTGGTCACCAGGTAGACTCTCTGAGCCTCAGTTTTCTCACCTGGTGAAAGGGGGTGATGAGAGCCCCGGCGAAGGTTTGTTTTGAGGACCAAAGTTACTCTCCATAAGTGGTGGCTGGGATAACCAGACCAGGGTGGGGGGATGTTTGTGTTTTATTTTCTGTTTGTTTCAGACAGGGGGGAGGAGGGCAACAAAAGGCCAGGGTATCTGTGTACATGGGTGTGGAGGCTGATAGCCCCACCTGTAAGCCAGATCACTCCCTCTTTGATTCTTTCTACCTGGGACCCAGTTATCTCGAGTGGTCACACTTGAAGCCTGTGGTCCCCAGTGCCTAGCCCACTCCCTGAGCCCGGTATGTGCAGCCTCAGGAGCTCAGCCGGCTAGCTATACAGCTCTGGGCTGCTCACTTTCCCTGTCTGAACCCCTTGTTTTCTTCTTTATTTTATGAAAAACAATAATAAATCCAGTAAAGCTAGTTCTGAATTCTAAGACTGCAGCCCAAGATGGGACTCCTGAGTGGTCACTCAGTTTCATGTGTTTTCTCCTTCCAGCACCACTGCCTCGCCACCCCCGCTGCCCTTCCAGCCTACACATAGCTCCGGGACAGCCAGGCCCCCTCTCCAGCCCTCCGACCAGCTGCAGCAGCAGGAAGAGCCGGGGCCAGCCAGCAGCTCAGTGCCCGCCCGCTCACAGCCGACCCTGGGCCTCCTACCCGCCATCGCTGCCAGCATTGTAGCCCCCTTCCTGCTGCACACCCTCGGGCCCTCCTGACCTCAACTGTCCCATGCAGAGAAGCCAGAGAAGCCAGAGAAACTATAGGAGGGTCTTCGGCCACACCCCACTGCCCCTGCCGCCACCTCCAGTGGTGCCTGACCCCCCACAGGCAGTCCAGACGGGATCTGTGAGAATACTAGAGCTTTATTGTACCCGAGTTACATCTTCTTTTTTGTAGAAGGATCTTAATTTCCCATAGTGCTATGGGGCTCTTTTGTAAAATATGTGTCCATATTAAAAAAGAAAAATGTATTTATTCTACCGATAAAACTATTTTTATGTGGCCTATGTTAATAACCCCTTAATTAGCCCCAACACCAACCCAGGAGGTGAACCCAGGTTGTCAGGACAGCTTTGACCTCGTGCGGACTGTGGCTTTGAACTGGCTTGCTCCTGGATCAGCGGAAGCCTCCAGTGTCTGGGTTTGGCTTCTCCCACTGTGGAAACCTCAGAGGGATGGGCAGGCAGACAGGCTTAGCTTTCGTGAAGCTAGATTTGGGGGCCAGAGATGTGAACGCTGACAGTCCTTCCCTCCCCTGGATGCATCTGAGGGCTGGGAAGATACTTTCTGAAAGAGAATGCTGCTATTTTGAAACCCTGGGTGTCTGTGAACGGGGCCTCCAGAGCTCTTGGTAAGTGTTTCAACCAAAGCACTGGGGTAGGGGAGGGATGTTGGTGCTGAGGGAGGTGGTCCCCCAGCCCCATGTGCCTGACCATTAAACTGAGATCCAAAGAGAGGAAGGTGGTTGCCCAAGGTCACAAAGCAAATGGGAGATTCAGGATGCAAATCCAGACCTCTCTGTTCCAATAGCATTAATCCAGCTCGGGTTATGGGAGAAGCTACTGAAGTCACGGCCAAATGGAATGAGCTGGACTGAAGGACAGGAGTAGGCACAGAAGGACAATTTTAGGGACGGGGCTCTAGGAGTCATATGGTAATAATAATCAGAATGAGAGTTACCATTTGTCCTAAGCCTGCAGTGTGATAGGTACTTTGCACATTCACTTTATCACTCATCTTCGCTCTAGTTCTGTGAGATGCAATTATCCCCATTTCACAGATTATCCCCATTTCACAGATGAGCCCCCAAAGAAGTAAAGGGACTTGCTCAAGGTCACCCAGCCAAAACGTGGCCCCAGATCAATGTGATTCAAAATCGATGCTCGTCTCCCGGACCATATTCTATCATGTTCCCTTTGCACAGGGAAGCTCCAAGGGAGGTGAGTCTCACCCAAATGGGCCGGCGCTAGCTTCTTACTCCAGCCAAAGAGACTGTTTGGCCACAGTTACTCATGTTGGTCACTCTGGCTAAAGAGCATTTTGAGCATGCCACATGTTCCATGCCCCAATTTGTCTTATCTTGGAGCCAATGAGAGGCTTTCCTGCTAAATCAGAGGCTACAGAGTTGGGGACAGCTGTGGGAGTCCTGGGGAAGCAGACAGCTAAATGGGCGCAGGTAGGCCACTGAGACTCAGAGAAACTGACCTAGCTCCTAACCCCCCAAGGTAATAGCCGAGAAGGTAGAGGACCCAATTTGGCTGCCTTCTAGCCCTGAACCCTCATTGGGCTGACAGCTTATCAATTACAGGGTCCGAAAACCCAAGAGCAGAAAGAACCCCCATTTGACAGTTAGTAATAACTGTAAGAATAATAATAATGCCCAGAGAGGGGAGGCATTTGCCCAAGACTGCACAGCTGGGTGTCTGCTGACTTACAGACCAGTTCTCTCCAGCGTCACTACACCATGGCTTCCCTGGCAGGCCTGGTGGTGGCTGTTTAACCCCAGAGCCATCGTGCCCAGCTGGGCAGCTGTCTCCCTTCTGAGATGGTAGAATTCAGGACAGCTCATTGGATGGTCACATGTCCCACTGGCATCTTGGCAGGCAGCTGAATTCTTTTCAGCTCAGCCCTGGATGGATATGTTTGAGCTTGAGACCTGGCAGGAGCCCTGAGGGTCCAGCCAGCCTCATGGGCACCAAGCTGTAAACTGAACTTGACCCCAGCCAAGGCTGGAGTCAGTTTATCCTTGGCAAAAATGTGACTTCCTATTTCTGAGCAGGAAGGGGCTTAGCTGACTTATAAAACAGGCTCAGAAGGCCTGGGGGACATCAAACACATCGTGCAGAGCACTATTTGGATGAGATAAGTGTAAAGGAATTAGAAACACACAGGCCAGATTTCCCTCTGTTCTGGGCAAAGTGTGGCATGTGATGTATTGAGATGGAACTTGAGGTTAATTAAAGATGAAGCATTTGGGTAAACAGTCCAGGCACCTGACTGCGTGCCCAGATCTGTGCCAGGCACAGGGCCAAGGAGGTAAATTAACGCAGTGTGTGATTATCGAGCACATGCAGTGCCAGGCTCCGTGTTGGGCCCGAATCTAGCCACCTTTCCTAACCTAGAGGAACTCCTCGTTGAGATGGACAAGCAGTGATGTCCTAGGTTCCTAGAAGGAACTTAGAAGTTATCCTGTCCAGGCCCCTGGCCCGGCAGATTCAGCCCTAGTCTTCCCCAGACCCCTCCTCTGGGCAGATTGGCGGATTCCAAACTCTCCCTCACCAAGCGTTTAAAGAAAGATGGACGGACCAACTGGTTAAGAGGACGTGTGCGGACAGGACAGCCAGAACCAATGTGCGTCAGACATCTGCAACCTAAGTTCACTGATCCCTGACGACTCCCCACTGGCCAGGGTTTGAAGTGAACTGAACTTGCTGACTAATGTTTCAGAAGACCTGAAGCATGTATACAGAAATCTGCATGGCTGGGACATGCGAATTCTCTCATCTTCGGCCAGGGAGCCACCAATCCATCAGCAGCCACTCACACACTTGGAAATGATTTATCCACCACCGCTGACATTTTGTCTAGCACGTTCTATGTGCCCAGCCTCATAAAATGCCCCCATTGCTCTGAGAGCATCATGTGCATATCTGAGGGCTTTCATATTTGACCGTGAGGCAGGCAGAGAAGATGGATGGACTGACACTCAGCAAGTTAAGTGACCTGTCTAAGGTTAGGCAGCATGTTAGTGGTGGCCCTAGGTCCCCTGTCAAGAAACCTGACTGAATGACTAAAAAGCTTTCTGGGGTTGGTCAGCATAGCTATGTCAGGCTGCTCTGACACATCAGTGTATGAGCCAGGCTACAGGGAGCTGCAAAGGGCCACTCTGAGATGCAAAGATCTGGAGTCTAGGAAGCGTGGAAACTTGTGCTGACTGGCAAGTTTGCCTTTGCATTGGGATGCCATCAGCAGATTTTCCTCACACTGAATGCTCTGCCATCTACTTCCTGGCCTCGGCCAGACTTGGGCAAACCTAGAGGCTCAGGATTCTGGTCCCACCTGCCCAGTCTCCATCCTGATGCCATTGTCATGACAGATTTCAAGTAAAGGTCCTCCACCAGAAGGAAAGCATATGAAAAACACAATGAAGAACAAGAGAAGTTCTACCGGGAATTGCAGCTTTGATGGTATCCTGTGTGGCTGAGAACACAATTAAAGCTGATAGTGTTTCAGCGACCATGGGATAAGAACTAAAGTCCTCAGCCTGGTGTTTCTGTGATCTGGCCCTGCTGACCTTGCCAGCCACATCTCTCATCTCTCCTGCTCTGTGCCTGACCGGATTGAATCCTATTTGTCATTTCTAGAACATGCTGCTTCCTAAGCCTGGAAACCCGCCTTCTTTTATCTTTACCTGCTCATCCTTTGAGGATCGCTCAGATGGCAACCCCTCCAGGAAGCCCTCTATGATTCCTTTGTGCTTTTTAACACCTACTGGACAATGCTGAGACTGTCTAATTGTGTATCTGCTCTCCTATTGGACTGCGAGCACCTCGATGGCAAGGATCATGTGAATTCATCTTTGCATCTTCATCTGACACAACGATGGCACTCAAGAGATGTATAGAGAGGGAAGGAGAAAGAAAGGAATGGAAGAAGGAAAGGAGAGAAGCAGACCTTAGCTCTGTTGGTGGCATGCTCTCTACAAAGCCAAAGCTGTCCGAGGATAGATAGGTGCCCCTGCAGGTGGTGAGTTTCCTGTCAAGCGAGGTGTGTCGAGCAGCAGGCCCGCTGGCTGGATTTACAGTAGAGAGTAGAAGTCTTGGCAAGGGACTGGGGTAGATGACATCGAGGGTCCTTCCTGGCTCCGTAATGCTCAGGTTCTTTGAACATTGTTATTTTTCCAAAAATGCATCTAAGCAGCCAAAAAAATCACCCAGACTGGCTGTCTAAACCAATAAGGTTCAGGAATCAGTCCAGCCTTACAGCCTCGTTCCTCAACAGCCCAGCCGGGCCTGACGTGAATTGGCAGACTTGCTGGCTGCCCTGGGGCAGGGGGACTTCTGGGCCGTGGGGAAGGGCTGGACTGGAACCCAGGCCCCTGGCCCCAGAATGGAGCTCCTTGCCTCCCTAACCTCCAGCCCTGGGGGAGGCAAGTAGGGGGTCATGAGAACCAACTGAGCCCTACCTGGCCCTTTCCTGGGAGCATCGGCACACCCTCGGCTCCCCCTACTCTTTCACTAACTGTGGTTCGTCCCTTCCAGAGATGCTTTGGACATTCCTTCACTTTGCTAGGTGACCTTGGGCAAGTCCCTGCCCCTCTCTGAGCCTCCATTTCCTCATCTGTCAAATGGAGACCTTGTTTCCTGCCTGGGCTGTTCTGGGGGATGGGCAAATGCCATGTGCAATCTTGGGGTTCCATGAAGGTGAGGCACCACCACTTCCCAGGCTCAGTGCTTGGTTTTCTTCCAAGGACCTGCAGGCTGCCACGGGACTGAGAGCACATGACAGGCAGGAAAGGTGACAGAGTAGCACCCCTCAGAGGGTCCTTCCATCCCAAGTCTCATTAAGGGGAAAGTGGGCTTTGAATGGGACCTGAGTCTAAGAAGTTTCTGGCGGGGATCTCAGACATCTTGGGCCCCCAGTGGCTGGGGCATCGGGGGCTGACTCTTGGCTAAAGGAGGTTCTAGCCCAAAACAGAGGAAGCCAGAGTCCCTGTCCCATTTCTGAGCCTCAAAGAGATTGCAGAAGGTCCTGACCTCACTCTCACTGTGTGACACAAGCGTCAGATCGTAATGTATTTGAAAGGTATTCATGATGCTGTTCTTTCGATCACCTCTTCCCCTCTCCTCTGTGAATTATCATGAAGAGTTCTTTAAGAATATAATAGAAGACAGAGAAAGATGCTATTAATGTTATTTTGCCAAAAATATTTTTGTAGCATAATATATTAATAAAAGACATTATAAATCCAACAGGATGGCGTCTCTTTGTGCTGACGGCTTCCTTCCTCCTGCCAGAGAACATTTGGGGAAATTGCTTTTGTTGGGAGGGCCAAGACCTGAGGCAGTGGCGTGGAGAAACTGGGATAAGCCCATTTTCCATGTCAAAACTTGGGCTGGTTCTGGGAGGGTAGTTTGGTTCAATGGCTCAAGAGGCCTCATGCCAATTGGGGTCCAGATATCCCTCTCCAGCCAGAATGAGCTGTCCACAGCCCTAGGTGGGAGTTGCTTACCTGAGCAACAAACCTCAAGCCTAGGTTTACCCTCTGGACCCCCCTTTCTTTCACTCCCCCGCTCTCTAAGACCTACAGATTCTTTTTTATTCATCTTCCCTCCTCTCTCCATCCCCACTGCTCTAGCCCAGCCCAGACCACTTCACCTTCCTCTGATCCACTACCACCTACAGCTGTGTCCCATCTCCTCTCTGCAGCCTAAGTGAGTTCTATAAACCACAAAAATGACCATGTATCTCCTCTGCTTTTAAAGCACTAGTGAGGGGGCCACCACCGTCTCTGAGGAGCCCAATGACTGTTACCATCCATGGGACTTGGGCACAGAGGAATCCCCGAGCAGTTTGGAGTGGGAGAGGTCTCTGTGTTCTGAAACCCCAGAGCTTTCACCAGAGGCAAGTCACTGCCCGTGGTTAGTGAGTTCTAGCTGGCTTCTACTAAGAGTAATGTGGGCTGCATGTGGTGGGCCCACCTCCCTCAGAGAAAGGTAATAACGCAACTGGAAGCTAACATTTATTGAGCATTTATTATGTACCAGACAATGCTCGAAGCATGTATAAGTCTTATCGTTTCATTCTCACACGTACTCTTGCTATTGTTATTTTATAGATAAAGTAACTGAGACCCAGGGAGGTTAAGTGACTTGACCAGATCACACAGCTTGTAAATGCTGCAGCCAAGAACGGAATCTAAGTAGTCAAGCTTCAAACCTAGTCTCTTAACTTTAACTCAGTTATGCTGTGCTGTCATGTGTGGGCTGTGGCCTGTGAGGTGGGCAAGGAAGCGTCTGCATTCCCGTTTCACAGGCCAGGTTGGCGAGGTCAGGACCCATCCGAGGCCAAATGCGGCGAGCCTCTCCCACGTCCTGGAGTCTGCCCAGACTTTCTTTCCACCCACCAACTCCAGACACAGTTGTAGGAAAACCCAGCCATGACAGTTTTAGGGTTGACATCAATGGTGTGTGGATTCCTACTGTGGCCTGTGACGCCTGTCTTCACTGCCCCTCACACACTAGCTGCTCTCAGGAAAGAAGACTCCTCTCATCCACCTGCCAGGAAGCTGAGTGGGAGAGTGAGCCCTGGTCCTACTTTGGGATACCTAGTCCTCAGTTCAAGTGCCTCCTGGCAAAGAAGCTGTGGCCCAGGAAAGGGGTCCCAGATATGATTGAATGGGTGGCTGAGGGACCAGAGACTCCTCAGAGCCCTTGACACACTGCTGTCCACATGGAAGCAGATGGCAGGAGGGGAAAGTGTTTGTACCTCCATACCTGGGTGTCTGCATCTCCTACC
>NW_006441955.1:1589412-1590581 GCF_000325575.1 Pteropus alecto | reverse complement strand
AGTGCTTATCTGGGGAGAAACCAGATGCCCCATCCGACGTTATTAGACCATTAGATTCAGGGGTACCCCATCTCACCCCCAAATCTCTGTGTGGCCACCTCTGATAGGAGGCTTCTCTGTGTAGCTACAAGGCTCAGAGCTAGGCCCATCGGGGAACTTCCAGGGAGGTGAGGAAGGGCTTCCCAAAACCAGGACATGTCGCTGAGGAGGTAGTGAGTTCTCCAATATGGGAGATGAGTGACAGGTAAATTCTCGATGGAGAAAAAATATCATCCCCAGGGCAGAGGCTGGCTGTCTCTATCTCCCTGTCGTGTCTCTCAGTTAATCTCTCATGGCTCTGTGCCCTCAGTCCCTTTCCATCCTTCTATGTCCTCTGAGGCCTCTCCCTGCCACCACTGAACATTTAGGGGCCTAGAGTTCTACCCTTCGGAGGCAGCACCATCAATGTCCTGCAGCAGATGGCCCCCCACAATGAGGACCATAAGCCCCGAGGTCCAGCCCCGGCTCTGCAGTGGCCTGCTGTGTGGCCTTGGGTAAGCTCTGCCCCTCTCTGAACCTCAGTCTCCTTATTTGCATGAAAAGAGGTGAAACAAATTGTATTCACGAAAATTTATTTGAAAAAGAGCAGAGTCTTTGTGTGGAAGACTGCCCCAATGGGGGCTTGAGGTAAGAAGAAAAACCACCTTCTTCGATTTCAGAGGAGGTGGAGGATAGATGCTCTCTATGACCAGGGGGAGGAATTTTGTCATTTGAAAAAGAGGACAAGAGGAAGAAAGAATCAAGAGAACGAAAGAAGAGAAGTGAGAAGCTAGAAAGATGGAGAGAAACTGAGGGAGATGGGAACAACACCTGCTCGGTGGGGAGAAAACCTGCAGATAATAGTCATTTTCTTGGCGGCTGCGATAGGCCTAACTCCATCTGTTCTTCCGAGTGCCAGTAAATCTCCACTGCTCGAGAGGATTTGGGACAAGGGACAACCATGGGAGAGGCTGATTTTCGTGGCCAACTTGATGAGGGGTGAAGCAGAGGGGTTGAGTTCAACAACAGGGAGCGAGAGCCCGAGAAAATCACAGTAGCTTAAGTCCCAGAGGGTCACGAACTCTGGGAGGGCGTGGAACCCAGCCACAGAGCTGGGTGTCCAGGATGATCTTAATCAGGTTGTTGGAGCA
>NW_006441955.1:1551247-1589401 GCF_000325575.1 Pteropus alecto | reverse complement strand
CTACATCTGATCTGCCAGTGGACAGAGATAACAAGCTTAGACCTGCCAGCCTTGGGCATCATGAGCTAAGGGAGCTCCAGAGCTCACTGCGTCTGCAGGAAGCCCTCCCACCTCGTCTTTACCTTCCAGGGCTGTCACAGCAGAAGAAACACACTGGCCTGGCTGGGCCAGCCTGGGTGGGGCGAGGGTGGGGGGCCTCCAGCTGCTGCTCACAGCAGCCAGCAAGCCAGCCAGACTGGGCTGGCCACTGTTACAGCATCATAAAAAGAAATTATTTTCAGAAAATATTCATAAAACCCTGTTTTATGTCAGTTCTGGGCTTGCAAAACAGTTCCTGTATTTTCTTTTTTAGTATTTTCCATTTCTTCCTCCCTGATCAGTCACAAAAAAAAGGAATGATAAAATTTCCAACCTGAAGACACAAGCCCCCAGGCATGGATTGGCGATTCTCAGGCTTCCCGGAAGGTCACACTTCCTAGTTTTCACCACCTCCTCTTCCCTGAGACTCTGGAAGGGTGGGAGGGGCTGAGCAGGACAGTAACACAGGGGTTGGGGAGAGGAATGCGGAAGAGATAGGTGGAGAAGAAAGAAAAATACACAGAAAGATGGAATGAGATCCAGAGAAAAAGAAAGTGATGAACAGAGAGACAAAAACAGAGGAGGTTGAGACAAACAAATACTGCTAGAAAAAGATGAAGAGGAGAATGAAAGAGAGTAGTTGGAAGAGAAAGAAAAACACAGATGAGAGAGGGTCAAGGTGAAAGGAAGGACAAGACGGAGTAGAGTCGGAACACAGCAGGGTCTGTCGAGAGCAAGAAGGCCCCAGTGTGGATTCACGAAGCCGGCTTGGTCTGGAACAAGGAGCCAAGGTGGATGGGCCCCCAGGGACAGCTCCTGGGAGCAAGCAGTCTCCTTCTGGTGGAACTTGAAAAAACAAATTGCTTCCAAGACCTGCCTGGCTCCCAAAATTCAGTAGAGCATCCCTTTACCTTTCATCCCCGCCCTGCCCCACGCCAAAGGTTCTCCAGGCTCAGCCAGGGTCATAGGCTGATGGTCAGGGGGCCTGGGGCTTAGCCCTTACCTTGCTCCCAAGAAGTCCCTTCCCTCTCTCAGCCTCATTTTCCTCATCTCTATAATGGGGATAATAAAAATACTTCTGGTACATGTTGCAATAAGGTTTTATTGAGATAGCGAATGTAAAACTGCCTTGGAAACCAAAGCCTAACACACATGTTAGCAGTTATTGCACAGGCAGAGGGTCGTGAAACAGCCACGTGGCTGGAGGCCCGCGAATGTTGCAGCATGGTGGAGCTCAGGCTTCAAGGCCAGGGCGATCCAGCCGGAGTGGTGGGTCCAAAGGTCTGGACCGCTTTGCTGTGCACATGTAGAAGTTGGTTACTTATCAGAAAGGTCATGGGAGCCCCTGAGGTCAACTGTGTGACCCCAAGCACATCACTCAAGTTCTCTGTTTCTCAGTCGCCTTAGGATTAAATGAGTTTACTCATGTATGGTCCCGAGATCAATGTCTGCAGCATAGAAGTCAGAGCATGTCGGCACTATGGTATCTGATGGATCTGTGATTTTACAAATCACCCTGGCTGCCCTGTGGAGGAGCTGGAGGAGCATTAGGGATGGGTGAGCCCTGGACTAGGACAGAAAAGGAGGAGGTGCTGAAGAGGGGCGAGGCTGGCTCAAGGGAACCAGGTGACAGACTCCGTGCTGAGACTGGTCCTTAACCTAAGCTCTCAGGAGAGGTGGGGGTAGAGGAGATGTGCCCACTGTCACAGGGATCTGGATAGTGTGTCCTTGGGGATACTACTGAGGAGACCTAACTGACTTTGACCTAGAAAATGCAGGGAAGGTTGCAGCAGGAGGCTGAGCTCTGGTGGTGGGCTGAGGTCAGGTGCGAGGGCTGTGACCTGCCAGCCCAAGCACTGGGACTTCGCCCTATGGGCAGCAGGGAGCCAGATGCAGCTTTAGAACGAAGTGGCATGATAGTGTAAAAGCCTGATGTGAGAGCCCAATCTCTTCTTCCTACTGAGTCTCAGTGTTCCCGTCAGCAAAATGGAAGAGGATGGCTCAACCTCACAGAGTACCATGAGGACTTAAGATAAAGTGGATGTGCTTTGCAGAACCTAAGTGCTCTGAGTCCTTTACAGTGGCGGTGATAATGATGATGATGATGATGATGATGATGATGGTGATAATGATGATGATGAGGATGATGATGATAATGACAAGACGACAATGATGATGAAGGAGGGGGGTATTTACTGAGCCTTTGCCCCTCCACCATGCCATGCCTGTGCATGGCAGCACTACTGGGAATGCCCTGGCAACAAATGACTGCAAAGTTCTCCTTCTTCATCCCCTCTGGAGAGCCCACATGAGAAAGACCCAAAGGCACAAACGCCTGAAGCCTCCTCCCAACCCCCACCTCAGTAGGGGTTTGGACTTGGAAGGTGCCATCTGGAAGCTGCCACCAGGGGGCGGTGCTGCTTGGGCTCTGACCTCAGGCTCCAAACAGGTGATCTGAAGGAGAGAGGCTTGAATGTGGAAGCTGGAGAGAACCTGACTCCCCTTTGGCCTCCACCCCTCATGGAACAGGTAGGGGACCACCAAAAAGAGACTGGCCCAAGCATCTGGGCACATGGAAGGTGGAAGCAGAGCCCGGGTTTCCCACCTCAAAGGTGCCTCTCTGGCCTCAGTTCACTGCGACTTGCCTGGATACAGGGTGTTGGGCCAGAGAGTTCAGTTCACCTCAGCTTCCCAAACCTTCCCTCCCCAAATCTGAGCCTTGCAGAGGGCCAGGACTTACTCTAGGTGTAGATTTGTTCCTAAATATTTATTCATTCAACAAAGAATTACTGCGCCCTGTACTGTGCTCTCAACTAGAAAACTGTCCTCCCTTCTCTCCCAGAGCCGGCATCGATACAGGGGAGCAGGACTAAGCAGCAGCAACACAATGCGGGATGGCTCCCGCAAGGGCCAGGGACCTTCCTCAAGGAGTTAGAGTCGATACCGAATGCACGTTTCTTCTCTCCCTTCCCTCCTTCCTTCTTTCCCCATTAATCCTACCGCCCAGGCCCTCTGCAGTTCACCCAGCAATCTCCCCAGCCACATGTCCCCTTCAATCTCCCAAAACCCATGCTTCAGCCACATAGAACTACTTGGGGTTCTCTAAACAGACCCCTAATTTACTGACTCCAGCTATCAGCCCCCACTATCCCCTCCACAGCTAATTGCCCATTCTCCCTATTTTTACCTGAAAATTGTCTTCCTGTTCTCCAAGGCCTAATTTAATTCTTCCTTCTCATAGTAGTAGCCCTGGTCCCCCAGCCTTACACTTTATACCTCTTCTGAAATCCCAGGCCACGTTTCATATGTATGCAGCCTTAGATTATGATTTCCTTATATCTCGTGTGTGTGTGTGTGTGTGTGTGTGTGTGTGTGTGTGTGTGTGTGTGTGTGTGTTATGGGCTGTGGAGTCAGCTTAGACTCCTGGTGACCCTATAAATGAGTGACGTCCACAATGTCCTATCCTTAATAGTGCTCAGCTCCTGGGGACTCACGCCTTTGGCTTCTGGTATGGAGTCAATCCATCTCATATTTGGTCTTCCTCTTTTCCTGCTGCCTTCTATTTTTCCCAGCATTATTGTCTTTTCCAAAGAACGCTGCCTACCCACAGTAAGCCCAAAGAATGACAGCTTCGGTTTTGTCATTTTTGCCTTCAGCCACACTTCGGGTTTAATTTGCTCTATGATCGATCCATCCATCCATCTTTCTGGGGGTTCAGAATATCTGTAGAGCTCTCCTCCAACTCCATATTTCAAATAAATCATTTCTTTTTACTATCAACCTTCTTCACTGTCAAACTTTCAAATCCATATCTAGTACTTGGGAATACAAGGTGTGGTATGTCTTTCACCGTTAAAAAAAAAAAAGGCAAAGCCTATGTATGCAAAGACCAGGTCTTATTTATCTTGGCACCCCTCTGAGTGAACAGAGTCTTTAAAATAGAGGACACATGACTAATATCTAGTTTGTCAATTTATGTCCCAAGACTAAGTACTGTCCAAGATGAGTATTAACTTTTGTTCATCAAAAGCAAAATTGAAAGAAATGCAAACCTCTGGATATAACACAGGTCTGAGCCTTCTCTATTATATGCACGGTTTCTAAGAGAAAACCTCCAGTACCTCCCTGGGGTGTAGTGGTTAGGATTTGGTGCTCTCGCTGCCATGGCCCAGTCTAGGAGAAAACCTCCAAATCCATGTGTTCCAACAGGATTATTATCACCACCCACAGGGGGCTTTAGAACTCTGGGGCAGGGGAGGGAGTTAGCCCTCATACATTTGTTGGGAATGGGGTGTGATCATGGGTCAATGATGTAAAAAGTCCCACACAAAGAATTATCCCCCGTCCGGCACAATTTTTGCATGTCTTGCCAGACATCCATTAGGGGAGGAAAAAAATTGTAATTATCTGAGCCGAGAACCATTTTATGTAAACACAAAGGTTTTTTTTTATTTTGTTTTGTTTTGCAAAGTTTCAATATACACTGGATCTTACAGGAATGCAATCACCATGTTCACTGAGAGAAGAATGTACTTTGTTTTGTGCCAAACTTTACCAAGAGTTGTTCGCCACTTCTGAAAGTCACTTTATAGGCAATACTGCTTATATATTTAAGGTATCAGAGCAACAAACCAGTTCCCTTCTGTATTTCTGCTATTACATTCATGGTGTTTTAACAGATAGTGCAAGCTTTTGACTACTGCATTATGTTTGCTAGTACTGTTATGCCTAAGCATTGACATGCCAAATTAAATATTGTTTTATCATCAACTATTTTCCTTTTATTTCTTTTTTCCTTATAGTTAGGGCATTAAATTAATTTTCTAAATCATATGTATAAGTGTGTTATATTATCTATAAATTTCATTTCAGTATAGAAAAGGGCATTATAAAATATTCATAATAAAATGGGACATTGGACCTGACAGGGTTGAGAGCCCCTGCACTACCTGTTTCTGTTTCATGAGAAATGAAAAGTCCCTAAGATCTGAGGCGAAAATCCTTTTATCCTATTTTCTATCCCAGCCTTTTCTGCATGATTTGCTAAAAGAGAGTAGCACCTTTTGAGAGATCAGGAGGTCATGTGACACATCGCAAAGAGCAGCAGATCTGGGCCCAGGACGCTCTTTGACTACTTGCTGGTTATCTTCCCTTGGGAATGTAACTTCACCCTCAGTCTTATCTGCCTCGTATGGGAAATGGGGATAAGGATAACTTGCTTTATGGGTTGTAACAGTGATTAACTGACACAACTGATCGGAAGTGCTCCATATCTGTAAAGTCAACATCACTGCAAAATATCGTGGTTATTGGAAGAGTAAAGAAGTATGTGCCCTGAATTTTTGCAATCCCCCAACTTTCACTCAGGGGCCCCGAGCAGCATAAGTGGAACATTATGGCTAAGTCAAGCCCCAGACTGAGATCCAGTCCTACTTTGCCACTGACTTCATGAATAACACTAGGCCATTGACATCGGTATTCTGAGGTTCAGCTTCTCCATTTGAAAAAACTGTGGGAATCATAGCAGATGGTCTTTAAAGAGCCTTCTAGCTTTGACAGACAGGAATGTCAAGATCTTTCTCTACCCTCCAACCTTTTAACTCAGCTCTCAACCTTTGAAAACGCCCCCTTTAAGAAGCTAGTTTTTATTAAATGCTAACGCTCACCAACTTGATGCTGCATTAAGCCCGGCAGCTTGACTATCTTTTAAAGAGGTCATTTGACTTCTCCAGGACACGGTGAGAAGCTCCAGCTCCATGTTAGGAGTGCTCCAAACACATTCGAGCAGAGTTTACCTTTAAACAGAGGCCCAAAGGCACACCTGGGGTACGTGGTTGGTTGCGACGTGGAGAACAGGCTCAGAGGGTGTTCGGAAGTGGGGAGGCAGGGCGAGCAGCCATGGGAGTGTGGGATGTGGACAGGCCGGGTAAGAGGGAGCCATCAGGAGAGTTTTCAAAAAAGGGTGGGGATATACCTCCAGCGGCTACGTAAATTTCAAGGAAGGAGGGCACAGAGAGATGTGCTGAAGGAGGCATCTGGGGCCAGACAAAGGATATTAGCTAGGAAGTGGTCTAAGGGGACATGGGGCTGAGGGAAGTAAGTGGTCTGGAGCAGGACTTGGAAGTCCAGACTGTGGATTTTGGATTTGATCAATGACTGTCACTAAAAGTCTTTTATTCAAGAAGATGGAAAAAATCTTCTGTCTCTGGGATACTGAGGCTCCTAAGGAATGCAGGGGGTGGTAACTGGGCCAGGGAATTCAGGAGGCACGGAGGGCTGAGCCAACTCTCGCAGCGGGCCCAGGCGCGTCTGCCAGAGCAAGAAAGAGCAACAAACACGGACGAGAGGGATCCAGATCAGGCACGAAACCCTCACTGAAGGACCCCTGAATCTCCACACTGGACCTCAGCACCTTCGTGGGCCATGTGCTGGTAGGCACACAGGTTGCCAGCTCAGACCCATGTTAGAAGTTCCTCCAGGAAGCTAATCATCCACCACCCCTTCTAGCACTCCTGGTCCCAAGTTTCACAGGGACTCTGGCCAATGAGAAGAGGTGTTTGCCTGCTGTGGTTTATGCTCCATAAGGCTGCTCCCTCCTTCTCAGAGACAGCTGCCCAGCCTGCTGCTCTGGCTCCAATATAGCATTTCCCTTTCAGCTTTTGAATTTCAAAGCAAACCTGAAGCTGACTGCAAACAGATGGATGGGGTCATAAAAATCCCCCAAGCGGGGAGCAAAGAGGCTCATGGTTGTAAAAGAGAGGTTCCTTTGGAAGAACACATTCCTGCACCCATGCTGGGTTCCTGCCTCTCTGGGCACCTGCTCACTTTTTGCTGAAAACACACCAAACATGTCTTCTTCACCTTCACCTATCCAAATTCTACCTGGCTTTCAAGGCTCAGTACCAGCCCCAGATTTTCCAGGCAGCCTTCTGTGACTTTGTCTCCCAGGCCTTACACCTTCCCACCTAGCCAGCCACCAGACTGCTCTCACCTTTAAGCTCCTAAGGTACTAACTCCCAGCTCCCCTGCATGAGTGTCTACCACACAATATCAGCAAGATTGCTGGCAATTTTTTCTAAATGTCTTATCTCTCAATATAGATTCTAGGCTTAAGATCAGAAAACACCTTCCCCTTTAGGACTAATCCAGTGTTGGACACCAGGTAGATGCTGAATGAATGCTCGCTGGGTACTTTTCATGAAAATGCAATTTTGTATAGCTTAAATAATAGTAGACCGGAAGTGGATGGAGTCCTTATTACCTCTCAGCAGCTGCCACGGGGATTGGTTATTATGCAGCACAGGAAGTGTCATTCTACTGAAAAGCAGGGGATCCATTTCCAGGGTTCACTCCAAACAGGAAGTGATTTCACTCAAAGGGATGCTCTATTATGTCCATAGAATGCAAAAGAGCTCTTGGGAGAAGAAACGAGACAGGACAATGAGTAGGTTGGGGAATAAAATGAATGGTAGAACACGTGCAGTCTTTAGAATCAGCTAGACCAGGGGTTGGATTCCAGTTTGCTGTTTATAAGCTATTTGACCCTGTGCAAGGGACTCAACCTCTCTGAGTTTCAGTATTGTTATCTGTAAATGGGAGTGATAATAATATCTATCCTGCAGGATTGTTGTGTGGTAAATAAGATAATGATGCACAATGTATGCTAAGAGTTGTTATCAAAGAGAGCCTCCCTTAGATTAGTGAGGAGAACAGATATTCAGTCTGGATTGGAGGAAGCGAGGACTCCATAGGAATATACAGATAATTGCTTCCGTTTATTGAGGGCTTGCTGTGTGCCACCAGACAGGTAAAGAACAACCTAATCTTTATAACATCCAGGAGAGTAAAGATTCTCCTGCTTTACATTAAGGGAACTAAGATTCTGACAGGTTAGATGATTTCCCCACAGTCACTCGCCAATGTCAAACTCCAAGACCTGCACGCTTAACCACTTTACTTAAAAGTTGAGCATTTGAGACAAAGGAACTAAACACAATGTTACTTGGAACTTTTCCTGGTGTCTGCAAGTCATAGCCGAGGCCCCAAAGCTAAAAACAATGTGTCCTAATTTAGAAGAAGGAAGCCAGACCGCCCCTGCAGGACCTGCTAAGGGATAGCAAAACTGGCTTGGCACCCCATATACCACCCTCCTTGACCAGCCAATTCGTGGGGAGGACTGAGGCCAGAGGATTTTCAGGAGTTGAGGCAATGAGGAGTAGACCATCAGAGCAGGAGCTGTGAGGGAATTAGATGATGCCAGCCGCAGGGGGCTTCGCCACATTAGGGAGGAACTCAGTGACTCTGGGGAAAAAAAAAAAAAAAAACGCATATAAGTTCCCAACTAGAGAAAGAGCCGCGTTTGGACATCTGCCCCACTGAGAGCACCATGTCCTCTTTTCCCTCATCTCGCCTCCCCACCCAGCCTTGCAGAAGCATTAGCAGTCCAGAGAGAACCAAGTCATCACACGGAAAAGTCCAGCATCGACCATTCATTGACACCCACTCTCTTCGGACCCTCGTTTTCCTGGCATTCCAGTGCAGAGTGCTGGGCGTAATTCTCACAAACACTCCCCCAGTAGCCCCGAGAAGTCAGTACTACTGGCCCCATTTTATAGACACAGACACTGAGGTTTGGAAAGATGAGGGACCTTTCCTGGAACCTCACAGCTAGGAAGTGAACGCAAGAATGAGAATGAAGGTCCATAAGACTCTAACTCCATGCTTTTTCAACTGCTCTAAGCCAGAGGCTGGCCAAGTCCCAGCCCCTGCCTTTTGGAACCTAGAATCCTGCCTTATCCAGACTCACACTCAGCTCCGAGCCTGACTCCACATTTCAGAGACGCCTCCAGGATTGCCCAGCAAAACCCTCTTCTCCTGAGGCCCGCATCACACTACAGTATCTGCCCTCTTCCAAGCAAGACACATTAGTCTGACTTATGTAATCCCATTTACAGGTAGCCAGATTTTTTTTAATGGCTCTCTCAATCCAGGGCCTCTTTGTTGTCCACACTCACTCCTTGGGTGACCTCAGCCAGTCACATGGCTCTAAATACTCTGGGATGAGTCCCAAAGCTACCCACCAGCTCAGCCTCTGCCCTGACATCCATCTGCTACCAAGACCTCTGCGCTTGGACTTCAGAAAGCATCTTCAAGTTACCACACTCAAAACCTGGCCCATCAGAGCCCACGCTGTGGAGTCCATCTTGATTGTTCTCCCTTCATCTCCTGCATCCTTTCTGTCACTCTGTTACTTCTACTGTAGGGTTATATACAGAAACGGAACACTCTCACCCCTGCTGCTACCACGCTGGGCTGGACCACTCTCATCTCTCCAGCTTCCCCACTGGCTTCCCTGTTGCTACAAACCCCAACCTATACTCTGTAATATTGTCTGATCCTTTTAAATGTAAATTAGACCATTGCAGGCCCCTGCTCAGAAGTCCCAGTGCTTGCCTGTAGACTTAGAATGAAACCACCATTGCTGACCAGAGCCCACCAGGCCCTCCCTGATCCCGGAGCCTCTCTGATGTGATTACCTCTTCTCCTTACTTATTCTGTGCCAAACGTGTAGGGCTTCTTCTTATTCCTTGAACATCCCTAGCATACTTAAGTGTTAGGACTTGGCACTTTCTGTTCCTTCTGCCCAGAATGCTCTTCCCTTAGATTTTGCTGACTTCCTCACACTCTTTTCACATCTCTCTTTAAAGGTCATCTTCTCAGAGGCTTTCCCTTGTCATTCCATATGAAATATCGCCCCACGGCTCTCTCCCTCCCTTATCTTCTATTAGTTTTCTTCATATCGCTACTCACTACCTGACATTAGATTATAGATTTCTTTATGTGCCTGAGGTTCCCCCTCCCCAACTCCACTAGAACTGGAATGTAAGCTCCTTGTGGCTCATGCCCTCTCTGCCCATTCACTGAATGTTCCGTCTCCACTGTCTGGCTCAGAGCCCACTCTCAAAAACTATTTGTGGTGTGAATATTGAAAAGCTCTGTTTGTGGTGAAATTAGGGTTACATATTTTAACAAGAAGCGTATAATTACAGACAATTTGGAGGCCTGGCCCTCAGGCCCCAACTCAGGGACTGATCTATTGGCCGGATCTCAGAGGCATGCTGTGTCAGTCCCTGGCTGGACCCCGAGGACCCACAGATAAATCACACATACTCCTCGGGGTACGACTGGAATCTGAAGTAAAGAACTTTCTTTCTGGCTCTGTGCGAAGCCCTCAGATGAAAGCTCCCCCAACTTGCAGTTACCATTCTTATGCACCCATACATTCCCATCCCCTCCTTATGCCCCCTTGCTTCACTGGAGGCTCTTCCTCACCCCCCATTCAAGCCATTCCCGCACCTGGACTTCAGAGCCTCTCCCCTCCCACCTTCACAGAAACTCATATTTCTTGTCTCTCAATAGTTCCCTCTCAACCAGATCATGAGCATCGCTATTTAAGCATGTTTAAATCTTTCACATCTTTAAAATAAAATCTTCTCCTTGACCCAACATCCCCTTCCCGCTGCCAGCTAATTTCCCTTCTCTTCTGTTGTAGTCAGATTTCTTAGCAAAACGTAACCGAAACCAGCTCTTGCTGATTAAAAAAAAAGAAAAAAGAAAAAAGGAACCGATTAAACAGATATTGAAACATATGTCCACAAAAAGACTTGTACACAAATGTTCATGGTAGCCTAATTCATAGTAGCCAAAAACGGGACACGACTTTAATATCCACCAGCAGGTGAGTGGATGAACACATAGTGGTATGTTAAGTAGAGTAGAATGCTACTCAGCAGCAAAAAGGAAAAAAACTACTGATAAACATTCACCAACATGGACGAATATGAAAAACATTAAGCTGAAGGAAAGAAGCCAGACGCAAAAATATTGACTGAATTTATATAAAATTCTAGAACACATTAAACTAATCTATAGCTATTGAAACAAACAAGTGGTTCCTCGGGACCAGAAGTGGTGGAGAAATTGACCAAGGAAACTTTCCGGGTGATTGTATTCTATATCTTGATTAGAATAGTGGTTCCACAGGCATGTCCACTTCTCAAAACTCACCGAACTGTATCTTAAGTTCATTTGAGCACCTAAACTGTACCTAAAGTTGATTTTTAAAGTGACATATGTGGAGGACAGGGAGAGAATAGATGGATGGATAGATAGATGATGGAAGGATGAATGGATGGACGGATGGACGGACATACGGACAGACAGAGAGACAGACGTATTTGGTTGGCTTACAAAATTGCCAGAAAAAAGTGGAGAGATCAGTTTGAGTCTGTTCCATAACCGCTACCACTGACCTTTCTTTTGGTGCCACAGTGAGCTCCACTCACACCACCATCACCAGCCCTGCTGGCCCTGCTGGCCCAGGAACTCTTCCTTTTACAACCACTACTGCTCTCAAAGAAAAAACATTCTTCCGTATCCTTTCTCTTGCACTTCACTAACTCCTGGTTTCAGGTGATGTTTCTGATTACCAAGCCCTGTTCCTGTGCTCATCTCAGCTCAAAGCCAGCTGTAAAGACAAATACTTGGCACCTTCCTCATATCTAGGGGCGGGCAGGCTCTGCTTCTCAGCCAGATTCATGAGTAGAGAATTCTCCCAAACAGAGGGAGGTGAGGCAATTACAGGACAACCAAAAGGAGTGACAGGTGTCTACGCCTATACCTCCTACAAGCTTCTCAAAAAAGTTGTCTATACCAGCTACCTCCCACTCTCTCTTCCTCCACTACAAGCTGGCTCACACAGCTTCCATCACTCTCTCAACATGGCTTGCTAAAGTCACCAAATCCTTGTTGCTAAAAATAACAGACACATGTCCCTGTTGGTCACTCCCTCCTTCTTGAAACATCCTCTTCTACAGGCTTCAGGGCCACCACCTCCCCTCGACTTTCCTTCTATTCTTCCTGTTTGTCAGCTTTGCAAGATCATCTTCCTTTTTCAGCCTTTAACTGCTGGAGTCCCTCAAGGCTCAGAGTGAGGGCCTCTTCTCTCCTTCATTCTGATCTCTTGGCTGGCAACTCACATGTATCTCTCTGGCCCAGACCTCTTCTCCAAGCTTCAAACCTATCAGATATCTCTAAGGCATCAACCCCCTTTCTTCCATGCTGAACCAACTGAAAGAAAGACATGTGAATCATATAGGTGCAGATAAAAACAACAGCTTTAGCACTGGCAAATCGGGATTAGAAATTCTGCTGGAATATGTAGTCACAGTCTTTCCTGAAACTTACACCAACTCAAGTTCTTGGGGTAATCCACACAAAGGAGGATTTGGGTCAGCTGAGCAAACATAATTCTGCCGAATCACATCTTTATGCCCACTGAACCACAGGAATGGTAACCAATGAGGTCTTATTTCATCTGGCCTCCAGATAACCTCTAGAAGCAGGCAGGACCCTGCCCCCATGTACTTTCCGCACGAAAGGAGCAGACTATACCATTCCTGCAGACAGGCAGAGTCCAACAAGAAAGAAAAGGTGGCAGGGTCATACTGGTCATTGTAATCTCACTAACAGATAAGCCCCTTTCCTTCTTTATGAGGGAGGAGGCAGAGAAGGAGAGAGCTTCTCTTCCTGGCTCTTCTGAAAGAATGGGAGTAGGGGTAGGAACACCCAGAAGAGAGAACAGCTGTCCCTACAAATGTGTCTAAAATCGAACTCATGATTTCCTTCCCCAAACTTAGTCATCTTCCAAGATTCAAAGTCTCAGTGATGGCACCAATATCACGAGTCCAGTAGTAGAGATCATCTTACTTACTGACCATGTTTTGTCAACTTTACTCCTCAATATTTTGGACTCATTCATGTCCATTTCTACAGTCACTACCTAACTAAAGCAACTCAATTCATTATTGTATAGTTTCTCAACCAGCCTCCCTGTATCTATTCAACCCCTCAATCCACCTCCACACTTGAAGCAGAGTGATTTCCAGAAGCAACTCTGAGCATGTCACTTACCTTACATCACACCCTTCAGCCCCTTTCCATATTCTTAGGATAAAAGCCAAAATCTCCGGTGTGAATACAGTGCTATATGGACAGGACAAATCTCCTCTCCAGCCCCCTCTCCCACCTTCTCTCCCTCTCACTGGTTTGGCTTTGATTCTCCTTTCAGTTCCTTAAATATGTCTCATCTTCTCTTACCACAGGCCTCTGCACATCTTCTCTCTACCCAGAATGCTCCTTTTCCTCCTCTCTCCCTTCCTTCACTCTTAGCTACCTTCAAATTTCACCTCAAGTACCTCCCATGGGGAAATCATGACAATCTGACAATTCTCCCCTTCCTCCAAAACCAGGCCACTTCCTTAATCGTGGCCTTCATAGGTCATTGTTCCTTTCCTCAGGGCCCCTCTAAAGTGTGTCACCATTTACTCATTGCGGGTTAATGTTAGTCACTCTCACTTTTCATATGCAACATGACCTTGGCAATGAAGCTGCTCAGCCCACCATTTTAGCTCCATTATCTACCACAGTAACAGGCCTAGGGTGGGCCTTGATAAATGTTTGTTGAATGAATAAATGAGCCTTCAGCTTATTTCCTCTCTCCTGGACCAAGCACATATTGAAGCAACCCTCTTTCCCCTTTTTCTCTTTCTCTCTGTGATTGGTTCTCCTTTTCTCCTTCTCCTCTCCTCTGTTTCCCTCTCCTCTCTTCCCCTCTCCTCTCCTTCTCTCCAGTTCACTAGTATTTTTTTTTTTTTTTTTGCTTCTCTCCCTTCCTTTCTCACTCCCAGAGTCCTGACAGCTTTGCCAAAATTCCTCTGCCCAAAACTCTTGCAACCACACCGCCACCTAGAGTCCATCCGTGAGATGGGCCAATCCTAGAGCTGTTGACCGCTGTCCAACCCAGCCGATGGCCTTGGCCAACTCTACCCTGTGTTCTGGGCACATTTCTGGGTCTTCACACCTCATCTTCCTAGTTTGAGACCTTTTCTCCCAACCCCTAAGTGCCTATTAGGGACTTTAAGATAAAAAATTACAGCATGCAGGAAAGCTATGGATGTGGTTCAAAGTGGTATCTTCCTCTAGAGTGTGATCTCACTGGCTTTCCCTTCCTCACTCCAGCTCTGTTTGTCTCTACTCAACGTTAACTATAATTTCAACTGGTATTATGACATTTCAAAGAGTTCATGAGCAACAGCAATATTCGAGGGCCCACGCACGATTCTTCTACCATTTTGTAGCATCACTGAGGAAACAATGTGAATGCAAGCAAGTCTCTCACTTATTCTCAACAACCATTTCTCCTTCTCTAAAAACATAGGCTTTAGTCTGGAAAGTCTGGACCAGGTTCCTTAAAATTTCTTTCAGTAATTGTGTCATGTGTACAGAACTTTACGCACAAGGATTCTCAGTGCATTATTGTATATGATGACAAATACGTAGAAACAATTTACTTACCCAACAATGGAAGGTTTTGTTAAGTAAATTATAGCATACTCCCTGATCTGAATACAATACAGCACTAAAAAAAAATGCACATTAATACTTTAACATAATGTGAGCACATGCTTGCAACCTATTTGGGGGTAGAAAAATGGATTACAACTTGTATAGAAAGTATCATCTAAAGAGTAGAGGGAGAAATCCCTCATCAGAGACTGGAGAGTCTCTGAACAATTATTCTCCACAGACAGGACCTCTGAGATCCTCTGAAGGAGCAAGTCTGCCCATTGCCATGGGCTCAGGCAGCATCTCCTGAGGGCTTAGCAGCAGGAAACATACCCTGGGCGGTTGGATCTTAGTAGGAGGGGACATATCTCAACCACCATGCCTGCCACAGAGCCCCATAGTCTACCGAGAGGAGCAAGGGAGACACAGGAGACAGTAGGGCAGAAGCTGTTACCACAGAATAAATTCCAAATAGCTCAAAGATTTGAATGTAAAAACTGAAAGTATTATAAGAAGCATAGGAAGAGAATGATTTTATAATCTCAGAATAGGGGTGGCCTTTCTAAATATGATAAAACTGAGAAGCCACAAATGAAAGAAGTTGATTAATTCGACAACTATACGAAAATATAAATTTTATTCATGGCAAAAAAAATACTCAGTAGAAGTATCAATAAGATTTTTTTGGAACTACACAAACTCTAAAGTTCATATGGTAAAGTAAACATGCAAAAATATTCATAATATAAAATTGAAGGGCAAATAATAAACTGAGAAAAAGACTTTCAACTCATATCAGAAGCAAAAGTAAATTTCCTTTAAAATATAAGCTCGGCAAAGCAATTATAGAGATCAACATTCCATTTCACCCTTTAAAACGAACAAAGGATATAAAACAAATAATTCCTAAACAGGGATATATATGGATAGCTCTTAAATATATGAAAAGATACTCACAATTATAATTAAAGAAAAGTAAATTAAGACTTCCCTGAAAGCTTTTTTTCCCCAACTAGACTGGTCATGATCAAACAGTTTGATAATGTACTCTATTGGCAAAGACATATGGAAGCCAATGGCCCACATTGCTAGGTTGGGGGTTGGATGTAAACTGGTTCAATTCTCTTAGTTGGCAGTTTGGCAACATCAAAGTCCACCTGCACATGCCCTGTGTCCCAGCAACTCCACTTCTAGGAGTTTATACACACATGCATGTACGTACAGAAAATAATTGTAGCATTCTTTGTAATAATGAAAAATCAGAAACAAATTAAATGGTAACCAATTTGGGGTGGTTAAGCATAGTGAGGTATATTTATCAATGTTATTCTCTCAGATGGAAAAGAATAAAGATGTTCTTATAAGATACTATGGAATGATGGGCAAGATGTATTGCTAGGTGGAAAAGGTGATTCGCAGAACAGTGTATAGTGCGCTTTCATTCAAAAAGGAGTGGGAGAAGACTGTGTATGCACACTCATTTGCAAATGCATAAAATATCCCTGGAAAAGGGCATAAAAACTGGTGACACTGGATCCTCTGGGCAAAGTGGCCGGGTGGCTGGATACAGGGTTGTGGGAAGGAGACTTTTCACTGTCTATTCTTTTGTAACTTCTGAAGTTGTAGTCATAGAAGTACATTAAATTTTTTTAAATCTACATACGATTCTGCCTTTGGGGCAGAATATCCCATTATTTTGGGAAAACATAAGAACTGGCCATTTAGTAACGTCACATACAGCAAGTAGCCCCCAATTCCTTTTTGGGGGATGTGTCTAAGTAGCTTGGAGTAGATACTTGGTCATTTAAATTGTCACATGTAGTTGTGGTAAGTGCTGTATTTTTGTGGATTTTACTGTCCATTTTTAAAAACAAAAAGAAAAACGATAAATATTTCTTTACTTTGTACGAGTTAGACTTCATTGTGCTTGTGTGTGTGCATATTCTTATTTAATAGTAGTTCTCCAGATAGTCTAAGCTGAGAACCTAGAAAGCATGATACCTGTAAGACCAGTGTCAACAATTAACTGGACTGGGTTGGACACAGCTCACACTGAATTCAATTACGGATGTTCTCATAGACCACGATGCTAAATGTCTCGGACTCTGGCAAAATGTGCTAATTATTGTCCAGTTGTTGCTTTCTAGTGCTATTGTCATTGGAGCACTAAGAACTAGGCTTTGTCCTTGTAAGTGAGGATATGGAAATGGACATTCCTATTGTCCACCATCTAGGCAACCGTCAATCCTGATACTGGCAAGAGTGGCCCCTACACTAAGAATGAGAGGAAATGCCTTCTCATCAGGCCTTCTGGTGGCTGATCCAGAATTCTAATGTAGACATTTTGGATTCTCGGCTATGGGCGAGGATGAGTGAGTGTGACCTAGCCTCTCCTTTGCAGAAACAGACTGGGAGGTAGGCAGGGAATCCTTTGAAAGTGATCTTAGAATGGACTAAGGCTGTAGGGCTCTAAGAGAAGCCACAAATAGTAGAAATTATGTTATTCTTTACTAAATGCCTCCTCCATTTTCCCTGAATCCTTCCAATCAAAAGTTATAGACAACCTCCACTTTGCTTGAGAAATTAAGGAAAGGTTAGGGCAGTGTGGTGGAGGGGAGAGCAGTGTCCAGCAGCACACCTTATTAGAGCAGAACCCCCTCTTGTCCCCATGTGGCCACATTAAATGAGACCCAAACAGAAGAGGTGGCATCACAACGTCAGCACTAATCTGTCCATTTAACGCCCCCATCCTGGTCTTTAATATTATTCTCCACTAAAATAGAATCAGGACATTTTAGAGGACAGGTGGTTCTATGTCCTTGATTAAAAGGGAAGAGTATGGATGGATATGGGGCATCCTGCTATTGCCAGAAAACAAGATTGCCTTAAAGGATTTCAGCGAGTATTAAAGAGACAAGGGGACCGGCTTAAAGCACTTGCCACCAGCAAAGGTGTGATCACCCAAACATCAAAACAAAGGAAGACAAGGAGAAGAGGAAGAAATATAGTTTATTTGAATAAGATAAGTTAATGAAAGCCTGTGATTTCATGACACTAAAAAAAAAAGTCAATATAAAGTATACAAAAAAGGGGTTGTAATTAAAAGGTAACCAAAAGGAGGTTGTAATTAAAAGGTGAATGTAATAAGATCTATTCATTTTTATTATTTCGATAAATTGGAGAATGTTTAGGTGTAGATATTTTCTTTTTTCTGGTAAATGTATGTCTTTACAAAGCATTGTCATGAGTCTGTTTCTAGCACAGAAACAGGAAGACACAGGGAACCATGAGCAAGCCAAGCAATTATAGAAAAGGTAGGAACTGTGTTGAGAACCCAAGCGGCTGGTCTTGTTAACAAACAAGCAGAGGAGGAGCCCCACTGGCGAGCCAACCCACAAGTATGGTAGACCCAGGAACCAAGCAGATAGGTTAGCTGCATGTCTTAGAGAGCAGAAAGTACATGCAAACCAAATGCCTCATCTCCTACGAGACCTCTAAATGGTCTCACTAATTATGATATAATGAAAGGTATTTAGAAGTCCTAAATACTGCTCACTGATCAGATCAACACATCACATTGACAGAACAGTGGGTTATGTAACGCGGACCAAGTAAGACCTGCAATGTATAAAATTAGGGAGAGAGATACCAGGTTACAATAAAACTGAATACTATGTGAAAGGCCTGGACTTATAAATTTTACTGATGTAACAAGTGAAGATTAAGCTAAAACACACACACACACACACACAGAGCTCAGTCTGTTGACCAGTGGCTCTTGTTTGAAGCCTTTGGAAGAAGCAACCATGTTTCACACCTAATCAAGAATCAAATGGTTGGTAACCCAGCTCCTGGTCTGAGTCAGTACTACTTTTCTTTTCAATTTGGAAACTTATTGCAACCCCGTCTAGGTATCAAAATAAATATCTAAGAAACTGAGAAGGTATAAAATTAAGTATAGAAATAAGAAGACATAAATTAATCCATGGAACTGATGCTTTTAGGATAAGTATAAGTGTAAACATAGTCATAGTTTCAATAATTCCATTTGGGTATATGTTTTATCTATTTGTTTCATGAGTTTGGAGGATTCGAAGTATATTATAAAATTTGTAATTGCAGTTTAAACTATGCAAAGCAATACACTGAAGTTTATAATAAGTTTATAATATTTAAGAAAACTTTCAACATATTGTTAGATGCTTAATAATAAATTTTTAAATATTTTTAAATGCCAAGAGGAGTGAGTCTTTCTCTGCAAGCCCAGACGCCCCTTGGCCATTGTTTCTGTTATCCTATGCAGTGCGCAAACTATTCCCAAACTTAGTGCCTTATACCAACAACCATTATATATCTCTCGATTCCATAGGTCAGGAATGCAGGCAGGGCTTGACAGGGCAACTCTTTTCCTCCATAGAGTGTGGACTGGGATTGCTCAGTAGTTTTCAGCTAGTGACTGGGGTGGGATGGAGGATCTAAGACACATCACCCAGATACCTAGTGTCTTGGTGAGGATGGCTGCAGAGCTGGATTCAACTGAGTCCTGTCCATGAGGTCTCAGGGTCTTTCTGGGTGATCTCTCCAATAGGATAGTCACACTTATTACATGGCAGTTCAAGACCCACAGAGACCAAAGTAGAAACCGCTTGTCCTTTTAAAGGCAGGTCTGGCACTAGCATAGCGTCGCTTCTGGCACTAGCATAGCGTTGCTACAGCTCAAAACAGGGAGTCAGACCCCATCTCTCTAAAGAAGTTAAGACCAAAGAACTTGTAGCCACTCTGAGTCTGTCTGCCTCAGTTATTAAATAACCTTTTCCAGGAGACTGTGAAATGGCTGAGTTCGTTAGGAGAATCACATGTAGTTTGATATAGGAGGATTATAGTACAAGTCAATGGTGATGAGAGTTGACCCTGAGTATTTTACTTAGTGCTTACTATGTGCCAGGCAATGATATAAAGTATTTAACTTTTTTTCCTTTTTTTTGGCGGGGGAGTGGGGGGAGGGTTATTGAAACTTTGTGGCAACTCTATGTAGAAGGTTCTATTTATTATCCCCAGTTTATAGATTTGCAGGTTGTGTAGCTTGACCAAGATCCTGCTGCCCATATTAGTGAGGCTAAGATTCTAACCCAGGCTACACCCTATATACAAAAGAACCAGAAGAGAGAGAAGCCTAAAGAGATCAATAGATGAAGAGGACAAGGAGCCTTTAATCCCAGAAGGGGTTGGAGGGCTCTCAGCTGAGCAATGCCCACATTTGTGGTGGAAGGTAAAATGGGGAAGAGCAAAGCCTAGGAGACCAATGAGAGGACTCGTGACGTAATCTGGGATTTAAATAATGAGGCCTGAGTGAGGGCCGAGACTTAGGGGGAAAAGGGGGCGAGCGCTGGGAAATAATTAAGAAAACGGTGGACAGGATCTGAGACCTTTGGTGTGGGGGAGAGAGTGGGGACAGAAATAGCCTCAGGGACAGGAGTCCCCACAATCACAGGCAGAGCCTGCAGCAGACTCTGTCAGGGAGATGGTGACAAACGCCTTTCCCTGTTGCAGGGGCAGCAGGGCCCTTTCCGGGGCTCTCATACACCCTCGTGGGCCCTAAGAGAGTCAGGGGTGGGTGGGAGAGAGGGAAGGCAGCAGGGGAGGCTTCTCGTGCGGTATTTCCCTGAGAGGTGGCTCACGGGAGCCCAGGCTGCCCAGGCCCAGCCAAGACAGCCTAAGGATAGAGCTGATTCTGGGCTGCCAGGCCTGGGAGAAGACCTGTGTTCTAGATCAACTCAGGGGCACAGAACCTGAGAATGAGATTGGAGTGAGCAGGGCGAGCTGCATGGAGTTGTGGTCTTCCGGCACAGCCAGCCTTCATCCCACCTTCCAGCCTCACCACCCACAGACCCCAGGTGGCCTCCATTCTTATAGTGACCACTGTGGTCATTTAAGGCCCAACTCCAAAATACTGTGCCACTGTGATCAAAACAAAGGATATGAAATCAGATAGACCTAGATCCAAATCAAGGCTCCAGAATTTACTAGCTATATGACTTTGGGTAAACCACTTATCCTCTCTGAGCCTCAGCTTGCCCATACATCAACCTCATACAGTTACCGTGAGGATTCTTTGTGATAATGTCTATCACCTACTGAGCACAGTGTGTAGCGCATAGTAACTATTTAATAGTAAGCAGAAAAAGAATTACCACTTCTGCTTTCACTCTGTCACAGCCCACATTGGCCTCTCCCATATCCTCCACCCCATTTTATATGTAACCATGAAATGACATCCCCTGTGACATTTATGTGTCTTGGATTGACTCGGTATCTCCACACTCCTCCCCAGAGGAGAGCTAAGCAGCTCACAGTCCAGGACTGAGGTTTGCACCCCCCACTCCACTCCCCCACCCCCGTCCTCTCCACAGGGCATAGGCTTATACTGGTTGGGTGCCTGTAGGAACTCAATAAAGGCTGATTGGGCTAAATGGCCCATTTATGGCTTCTCTTTGAACAGGCCTTAGATGATTACCTTTTATGAGGTTTACACTTTAGACTTAAGATGTAAAACAGAAGCTCAGGTTAAGAGGGAAATAATGGGATATTTTATGTGCTGTTCTGGAGCAAAAGTCCACAGCTTTATTGCAGTGGCTATGAAGAACATGATTGCAAAGGCCTTGATTGAGAAACCCACAATGGAAATAAAAATTGGGTCCCACCCTGCCCTGCACCATCAAGCCAGGTGCCTGCCCTGTCTGACCTCATATGCAAAATGAGGGACCCCCAAGGACCCACCCAGTCCCAACCATCCAAGTCCACAAGCCTTAGATGCCCTGTTCTCAGTATGTCATGATTCCAAAATCTTGAGATTCTCCAATTCTGATTCTAATACCCTACAATTGTATACACTAAAACTTTGTTTTAAGTTATACTATCTTAAGACTCTATAGTAAAGTATACTGGTTAACAGCATGGGTCTGAGGTCCGGAGACCTGGGGTTCACATTTCAACTCACTGCTCACTATATTGTGATTGTGGAAAAATCGTTTCACAAGAATCTCAGTTTTCTCACCTATGCAATGGGATGAAACAGTCACCAGGTGGAGAGAGGATTAAAGAAACAGCTCCCTAAAAGCATTTACTGTAGCTTCCAGCACAGAGAAAGCTCTCAAGGAATGATAGTTAATATTACTGTTCTAAAGCTCACAATATCTCAAGAATCTAAAATTATCTGATCCTAAGAGCATACTATCGTGATTCTAAGAGTCTGTGACTCTTCAGATGTCAAAGATGAGTCTAAATTCCCAGGAAGTAGGATTCCTAGACCCCGTTCTAGGAACAGGGCTGTCAGCATACCTATGGCCACCAGATGGCGGGCTGGGGTCGCCGGTGCCTCCGTAACCACGCTGGGCGAGAGCTCAGTCATGAGACCTGCTCCCAAGTCTTCTCTGGGGCTCTCATTAAAAAGTTCCTTTCTGTGATGGGAACAGAGTGAAAGAGAAGGGAGAGGAAATTGCAATTACTATATTTTTCTTATCAATCTGAAGATCAACAATGCAAGAATGAAAGAGGACACGAGCAGGGAGGTGGTTTTATTGTCCAATGACCTTAATATGATGCCATATAAGCACTTGATGGCTGCAGCCTGGGAAGCATAACTGGAGCCCTGCAAGCCATGCCCCAGGGCGTCAGCACATTCGGGACTTCTCACGAAGGTTCCCCAACGCCTGCTGTGCCACCTGGGAGCCGTGGGAGCCTCAGCTCACACGCATCCGTCTGGGAGAGCAGGAATTACATTGCCACGTTTATAGACGAGGAAGCAGAGGATCTAAGGGGTCGAAGATTTGTCTCAGGTTCTTTCGTGGTGAGGCCAGGATTCATATGCAGAACCTACGAGAATCTGTGCTGTGTCGATGATCAGCTGATGCTGGCAGCAGCCGGCCCAGCAGTACCCTGAAGAAAGGAACCAGGCGGGAGACAGACATAGGATGAGGGGGACACAGGTTGGGGCAGGCATTTTTCTACCTCACGTTAGAGCAGCCTCTCCCCAAAATACTCCTGCACGTCAGGTTCTGTGCTGGGCACCTGCACTACTTCCACTGTGATCCTTTCAACAACCTCTTGGGGATAGAGTTTTAAAAATGCCAGCCCTGGGGACTCAGGTGGGCGAGGGGACCTGCCCAAATTAATACAAGACATAACAGAGCCAGGAGTCGACCCGAGGTATTTCTAGGTCAGACCTCCCCTTCTCAGTTTTCCCACCGCAGACGCAGCCTGAGTCCTGGGCGACCTTGGGTGGCCCGCCCGGGCCTGGCCGCTGGCTCTTCCTCAGGGCCAGGGGCAGTTGGGACATCAAGAATGAGGCCATGGCAGCCCGGATGCGCCTCTAGCAGCGGAGGCCAGCGGGGGCTCTCGGTGCCCCGGGCGGGCGCCGCGGCCAATATTGACTTTGGTAAACACCATTTTGCACAGAGCTCTTGGCGAGGGCGGGGGCGCCCTGACCCGGGGGGCGGAGGCAGCGGCTCCGCATTTAGACGAGGCCATTAGCGGCGATCGATGGCTGCGCTGCGAGCTCCGGCCGCTGGGCACTCCCAAATGAAGGTTAAGTTTGCTCTGCGCCCCGACGCGGCCGGCCATGCGCCCGCATAATGGCCCGAGCCCGGGCGGCCTGCGCGCCCAGGGTTGCCGGGCCAAGGGGCCGCCCTGGCAGCAGGGCGGGATCGCAGCTGGGCTAGCAGACCTGGCGCGGGCGGCTGTGGGCTGTGTTTGGGCCCCGGATGTAGCGCCTTTGTCGGACTCCATGTCCCCAGACTGGACTCCCATGAGTTCCTGGCTGGATTGCTCAGTGTGCGTTGTACCTGGGCCCTGGCACCCCTCGACCCCGCTTGAATGCATGGTCCACTCGATGGGGTGCAAGAGTGCCTGGGTGTGCATCCTCAGCGTTGGTGTACGACAGCGTGGGCCACGGCAGGCAGCCTGGTATGCTGGAGCCAGCCAATCTGGGAAGCAGGAGCCGCTGTTGCCCAGTCTCCTGGGTCACGGCCCTTCCCCCTTTCAGCCTCGGACTTTTCCCTGAAACAGGTGAGATAGGGGGCGCCTGGTCCTGGACAGGGAGTGACGTGTTCACACTGTTTGTGGCTAGGCAGGCAGTATGAGGACGCACATGGGCTCGGTGCATGGATGTGGGTGTGGCTGTGCCCAAAGTGTGACTATGACATGTGCCCAGGTGCCTGAAGCAGCGGGTCTGAGTAGTTTCTAGGAATCCCCTGGGGCCTGTGAAAAGCTCGGCAGCCCTGGCAGCCTCACCTCATACCACCCCCAGAGGACCAGCACCGCCTGGCCGCTTTCACCTATCAGCTCCGTCCTTGGAGGACAGTGGTCAGGGCGCATATTTAAGGAATGCCAGGAAATGTATCACACTGCAACGGCATCACACTCATCCTCACAGCCATTCTTTTTCCTGCTTGTTGCAAATGAGGAAACTGAGGCTCAGAGAAGGGAAGCGACTTGCCCCAAACCACAAATGTCAGCAAGTGGGGGAACTGAGATTAATGCTGCTGCTGTTGGTGGTAGCTCTGGGGACAGGTGACTTAAAATGCGAGATCCTCAGCAGGTAGTGGGTGAGGAGAATGCTGTGAGCACTCACCTAGTGCTCAGGTAATGTTTTCTGGTCTCTTTCAAGAGCTTGTTTACTTCCCCTGTTGCGGCTGAGCAAACTGAGGCTCAGAGAGGGAAAGGCAATTTAGCATCAGCAAATTAGCATCAGAGCAGGGATTAAATCCCTGATAGGCAGGGTCCCAGCAGTGTGCTTCGTGCTGCTTGCTGCTTGCTGCTTGCCAGGGTCCTGGTTGCCTGCGGTGTGTGTGCTACAGGAGGGGCCTCTGGTTCTGGGTGGCAGCCATCAGCTTAAGTGTGACTGGGTGGCTGGGAGAGGGAGGGTGGGTAGAGGGGGAAGAGACCAGTCAGTCTCCCACTGGGAAATGCATGCCTTGCTCTCCCCTTGGATAAGACCCAGGCCCTCTTGTGACCCAGTCCCCAATCAGTACACCAAGGCAGATGGACTCTTGAGCTCCGAGCAGAAAAGGAAATGGCCAGGCCAGAGGGGTTTGCACACCACCTCCGGGGGGCATTAGGGAATGTGTGCAGACACTTCGTCATAATGGGCAGCCGGGAATGCTAATGCCCTGCACAAAAGAACTGTCTGCCCCAAATGCCAGCAGTTCCCAGGAGGACCGGACCAGAGATTCTGAGGAGCCAGGGAGGTAGGTGGCTTTTGGGAGAGGGAAGATTAGCTGCCTTCCCTCCACTCCTTCTCTGAGCCCCCCAGCAGCCAGTATCTTGATCAGTACTGATTAGATAAGATTTAAGAGATCCAGTCCTCTTCCCTTGGTGCCTCACCCTGGTAAATGAGTGACAAGTGACTGAGCGCAGAGGAAAAGGGCTTTGCCCTGAGCCCTATGGGGTTATCGTGGCAAGGCTATGCCACACAGAAGGCCCGCCACACCCGCTCAGAGCACTGGACGCTGAGAGACCACCACTAAGGTTCTCTCACCTGCTGTGCCATCTCATTCTGATCTTTTGCTCTTCTCCCTTCAGGGCCCAGAGGAGCAGGGAGCCTTGCCCAGGTCACAACCCTGAGTCAGAAGTTCTAGAACCGAAGCTTCCTGACTCCCTGCCAAGGGCTCTCTGTTCAGTGCACCTGTCCACCAGCTTACCTGCCAGCATCTTCCCCAGCAACAACCTCAGGGGGCTGGTTCTGGCGCCAGCTCTGCCATTTTGACCATAGAGAACCAATCCCCCCTCTCTGGGCCTCAGTTTATCCAACTATAATATAAAGATGATAAGCCAGATTCTTGACATGAAAAATAAAGGCACTGGCCGTGCTTACCTCTGGAAGGCTAAATTCTTCATCGGTCACTGTCACTGACCTTTTATGAACACAAGATTTCACATCCTCCTCCCTAAAGTCACCTTGGAGATATCTGGGCTGTTCCCCTAAGATGAGTGACAGCAGTAATGGGTGAGCAGAGGGTAGAAGGTGAGGTTTATTGGCGGTTGCCTCCCCCATTTGCAGAGAGGGCAGGAAAAGGAGCCATGGACCCTGAGCTCCCAAATCTTCCTTTTTTTTTTTTTCCAAATCTTCCACAACTTCAGAATCATTCTACTCTCTCCAGAAGATTCTACAAATGGGCCCTAAACATCCCCAAACCCTCTTCCACTAGGACCAGCGAACTTATCTGTTTGAAAGCTTAGACTGAACCAGAAGGTCATGAGTCCAATCTCCTGACAATTTAAAGCCTAGAGAGGTACAGGATCTTGCCTCAAGTCACACAGTAAGCCAGACGTAAGGCCTGAACTCATCTACTGCCTGAGATATAAAAGGTTGGTTCCAGATGCAATGCCGTTCTCAGACGCCCTTCAGCACCTCCCCACTGATCTCAGCCGCAGCCTGCGCCCACTACCACCACCCTCAAACCCTACCAGATCCTGAAGATCTGTCCTGGCAGAAGCTCGCAGCCTAAATGCGGGGGAGAACAGGACCAAAAAGGAAAGAAACTCCACTAAAGAAATATTTATCGTGCTAGGCACTGGGGATAGACTCAGTGGTAAGCAACACACGCAGCCTGTCACCATGGAGAAACAGGTCATTTTTAATCCAATATGAAATTTCAAAAAGATACATGCTATGAAGGAAAAATTGAGGGGACAATTTTTCCTTCATAGCATGTAGGAAGCACACCAACAGGCGAGGGTGATCTACTCTGAAGGGACGCTTTCCTGAGGAGATACTATTTGAAGTGAGATCTGACAGAAACAGAGGAGTTCACCAGGCCAGGGCTTGGCATTCTTAGCAGTGGAATCTGTGCGTTCAAAGGCTCTTGGGTGGCAGGCAGCCTGGAACACTCAGATAACTAGAAAGAGTCCACTGTGTTTGGTGTGATGGTTCAGCGTGTACTACAGTGAAAGATAAACCTGGAGAAGCCGGCAAGCCTAGATCAGGTACCCTGGAGTTACGGGAAGGAATTAGAATCTTATCCTAAAGGCATTAGCAAACCATGGATGTAAGCAGCAGAATGCTCTGTGTTTTTAAAAGATCTCATTGGCAACAGTGTTGAGGATGGATTGGACGGTGAGCAAGGGTGGAGGGGGCAGCCCAGGAAGGAGGCTGTTGACACAATCCAGGCTTGGATGACAGCTCAGGTAAGGTGGAGAGGTGCACATGGGCAGTGTGATGGAAAGAGAATTGACAGTCCCAGCTGAGGAGGTGAGAGAGGAGGAGGTGTCAGGTTGATTCTGTCCTCGGGGTGGACTGCTAGCTGACTGCTGCTACCAGGCACAGAGACGTGAGCCCTGGAACAGGCATTCTGTTTGGGTCCCATTTATGTTTGAAGTCCCTTTAAGACCTTGAAGTGAAGAGAAGCAGTTAAGTGTGTGGTTCTTAGCTAAGAGGAGAGAGACATTATTGGCAGAATGATGGTGGCTTATACCAAGGGCATGGTGAGGTCATGTCAGGGAAGAGGATCGAGTGGAATAAGAAACAGGATAAAGGTAAAGATCTGGAAGAGGTTGAGATGAAAATACCTGAGAGAAACCAGCCAGAACAACAAAGCATGGCCCCGAAGAGAAGGCAGGCTTGAACTCTCCAGGCCTTTGCACAAATTCCTCCCCCTGTCTGAAATCGCTCCTCTTCCAACCAGCCATGGCTGCTCTTTCAAAGCACAACTCAGGTACAATCTCCCCAAGGAAGCATCCTTGACTCCTCCTCACCAGAGCCAAATCTTTAAGGTCCTCTGGCTTCCCAGAGCCCACTGGGCAGGAGCCTGTGCTGGAGAGAGCAAAGCTCTGGAGCCAGACAAGCTGGATTCTTCCATATGACATGGTCAGAGTGTCCTTCGAACACTTCAGTCTCTTGAGCTGTCAAATGTTATAATAACCACTGTGCGGGGACTATATTTCTTGTGAAGGTCAAATGATACAATGCATATAAAACCTGTGGCTCAATAAACAATAAATAGAAGCTATCATTATCTTAGCTCTTCATGTGCTGACATCTGGTCTTATCTGTTTCTCCTGCTCAGCCCTGAGAGGGTTTCGTTCATCTCAGCATCGCCAGTGCCTGGCACAGAACCTGGCATCTAGTAAGTGTTCGTTCATTGAAATTAGTGTGAAGGGAGTAAAGAGCTGGGTGGGGGCAGGAGTGTTCAGGGTAGACTTCCTGCAGGAGGAGGGGCTAGAGCCTAGCCCAGTGGATTCCATTTGCCCCTCCTCCAGCAATGTAGTGGGAGGGATGGGGGAAGGGAGAGGGGAATGAGAGCATGCCAGGAGGGGGGAACAGCTTGAACATATTTTTCCCAGCTGAGGGGGCTGGGAACAACTTCTCAGCTGAACTGCGACCTCAGAGCCACATATCCTCTTTGAACTTCAAGCAGCCCCCAGCCCTGTCACTCCCCATCTGAGCTGGGCGAAAAGTGAAACTCAAGCCTTGCCCTGCAGCCATCCCCAGTGAAACCCAGGACCAGCCCCTAGCTTGGGTTTACTTGAGTGGGACTAGCTGAATCTCACAGCCGGGGGCCCAGGCCTGCCCTCCCTGCCCTGTGCCTGCCCTGGCCATGCAGAGCTGGTGGCCTCCCCCAACCTGAGGTCCCCCGTGGTTTCTCTTCCGGCCTGGGTGGAGGCCCCACACCAATGGCAGAACTTGACTCCAGAGCTGGGCTAGAAACCTGCTCCCATACTACAAGCACTGCAGAAGTTTGGGGAACTTGGAGTTTCTTCATCTCTCTGGGCCTCAGTTTATCTACAAAATGGGGGATGTACCAGATAGATCACTGTACGAATTAGTTCTCACATAAAGTCCATAGCTCATAGAAGGTGCTTAACAAATGTTAGCTTTCTTCCCTTACCTCAGACCATGGCCCGGAGGAAGGAAAAAAGCACCCTGGTTGAACCCCCATGTACCAGATGCCGGCACCATCCTCTCCCCTCACTCACAGAGACTCAACCCTGGCACAGAAGATGGTTTATTCACGTTTTACTGACGAGGAAACCAGGGCTTAGCGGGAAGTTGTCCAAGAACAAGCGATGCAGCTAATAAGCAGCAGAGCCAAGTTTTAAACGTAGGGCCACCTGATCTCTGGGTTCACAGCAGCAGGATGTAGTGGGAACACAGCACAGATCCAGGACATAGGCACCCCACCTTACAACATGGTGCCGCCCCTTCTACTAACAAACACAAAGCTTGTGGCTTCTGGCAGGTCACTGCCCCTCAAGCCTCCTCAGTGAGCTTCCTCACTGGACATCCAGAGGGCTCCGTGATGCACAAGCTAAACCCAGAGCCCATTCTTGAGCATCTAGCCAGGGCCTGGCACCAAAAGGTTTGTTGAGTGACAAAATGAATGAATTTCCAATAATTTCTAAAACATCTGTGAGGCCGATAGATAGGAAGATAAGTAAGTAAAAATAAAAGGGGAAGACTGAGGTAAGTAAATGTGAAAGAATCATTCAGTTATTATTTAAAGTATTTTGCTCTATCATCTTTCCTACACAAACATTTATTGGGCACCTACTGTGGACCATGCCTATATGGGCTCTACAGGTACAAGGATGATAATAGTTAATATTTATTTAGCTCTATTGTGTGATTGGTACTATCCTAAGTATTTAACATGGATTTTCTCAATATAACAACCCTAAAAGTAGAAATTTTACTATTATTCCTATTTTACAGATTGGGAAACAGAGACAGAGAAATTAAGTACCTTAGTCAAAGTAACTTAGAAAGTGGTAGAGCCCAAATTTATATCCATTTTTAAACATTATATCCATTTATATCAAATTTCAGAGCCAAGGGGAAAATGTTTTCTGCCCCCAAGTAATTTACTGGCTGATTGAATAAGGTGTGTGCATGGTTTAAATAAGACAGGACTGAGATGAAGTACGTAGCATGGTGCTTGGCACAGAGAAAGTTCTTTCTAAATGTTCTTTATTATGAGCTCTAATTTTATTCTTTAAGAATTACTATGAAAACAGTAATTTCATTATCACTAATTCCTCTCTTTCCTTTGGTGTCGAATGAGCTTTTTTAAAAAGGAAAAGAAAAAGTCCTTTAGAAGATCTCTAAGGCAGCCCGCATTTGACTAAGGAGAAAACTGAGGCCAGGAAGGGGTAGAAATTCCATCCCCGCTGTCGGCTAGAAGCATCAGTGTGTTGGTAAATGTTTAACACCAGCTCTCATGAAAGGACGAAGCCTGATTTGCAGCCTTTGCCAATTTCTGTTGTATAAGGACTCATCCCTGCCACCAATTCCAAGCTACCAAAATGAGGTCACTGAGTCATGGAGCTGGACAGACATACTTACATCAGCTCCCTCCAGCCGGTGCGAACCAGCTCTAGCATTACTGCTGGCTGGAGCCCTGTGTCTCTGGTGAGCCTGGAGACTTTGACCTGGTACACGTCCCAGGGACAGTGGGGATGGGATCTGAGGCTATGGGCATAGGGAAAAAGGAGGACAGACAATGCAGAACCCCCAAGACATCTGAGAGGTCAAACGGGGTCTTATCCACACGCTCAGGCAATCACGGGCCTTTTTCAGAACCATGGAGCTTTGCTATTGGTCTGTATATCTGTCTCTGGAACAAAAGTTGCTCATTCTTGTGCACTATCCAATGACTTCTAAAGTTCAGACTTGGTGGGGCGGGGGAGGGAAATGGTTTGATTCCTGATAAACTCCTTGATTATTAGCAAGACAGCGCAGTGTGAATATAGTTCTGCTTGCTTTCAGTTCTTGAGGGAAGAAGGCAGTGACTGGACGCTGCTGTTCCCTGGGTCCATACACAGAACCCAGGTTCCTGCGTTTATTTATTTATTTATTTATCTATCTATTTATTTATTTATTTATTTATTTATTTAACATTGGGTCTTTTTCACTGCTTGTTTCCTTCCTCCTGTGGCCTGGTCTCCTAGTGCTTCCAGTTGAGTAATCCAAGACCCAGACACCAACACGAGCAGAGCTGGCGATCTCTGCAGAGTGCCCTCCATATCAGAGTGCCCTCGGTTCCACAATTAGCTCTTCCTCTGGGTTGAGTCAGCAGTCATCTATTAAAACTGACCTACCATTAGTGATGGTAGTGAAAAATGACAGCTTCACTGTCTCTAATCTATGAACTGATTACTTAATATTAGCATATTGCTATCCCAAATTAATAAAATAGTTAAGCCCCTACTACCTGAAAAGCATGTACTATATACTATACTTAATCTTCTAAGCAAACTGACCAGGGAAGTTATCTTCGTATTTTACTGATGAACGAAGTTCTGTTTAGAAAGGTTACATAACATGGCTGAAGTCACATGGCTAGTAGGTGACTGAGCCAGGACTGGAACCCAGGTGTAGCTGTGTCTGATATTTTAATCTCCCCATTCTACCGATTGTTGGGGGTGGGGAGGGAAATGAGATAATTCTGAGAGAGTGGACATAGAATGGGCACATCAGTTTTCTATTGCTATGTAACAAGTTACCACAAATTTAGCAACTTCAAGCAATCCCCAATTCATTATCTCATAGTCTGTAGACCAAAAATCCAGGCAGGTACATCTGAGTCCTTCGCTTAGGGTCTCATGAGGCTGAAATCAAGGTGTGAGCTGGCTGGGGTCTTATGGGGAGGCTCTGGAAGAATCACCTCCAAGTTTGTTCAGGTTGTTGGCAAAATCCAGTTCCTTGCAGCTGTGGCGCAAGGGTCCTGTCTCCTTGCTGACTATCAGCTCCTTAAGTCATTCACATGCCTTTTCATGCCGTCTCCTTTATTTCCTAAGCCAGCAACTGGGAGACAACTTCTTCCTATGCTTTCAATACCTCTAACTTCCCTTCTGTTACATTTCTCTGACTTCCCCTTCTGCCCCCAGCTGGAGAAAGCTCACTGTCTTTAAGGGTTTGTGGGATTACAGTGGGGCCACACAGCTAATCCAGGATAACCTCTCTACCTGAACACCAACTGAACCACACAACACAGTGAAATCACAGTGATGTTTCGTCATATTCACAAGTTCCAGGATTAGTACAGGGCATCTTAGGGAAGCCCTTTTAGAAAGTCCACCTGCTACAGTGGAAGAAATTCTAGGAGTGCTCTCCAGGAAATGAGGAGGGACTTCCTCTGGAGGCCTTGAACACCCAGAAAAGCAGTGTGAGGGTACTGGGTGGCCAAAGGGAATAGACATGGACAAGGAGGCAGGATCTATGGTGGGGAGGGGGCTGGCAGGGGAGAAACAGGAAAGAGGGAGGCGGAAAAGAAATGCTAACAGAAGAACACAGGTTTACATCTGTAGAGAAGTTCAAGTTCTCTCTGCTCCCTTGTGGTGGCTCCCAGAAGATACTCAGTAAATATATGTGGAATTGAATGGATTATGCTGCTCAATTCACATGAAGTGGGTTGGGTTGAGAGTCATTGAATAAGTTGGGATTAAGACTGGAAAAGACTGAGTTGGATGGGATCATACTGATTGAGTAGGAAGTAGATGGCTTGTTTAGACTGAGAGAGTTGACATAGGCTGGGTTCGGATGGGTTGCACAGAGTTTAGATGGGCTGAGGTGGAAGAGGTTGGTTGGGGCTAGATTTAGCTGGGCTACATTGATTAGGGTCAGGCTAGATTAAACAGGCTTGGATGGGTTGGAATCATTTGTGGATGGATTATTTTGGGACAGAATAGACTGAGTTGTAGGTAGGTAAGGTTGGGGACTGGTTGGTGTTTAGTTGCAGAGGCAGAATCCACTCTGAATAGTTTAAGCAGACATAAATGTATGAATGGGTATTTAATGGCTTACAGAAATATTTGGAAAGCTGAAGAAACAGATCGTAGGCTGAATCTTCAGGACCAACTCCTAAATCTGTGCTGCAGAGGTGGACCACCAAGGCAACTACTCCTTTTGCAACCATCAGGAAGCCAGCTGCCAAATCAGGAAGCCTCCGGTTGAGTTTCTAGTTCCAGAAATATGTTCCTCTGTCCACACCAGCTCAATGTACACCTCAGCATGAAAGCATATACAGGTTCTGGCTTTAGGGGAAAAGAGTGTGATGAGGAAATTCTTTGGACAGATAACACAAATGTAGGAAAATGTTAATAATTGTCGAAGCTGGGTGACGGAGACATAAGGGTATACCATACTATTCTCTCTACTTTCACATATGTTTGTTTTTACAAATATTGTTTTGAATGGCTTTCTCATTCCCTGTCTTTCTATTCATTTAATTAACTTCTGAATAAATTGCCTTGCCTGAGTACATGGCATTTAGTGAAACCTACATCACATGCAAAACTCTAACAATAGAGCAGTCTGGGAAATTGTTTTTAGCTTTTCAGCCTCTGCAGGATAAAAAGGTACACTAGAAGAAGAGAGGGATGAAGGATAAATGAGCCAGTCCCCAGTGTATCCCACCACTGATATGGGGGTGGGTTGGAATGAGTTGGATTGGGTGCACTTGGCCTGGGTTGGACAAAGAGGAGTTGGGATGGGTTGGACTGGGTTGAGTTGGAAGGTGTGAGATGTGTGTGGTTCAGCGGGACTAAGCTGGGCTGGGTGGTGTTGGCAGGGGTTGGATTGGGATAGATGATGTGCACTGGGAGCCTCTTGGACGCCAGTGTCAAGCTCTTTGATTTCAGTGGAGTATGAGAGTTTTACTCAGTCAGAGCCAAGAAAGGAAGACTTGGAGGATGACAACACTGCTAAGAGTGGCACCTCTGTCACTCTTCCCTCATTGGACATCCTCTCCATTGTTTGGGACCAGGCTTATCTCCACTCACCCAAGGCAATCCTGTCCACAGGCTTAGGGCATTTCCAGTGTTCAGCTCAATCTCCTTTTCTGTCCTTAAAAATGAAACCTATTAGAGCAAGAGGCTTTGGAAATAAGTTCCAAGCAGAAACTTGCAAGATGTGTTGTCTCGGGGCAAGACCAAACCCAAAGTCAGGATATCAGAGCCATATGGTTTCCTCTCTACATTTCTAGTGGGAGGAGTTGTGGATTTTATGGAATTTGGGACCAGTTCCGAAGTCCCACAGGTGCTATGTTCACTGAGCCAAGGAAAACGGGTGCTGGCAAGCACACATGTTTACACACACCAGAGTAATGCACACGAGCATGAGGCTTTCCAGTTTGCAATATATTTCCAGTTTATATATATTTTCTCAGACTTGCACTGTGAAGCAAGAGTCATTATGTAATATCCCAAATGGAGATACTCAGGCTCAGAGAGGCTAAGTGACTTGCCCAAAGACACACAGAAGAGCCAGGATTCAAGTTTTTGGTGGGGTTTTTTGTTTGTTTGTTACATGAACATTATCTATCTCCTTTCGTTGGCTCGGAGAATCCAGCCTTCATGAGGTTTGCAATTTTTCCCATCTTGTTACGGTTATAGACTCAACATCTATAACAGTTTTAGCACATAGTAGATGTTCAATATACATTTACTCAATACACACATACATTTACTAAATAAATGAGGAAAGAAACCCAAGCCTCAAAACCCACGTTCTTTCCACAATCATCTCCCTTCCTCTCTCTCTCTCTCTCTCTCTCTCTCTCTCTCACACACACACACACACACACAGTCCCTGTGACATGAGCCCCTTGTCCTAAGTTTCTGAAGTCTCATCCCATCTCTGCTCCCTGAGTTTGCCTGGATCAGGTCAAAGGTCCATGTACTTTCTGACCCACTGGCTCAGTGCCAAGGGAAGAGAGGCATCTGGACTCAGACCTCCAAACATGCCTGCCATAGTCGTGGCACAGATAACAAATGTCAACCACTTTCATTATCTGCTGGCACTTAGACTCTCTTTCAGGGGTATAGAACAGATGAGACACTAGGCAATTCCACTTGGAAATCAGCTTGCCCTTTCAAGAGATGACAAGACAGCATCCGAGACTATGTCTCAGCTAAGGTTGACCAGCCTGCGAGTCTTCCTGCTCACCAAATGCTCAGAAACAGGGTCCCGGTGAATTTGCACAGACAACCTTTCAATGGAGGAGCCATTGTCCCCATTTTGCACACAAGGAAACTGAGGCTCCTAGAGTGGTCACTTAGCTAGTGAGTGCAAAGCCTGGGGCAGAATCCAAGTCTGTATGACTCTAAGGTCCATGGGCATTACTGACAGTAACCTCCAGGCCACCCCTGAGAGGGTGCATATCTCTTTCATTCCTGGGCTTTGTGAGGGGCAGGGCCATGTCTGCTCTTCTCTGCATCCTGCCTCTGCTCTCAGCCCGGATCAGCACAGGTGGGGTGGGGTGGCAGGGGATACACATATCTTGCCACCTCCGACTGATATTGACGGACGGAGTGACTATTGTAAATGCTACGGTGTTGTGTAATCAGTAGGAAAATGTGACTCTGTCCCCAGAGATGCCAATGGCATTTTGGAGAAAATCCTATCCTTGATTTTCTGGGCCTGTTCAGTTGAAATGTCTGGGTGACAGGGACAGGGACAGTGTGGGGGCTCTAATACATAAGGCCTGGGCAGGTGTTCGCTGCTCTAGCTCCTGCCTAGGAGAGTAGGGCATGGGCAGAGGGGTGTGTGTGACTCTGGATGTGAGTGTATATGGGAGCAGGATAGGGAGCTCTGAAGTGACACAAATCTCAACTCTGTCACTTAGTCTCTCTGTCCTCATTTCCTCTACTGTACAATGGGTGGGAAAAGTGCCCAGCTCATTATTCTGTCATGAGGATTAAATGAGAATATGCAGTAATGCAGCTAGCACCTTGTACAGAGTCTGGCCCATGGCTGAATGCACCATATAGAATTGTTGAATGAAGGAATAAATGAATGAACAAATGAATGTACATGAATACATGGAGGAAGGAGCATAGAAGAATAGGAAGAGGGTAGCATTTGGATCCAGGAGACCTAACTTGGAGCCATGTTTATCACTTACTAGCTGAGTAACCTTGAGCAAGTCACTTAACCTCTCTGAGCCTCAGTTAATAATAGCAATAATCCCTGCCTCTTGATTGTTGTGAGGATTAAATGAAAGTGCGTGGTAGAACTGCTCTGTCAATGGCAGGGCACTGTGCAAATGTTAGTTCTAATTATTATCCACAATTATGACTGCTCTGTGGGCTGTGCGTGAGGGTGGGCCTGTGACCAGCCTGTGTGTGCATGTGTATTGTGTGTGGATGTGTTTGGAGAACTGGGGCCATTAGAAAAACCATCATCCCTCTAAGTTGTTCTTTCTTTTGCTAAACTCAACCTGCCAGGCTGACATCGGAAGCAGGAATTAGTGGGAAGTCTGGGGGGACGGGATTAGTGGCTGAACTTTCTATTCCTGGAGACCCTCTTTTCTCAGGAGGTCAAAGCAATTTCCATATATTATCCTGCTGGCAGCTTGGGAAGGTCAGGGAAACAGCAGACACATGTCACACATTCCTCAGATGGAGAAATCAAGGCAGGAAAGCTGGCTGGCCACGGAGGCCACTCCTGCCTTGCCCTTGTTGGAAACACCATCTGAAGGATTCTGCAGTCACTCAGCCTGCCCCAGCCGGACCAATGAACAATGGTTCATTTATTTGAGTGCTTACTGCAGTGTCTCCCTTACCCCTGTTTTCAGCCCTGGGCTGTGTATGTTTCAGAGGGAGCAAAACCCGGAAACCCTGCCGTGTGACATGCAACCATTGGAAGGTCTTACTCCGTCTCAACCTCCATCTTTCAGCCTTTGGCCCACTGTTGCCCTAAGTCCCCTCTAGCAGTGCTTCAAATTTAGTTTACTTCTTCCAAGGACGCCTCCCTGACTCCCCTATCTGGCAGATGGAGGAGAAGTTACTCTTCTTTGAGCCACTGGGGTGAAGGGACCAGAGGGAAGAAGGTTGGCGGGCCAGCCACACTGTACCTCTGATGCTGAGGACAAGGCCAGGAAATGTTCTCTGAAACTGATGAGAATGAGATTTACTCAGACAAGTGTTTTGTGATTGTGAAGTTAGTGAGCCTCGGAGCCTCAGGGGTTGTTCTCTTGAAGGGTCAGAGCAGTGATTCTCAAAGTGTGGCCCCTGGATCAGCAGCATCAGGGGCTCCTGGGAACTTGTTAGAAATACCAGCTGTAACACTAGCCCTGCATCAGAATCCCCAGGGGGAGGGGCAACGATCTGTTTTAGCAAGCCCTCCAGGTGATTCTGATGCTCCGGAAGTTTGAGAACCACTAGGCTCAAACTGCTCTACCTGCCGGCACCTGCACCCAGGGTCCTGTCTTCCCAACCAGGTCTCAGGAAACCGCACCTTCCGCACACTGGTTTTGGTTCACCATGAGGAGGGCTCCTGCCCCAGACTCCCAGTCTTGCAGAGAGGAGGGAGAGGGGCGGGGTCCGGGTTAAGCTCCACAGTCTTTTCTCTTATCACCCTGCCCCAAGTATGTCTCCTGCCCTCAGCCCTTCTACTGTATTACCACTAGGTGCCCTTGAGACTGTGGTATACAAAGCTCATCCCTATATCACCTCATGTCACTCTTCCCGCAGCTAATCAAACCTCTCCTGCACAACAGTACTGAGGCAGAAAGAATCAGTCCGGCAAGAAGGTGGGGGCGGGCCAGGCCGGGAGCTGGGTGCGCTTCCGACCACGAGCGCAAGGGGGCGTCGTGGGCCCACAGCGCGCAGGGGCGAAGGAACACACCGACAGCGACAGCCCTTCGCGATCTGTTCTCCGGCTCGCAGCACCCAGGCTTCGCAAAGCGCCAGAAAGTGCCTGGCGTTTCAGGGGCGTCCCAGAGGGGTGGAGCAGAGTTGAGCAGAGTCTGAACTTGAAATTTGAAGTCTGGAAGACCAGTTGCCTCTACCCGCTGTGTGACCTCTAATGACGCGTTTGACCTCTCTGAGCTTACCTATAATTATAGAAATATAATTCCCTACCTCACCGCCACTCCAACCCAGCCCGAAACCACAAAACGAGATTGCTGATTCAGACTTGCCGTGCAAACTATAAAGCCCCATTTCCACGTGAGGAATTCGCGCCTTTTTCCCTCCCCTGGGACTCTGCATCTCTGATAAGGAATTCATGGTCATCGCATTCCCATTTCATAGACGCACAAACGAAAGCTCAGAGTCGGCGGTCGTGTGGCTCATCTGAGCAGAGATGGACTGGTGTCCCGAAGCCAGCACGAGACTCTGTCCCTTCCTCCTCGCGTGGCCTCAGCTCCAGACAGGCACTCCCTGAGAGCGCCGACCTGAGTGACAGGGTACGAGAGGAGCAGTCTCGAATCTTCATCAGAGATGGGGATGATCAGAAGGCCGAGACAATAGAAGCCGAAGAACCCAAATGCTCAGGCCCACTCAGCACAAGGCCAGGTGGTGTTCAGACCCCAGTTCTGGTCGTAGTTTCTAACTCGGCCGCGACCGGCCATCCCGGGGCTGGCGGGACCGCAGCGTGCGTGCGAGTATGTAATTGCGGGGGTCGCCCTGGAGTCGGAGGGCTCATTCGGACTTCGGGTTCCCGGGCTTTACGCCTGCGCGCCCTTCCCCCCGCGTTCAGCCCCAGCTGCGCCAGCTAAGCCCTCTGCCGAGGCAGGATCGCGGGGGTCAGGCCGGGGGAGGGACGGCCCGCCCGTGCCCGCGCCCGCGCCCTCCGAAGCGGCTGTTTGCACACATGTAATTAGCTCTAATTATCCCGGGCTTTCAGTTCGCCGACTCGGGGCCTGAGAGCCGCGCCGGGGGTGAACTCGCCCC
>NW_006441955.1:1495813-1551200 GCF_000325575.1 Pteropus alecto | reverse complement strand
CCGAGTGTCTACACAACCACAGCGTCTTTGTGTGTCGGCTGTTGTGTGTCTAAACTCGCGCGTTTGAGGACGCCGCTGGGGGAGGTTGGCGAGAACCTGGCGCCGCTGAGAAGAGGAGGGGTCGCAGGGAGCGGGAAGAACGCAATGGTTCTCAGCTAAGAAGGAAGAAAGCGCTAGCACCGGCTTCTCTCCTGTCCGAGTCGTGAATAAAAGTGAGCCTCTGGGCAGCGGCCGGGGCCGAAAATCCCCGGGATTTCTGCGGTAACCGCCAAGCCGAGGTGTCGTCGACCGAGCTCTGTTCCCCTGGCCCCCAGCAGTTTCGACCCTCCGTCAGCGCATGTTTGAATCCGCAACCAGCGCTCCTCTCCTGCAGGTGGCATAGCCAGGGCTCAGAGAGGTTAGGGCGCAGCAGGCCAGAGACTTCACTCTCGAGACCCGCAGCACGGGATTCCAGCTCAGCTGGAAAAGAGGATGCGGGCACGGGTCAGGTCCTCCTCTCTCTTTCTGATCTCGGATCCCTAGCCCGCGGCGGCCGTGGTCCAGCAGCCGCGCCACGTCCTCCAGCCCTCTCCCTGCGGCCAGTTCAGCCTCATGGACACTGAAAGCCAGATGAAAGCAAGTTCAGCCCCTGGGGACTTGGGTGGAGGTGGGGGGATCCGCCGGGGTCCCCGCCTCGCCCCAGCAGGATTTCTTAGCCCACTCGCCCTGCCCTTAGGGCCGGGAGTCCTCCCTTCGCCTTCCAGGGCTCGCTCGCGCCCCAGCAGGATTTCTTAGCCCACTCGCCCTGCCCCTAGGGCCACGAGTCCTCCCTTCGCCTTCCAGGGCTTCTACCTGCTCACCCGCCTCCCTGTCTGTCTGTCTCTCTGTCTCTCTCTCTCTCTCTCCCCCCCCACTTCCTCCCCCCATCCCTCCATCCCTCCTGCGCTTCCCTCTCCCAGCCTGTTTCTCGCTCTCTGATTTACTCCTTCCTCGGTGTCTCGCTGTGCCTTTGTCTCTGTCTCTGTCTCTCATCGGATCTCTGCCGGTGAAGAACACCCCCAGCCGACCCGCAAAGGAACACACACCAGCAGAATCCGCCTTTTCAATAAAAAACGACAACTGGGAAACAAAGTGAATTAAAAAGCATTAACTTAAAAACAATCCATGTGTCTACAAATGCGTTCCAAATGGCAGCCCTTCGGGCGGGGGTGCGAGGGGGGTGGGGGCGTTAGGCCACATGTTCTAGAGCCCCAGTCACAAAATGTAGGGGCCTCAGCGCCTCACTATGAACCCCTCCCACTGGTCACCTGGGATGACAGGGTCTGGGGAGGGGACTTATTCTATTCCTTCACCCTCACGGACCCCACCTGGTTCCCTGGATCCTCTCGGGCAGTTCTGGCATCCGCAGTCCCCTCCTACTTCCCCAGAGCCTTTAAACCTTCCTATGCTGACCCCATCTCTCCACCGGCCTGCTGCACCAGCCCTCCCCACCGCCACTGATTACACCCTCTTCCCCCACCTCCAGTTTTGGACCCCACACTTCTTCCGGCACAGGGGCCCTGCCCTGCCCCACCCCCATTCTGCCCTCCTGTCCCCTAGACCACCCAGTAGCCCTGGCTAAAGAGAAGTAGTTAGAACAAAGCTTTCCTTGGTCTGAGGAGACTTTTCCCAGAGCTGCATGCAGAAGGGGCTTCCCAGTTCGGGTACCTGCAACTGCTCTGTCCTGCCAGATGCCAATCAGAAGTTGTGTCTCTGAAGGCCGGCCTCTCTGAGGTCGCAGATGGAGACTGCTGTCCTATGAAGCCCCTCACCAAAAGGAAACTCTCCTCCCCTAAAGTTGATCCTGCTGCCACCCTTACCTCTCCCAGCGACTCTCCTTCACCTTTTTCCCTGGAAGTGGAAAGACTGGAGTACATCAATTAGGGCACAATTATAGAAGACAGGACTGAGCTGGTGCCCAGATTTCTACTGTCCCCTCAGTGTCTTCTCAACTGGGAAGGAAATCTTGAGTTCGTAAACCAGATGGGAGGAAGATCTAGATTCTTAACCTTGCTCAGCTAATGATGATGGCTTCTGATGTAATTAGAAGAGCAGAATTAACAATAAGCATAATAATATAACACTGTTGAGCTCCTACTGTGTGCTCTCCATACATAGCTCATGGAAAACACTAATAACTATATGACTTTGAACAGTAGCTCAACCTACCTGGGCTTCAGTTTCCCTATCTGCAGCAGGAAGGGATAGGACCTTCCAGTTAAGACAGGGAGTCTGAAACACCTACGTTTGAATCAAAGTCTGGACAAGTTTTATTTGTTGTCACTGTTCGTATCTGCTTAATGAAGACATAAAGAAGCCAACCAGTAAAAAGTTGGTTCCGAGTTACAGTTATTCTACATTCTTGAAACAAAAAAACAAAAAAGCCATCACTTTAAAAAGTCCCAAAGTTTCCCATGCAATCAAATTCTTCCTTCTTCTAATCATCAGCAGTGAGCCATTTTATTTTTATTTTTAATGATAAAAGTGTTTTGTGCTCATTATACAAAGAGCAAAATTCACCTGGCTACCGCTATGTCGCAAGCCTCACCTGATGGCTTATCAAATTCTGGAGGAGTCCAATATAAGTACTTATACAAAGCTCCCTGGTGATTCTGATAAGAGAATTTTGTTTTGCATATGATTTCTGAATCCGATAGCAAATATCTGATATCTCCTTATAGGATCCATATCTCTGATTCTCATCTGATTCTGATCTGAGATTCTGATTGAGAATCACAGAGGTTGAGTTCTGAGAATATCTATTTCTATAGATTTGCTTAAGCAGCTTCTTTGTCTCCATATATGCTCTTACATACCTGTTTCCAGGGAGCCTGTGAAGGTATACCTACCGTACGCATGTAAATCTAGGTATGTGTCTGTGCGTGCACATGTACAAATGTTTCCTTGCGTGAGTGTGGGGGGGCGGGGGAGGGAGAGAGGTTATAGGCCTCAGGTTATCTCTGGGTATTTCTTTGAGTGGATATGCTGGGCGATGGCCTGTACCTCTCTCTGAATTTGTGTGTGTCTCCGAAGATGCGTGCCTATGCCTCTGGGTGAATTTGTGTGGCTGTGCTTTTGTGTCATGTTTATGTAAGTGGGGAGATATTTGTGCCTGTGCAGACATGTCCTATGTGCCTGCGTTGATGACCCTGCCATTTTTTTGAGGGCTCCAACAGGGCAGGAGTTTCTACAGAGAAGGAGCTCCATCCAGGCCCTAGAAATGCCAGTTGAGCCATCTACAGGCTCCAGAGCGAGCCATCAGAGCTTCCCTCCTGGTTGGGGAAGAGGGACAACAGATTTTGAGCACAAATACAGATCTCTGTGCTAAACATTCTAATTCTGCAAGTCAAGTAGAGAGCCCGGGCAGCTGCCTGCTAATTAGCCACCCTGGGGAAAAAATTGCCTATGTTGGAGTGGATAATGTGTTTGCCTGTTTCCGTGGGATCCTTGACCAACTGAATGCCCCACCTCCCTCCTACCCTCTCCCACGGGCCTGTCTTCCCTGCACCCCTAGCTCGGAAAGATGGTGCAGCATTTGCGTGCCTTGGTTCTAATACATCGACTTTTTCAAACAGGCCAACTGCTAAGCAAATGTCATTTGGGCTGAAGCTTGGAAGGCTCTAAATGAGATAAATGATCCATTTGAATAGATGAAGATGGGTCCCATGCTGGATGAAAATGAGCTGATAAAGTTCCCTACAACATCAAGGACAGGCTCCATGTCCTCTCCCTACGCAAACTGTGCTCTCAAAGACTGGGGCTCCTCCAGAGCACAAAAGAAATACTCAGGTACCTGCGGCCAAGGATTTAGGGCTTGACAGATCCCCAGTCCCAGTGAGCCTCTGAGACCCTCTCTGCCCAGGTCCCTTCAACAGCTGCTATGGACTGGTGGGTGCGGGAGCCCAGTCAGGCTGAGCTGAGGGGCAGCTGCCCACTGTGGTCCTAGTCATGCCTTTCCTATGACTTCCTTAGACATTTTGGCCCCCAAACCTATGAGAAAATAATTGTCTGTTGTTTAAGCCACCCAATTTATGGTACTTTGTTATAGCAGCCCAAGCAGACTAAACAGGTATCAACAAGGAATTACGCTTGCACATATTTGCAAATATTGATTCGCATATCAATAAAAATTATCGATACACTCCTAGAGAGAGTAATATCATGTGTGCCACTCCTGCTCTTACTGCCGTTTCTCACCGAACTCTTATATGCTGAACTCTCATATCTTTAGCTCACTTTATTCTCAAGACAGCCCCAAGAGGGAGACATTTATTAGCTCCATTTTTTCAGAGATTAAATCTTGAATAAGGTGCTCAGAGTTGGTTGCACACTGCTAAGTGGTAGAGTGAGGATTTGAACCCAGGTCTACCTGACTCCAGTGTGCATGCTCTGCAGGGATGATAAGCGATCTAGCACTCAGAGTTGGCGGGGGTAACCTCACCAGGGTTGGAAAAGAACGATCCTGCCACACCCACAAGGCCAAAGCCTCCATTCCCTAAGGCCACCTGACTTGTACAGCCTCGCACCTTATAACTCAATTACTGTAATTGGGGACAGCTGTCTCCTGAGCAGGGCCAGTCTTCCCAGGCTACAGATCCACAGGCATCTCTGAAATCATTAAAGAATTGGCTTGCAACTTTTGTTCAAAATAATAACCATAAGAGTAATGCAATAAACTGATTTTAATGTATGCCCAGCTTAACTGATAGGCTCAGCCCCAGCGTTGGCATTTTCTGACAAGATTTATTCTCACTACAAAGTCACTGCTCAGATTAATATAGCTACAGTGTTATTAAGTTAAAATTTACTTTTAATTTAAATTAAATTTACTTTAATTTTACTTTAATACAGCTTTTTAAATTAATAACGAGATCATTTAATGGTGCATTTGGACCCAGTCTCTACCCATAGCCCCCACACCCACATGCAGATTCTCTCAGTTACGGTTTAATCGGGCAAGGGTGTGTTCAGGTTGCGCAGGACCTGCCTCTCCTAAGCTCCCAAATCCACCCTCCTGAAGCCCCTCATGCTGGCCAAAGCTGTCCTGAGGATATTCTGGAATCTACATCAACCCTGGGCTGAAGAAGGGCCCGGAGCGGCCACACAGACATGTCACACTCGTTCAGTCCTGACCAGCACCCTGGCTGGCTTCTCCAGAAGAAAAATGAAGGTCCTCTGACAGGCAAGCATAAATATTTTCTTTCCCAGCCTGGTTCAGATGGGGATATTTGCTGTTAATAAAGTGGCAGCTGGCTATCTGGGAGTGTCTGAACGTGGCTTTCCCTGGCAGGGAGTATATCATCCATCTCTGTCCCTACCCTGTCAGATGACAAGACTTCGCTGGCCTGCTTGTTTTTGGAATGTGCCTCAGATGGCAAAAAGCAGGCAGGAAGCGTTTGGGTCACAGCAGTTTCATCTTCTATCTCTTGAGGGGCTGGGAGGAGCAGCCTCAGTTTGCTGCTCTTGGCAAGCATGCCTATCAGGAGGACGGGCCATCGGGTGCCTGGCAAAGCTATTTATTTAAGCCCCACATTAGGCAGTGAGACTTTATTTATGGGGACAGGAGGGGGAGTGTTGGAGCAGGCTGGATCTTCCCACTTTGAAAGGTGCTCAGACCAGAAAGGGCAACACAACGTAATGGGAAACTGTGCTTTTCTTTAAGGCATGTGGCCTGGAAATGGAGCTGCAAGGCCCGGAAAGGTTTTGAAATAACATTTCGGGCTGGAGCCCTCCCTTCCCCCACCTGGAAATAGGTGTTGGGATGGAAAACAGGGCACCTCTCCTCACCACTCGTCACCAGCCAGGACTGTTTGAAATGAAAACAAAAAATTCTTCCTTAAAAGAAAATGTGTTTTCCAAAGTACTATGAATTCTCTTCTTGACTTCCAAGTCCACGAAAGGCCGTGTGAAGGCTCAATTCACAGCTCGGAGCTGTGGAGGCTGCTCTGGGAACCCAGGAGAGGCTGCAGTTGGGGTTAAATATCACCAGCCTCCAAGCTGTTGTTTTTCTCCGTGGCAAATTTTGCATTCGATCAACAAACATTTGTTGAGTGCTAGGCCTCTGGGTAACAAAAAGATACAAAGATTTCGGGTCACCTATACCTGGGTTCAAATCTCTGGGAAAGTTATTCAAACTTTCTGTTTTGGTTTCCCCAAACATAAAATAAGGACAATAATACAGATTTCAAGGGAATGTTATAAGAATCCCACTGAAGCCTACATACGAAAGCGTGCACTGTAGCACCTGACTCCCGCTCAGCGCTTGCAAACATGTAGGTGGTCAAAGGAGCTCACAGAGGTTTCCTGTGGCCTGAAGAATGGGGCAGAGCTCCTCGGTTTGGCAGTCAATACCTTCTGGGATCTGATCCAAACAATTCTGTCCCCCAGTGGTCAGGATTCTCTTGCTGCTATCAATGTGGCAACAGGCCGGGCCCCGCAAAGTCTCTTAGTTCACGATACGCTGCTGCCATCCCCATAAGCTCGTTCATGCTGTTCCACACACCACCGCACGCTGAAGTAGCCCTTCCCTCCTCTTTGCACCTCCCAACTGGATGCCCATGTCTTCAGGGATGACTACGACTACCACTTATTGTGTGCCATGTGTCGGACACTTCTCATATATTATTTTTAGATCTTTATTTTAGAGTCAGGGAAGACAGAATCAAGAGAAAGAAAAGAAGGGAACAGTAAAGCGTTTCCAGAAAGAAGATGATATGGTCATATTTATCATAGAGGATAGATTACTCTGGGCCAAGGAGCAGGCTAGGTGAGGAAGAGTCTGAGGGTTAAGGAGGAGTCTAGGGGTCAGAGAGAAGGCTGTTACAGTGTCCAGGCAAGAAAAGACAGTGACAGTGGCTTTTGAATGGAGAGGAGAGGCTGGATTTGACTTTGCTTTACTTATCCATTTAATACATATTTCGTGGGCAGGCTCTCGTCCAGCTGCTGGGATACAGTAGTAAACAAAGCCATATGAAATCCCTGCCCTCCTGGAGTTTGCATCCTAGTGGGAGAAACATATAATAAAGTAAATAAGAAAAATGTAGAGTGTGTTAGATAAGTGCTATAAAGAAAAATCAAAGCAAGGGAAGGGGATACAAAAGAGTCAAGTATAAAATTATAGACACTGTGGCCACAGAAGGCCTTAGTGCGACTTTTGAGAAAAGCCCTAAAGAAAGTGAGAGGGCCAGCCCTGCGGATATCTGGAGGCGCATCTCGGGCAGAGGGAATTAGGAGTGCAGAGTGCCCAGCAGGAGCCAGGAACGGGGAGGAGGCCTGGGGCTGGAGGAGGCCCCAAAGGGGAGAAGATTAGGAGAGGAAGTCAGAGATGACAAAGGAGCTGGTTTATAAGGGACTCATCAGTCCCAGCTGAAACTCCTTAAGGCACCTTGAAGTCAGAGGCCCTTGAGTGTGCCTCCTCCCTCTCTGAGCCTGATTTCTCACTGTGGAGGGTACATGTGGTGTTGGGTACGACTGTGAAAGCTTTGAGGTTCATTCTATGCACTGAGCAAAAATCAGACCCGGTGGGCCCTGAGATTCTATGCATTAAAGTCATCAAACCTGTCTAAGACCACCTTTCAGTTCCAAAGGTGCTAAAATAGTGGCAGTGGTGCTGACCTCAGGATGCAGAGGGCCAGGCTCCCTGGCCTTGGGAGCCTCTCCTGCCCAGCCTACTGCCCTGCCCCCTGGGAAAGAGCTGACTTTGGGCAACTCTGGCTTCTAGGTCTTGCATTTGTAAACACCAGGTCATATGGCAGTTTCTTCCCCTGATAACTGATGAATTTTCACCATCGTTCCTTCATCCCTTCATTTATTCTCTCCAGCACTCATTTATATATTCATTCCCTCCCTCATTCTGTTTGCTCATTCCTGTCTTCACTCCTTCCTCACTTATTCGCTTCTTTACTGACTAATTTTACTCCCTCATAGCATTTATCACACGAGTCACTAAATAAGTAATGGTTTGTGTAACTCTATATAAGCCTGACTTCTCAGCTAAAACATAAAGGCATGAGTGAGGGCAGACAGCATGTCTTATTCACAGCCGTAACACCAGCATCTGTCCCCATGGCTGGCGCACAGTACACACTCTGTAAACGGATTCCATATCCTTTCATTTGCTGCACACTCATTCATTCCTTCAGGTGTCTGTCAAGCCTTTGCATGTGCCAATATATTGGCCTGGCACTTTTTTTTTTTTTTTATCTCTTGAATTTTTTTTTTTTTTTATCTCTTGAATTTTTTTTTTTTTTTATCTCTTGAATTTTTTTTTTTTTTTATCTCTTGAATTTTTTTTTTTTTTTATCTCTTGAATTTTTTTTTTTTTTTATCTCTTGAATTTTTTTTTTTTTTTATCTCTTGAATTTTTTGTTGTCTTTCTTTTCTTTCTTTCATTTTTTCTCTTTGGTTAGGCCTGGCACATTTTAAAAGAGAGATAAGAAAGAGGGAAATATAGAGATAAATTATCCGCGCTCCTGTCATCCATCCATTCCATTTGTCCATTCGTCTGTTCATTCTGCAATGAACATTTACTGATGTCGCTCAGGACCAGATTCTGAGCTGGAAATTCCTTCATTCAGGACGATCAAAGGAAGGCTGAGGGTGGGCTGGAGCTGGGCCTCAAAGAATGGGTAGAATTTCAGGAACCATGGGACGAAATGTAGTCAGGGAGAGGAAACAGCATGAACAGAGGCTGCAAGGAACATCACAGCCAGGTAGGTTCTGACTCCGCAAATAGCCCAGCCTTATAGGATGCTGGAAGAAGCGTGCTCTGAAGACAGTGTGGGGCTGATCATGAGGGCTTTAATTGCAAGGCATAAGGGTTTGCTGAGCTCCAAAGGAAACTGACTTGGGCTTCTCATTTCCAATTGTGAGGAGGGCAAGCGAACGCAGTTAAGTTTCAGGTTGTTTAGTCCTGGAGCGTTATGATTTTCTGTTTTCCCTGAGAGGAAGAAGAGATCTGAGATGGCTAAGATTCCTCAACAGGAATCAAGCACAAACGGCTCTTACAAAGCTTTGGGATGGTTTTAATGCAAATAAATTAAAAGCGTGTGAATTACAGTTCCCTCCCCAAACTCTCGAGCTGGTGGAAATCAGAAGGAACGCATTAAGGAGTAGGGACCTGGGTGTCCAGGACCCATCAGAGCCTACAGGAGCCTCTCAAACAGAGAATGAAGATTTATGTGGGACTGTAAAGAGGGCAGAGCCCAAGCCTGAGCACCCAGGTCCCTTGAACTCACTTGTAAGCCTGTCTTAGCGCCAAATGATGCACTAAGGAGGCATCAGCTATGCGGGTGCCACAATTCTGTCCAACAGGCCTGGACCTGAACAAGGACAAAGGGTGCTCAACCATCTAACTCTGCAGCTCCCCAAGTCTTCTAGGCCCTGTGGGGGCCCCAGCAGCACTCCTAGCCTCCTCTAGGCCCCTTGTCAGAGAAGAATTGGCTCCTGGACCTAGCTCTCCAGAGGATACCAGATCCTCTGGCTAGCCAGGAAAGAGAGTAAACATCAAATAATGACAAAAGCAATAGGGATCATTTTAATACTTATTTTCTCATATGTAAACACATTCTAACACATGCTAACAAAGCACCTTCATAATCAGTATCTCATTTGACCCTCATAAGAAGCTGAGAGAATAAGCAAGGTGGGGTATTGTAATTTACATTTTAGAGATGAGAAAACTGAAGCTCAGAAAAGTAAAGTGACTTTTCTCAAAGCCCTACCTCTGCTAAAGTGTTCTGAAGGGCCCTTTCGTCAACCTCCAAACCAGTGAGAGGGTAGTAAAGATGGAGTCCTGGGTATAAATAGTAGTCAGTGGTTCCTACAGTTGCGATCGGCCATAGGAAGCTGTGGTCTTTCCTTATACCTCCATCCTGACCTGTGGGTTAGAAGGCAACAACCTGCAGCAGGGTCGGGGCTCCGTGGTGAGAGGGATCAGAGCGCAGTGTGTGTGACCAGGGTTAGGGCCCAGCCAGGACAAGAACCAGAGTGCAGGCCTCCTGACCCCAACCCGGTGTTACTATCACTATATCTGCACTGACACTGACCTGGACAAGGCCCTTTCAATATTTGCAGCCTCCCTATCTGTCACGAGAGGGTATGAGAGAGAAAGCCTCTCACGCCCCTTCAGGATCCAGGCTGCTGGGCTGTTGTGTTCAGACCTGAGCTCAGGATGTAAAGGTGGAGAGTGAGAGCAGGAAGTCCCAGGGCTCCCAGGGGTGGGGCAGGCCAAGCCTCGGGGGAGGCAGAGGGCACTGAAGCCACCCTTGACTGACCCACCCTCACCCCCCGACACACACACTTCCTCCTCTCTAGCCTGGGGGTCTCCCCCACTTCCACATCTTGTTGACTTTCAAATTTACAAGGTGTGCTGATTGCCAAGGCCCTGGGATGATTACACACCTGGACCCACCTTAGGAAAGCTTCCTCCTTATTCCAGTCACCCCAGCAGCCCTGGCCTGGGGGTGGAGCACAAAGTGGATTTCTCAGTGCCGTGAAAAATTTAAAGAGGAAAATAGTCAAAAAGATGACAAGACAGAATCAAAGGCAAGTGCCATTCTAGAAAGAAAAAGGGGACAATTCATATTCAACTTGATGGTCGTGTTCTGATACCCTTGCCTCTTAACTCCAGGTCTGACTCTGACTGTCAAGGCTCAGGCTGGGGTCGGGAGCTTTATGGTATTTGCTTGGTTTATTGGCTCTACGGAAGAGGGTATGAGGCCCCAAGCAGTTCTCCGGAGCCAGGACCCCTCAAGGAAAAGTCAAGATTTATGATTTCTGGAAACCCTCAATGTTTCTGGGCTGGGCAGAGCTGGCTTTCCTCAGCTCCCAGGTTTAAGAGTGGGAGGGCCTGCAGGTAAGGGAGCCCCAGACCGTGGTGGGAATCATTCCCCTAAATGCTTTCTCTTCCATCACCTCCCGTGATTCTCAGTAAGAACTCCAAGATGCTGGGATTTTCTCCTTCATTGTGACAATGGGGAAATTGAAGCTAGGAGAGCTAGTTGGCTAGCCTAGATCCAACAGAATCAAGGTCAGGAGGAATTCAAACCCAGCTCCCAGCCAGGGGCCCTCACTCTCTGAGCTATTGCCACTAACATGACCTTTGAGGCCCAGTCATGAAATACCTGATTCATTCTGACTAAACGAAAAACAATATTCCTAGAGTTCTGGCCTCGAGTCTCCTCTCTGTTACCCCATACAGATATGGAACAATAGCCTCTGGCACAATAATCACCCACCAGGGCTCAGAGAGGTGACCCAGGTATCCCTCTCCACCAGCGAGTGACCACCTACAAGGATGTTTGACCTTCCCCAAAACACCCACCTGCACCACTCCTGCGGACACTGACCGGCCAAGTGGCTCTGGACACAACTGTTTCATTGACAACCCTACTCCACAGGCACAAGAGTCTGACACGGCCTTATGGTCTTCCGTGGCCCCTGTAAGCAGGGTAAATTTTATTTCTGGGCTTAATTATGGGACATGCCATAAATATTCATGCAGCGAAATGAGCCCTGGCTCACAAGAGCGGCTGCTTCCCGCTTGGGGGAAATTAACATTGTTTTCCAGCCGTGAGTAATGAGGCTCTGCTGCTGGAGAGAGGAGCCTTTTCAACAGCCTCTCTAGGACAGAAAGAGAGAGGCACACTGAGAGGCACCCACATCCCGCAGAGCTGCCCCAGCCATCCCGGGCTTCTCTGCCTCTCCAAAGCGGGGCAGAGCTGGGTTCCTCTTAAGCGCAGCCCTGAAGGGAGCTCCCAGCAGGTGCTCAGCAGAGGAGAAGATGCATGAGCTGTTTCTCCAGAATAGAGGTCAACAAACTAGAACCCACTAGGCAAATCTACCTGCCATTTGTTTTTGTGAATAAAGTTTTATTGGAACACAGCTATGCCCATTCATTTAGCTAATGGCTGCAAAGCAGAGTTGGATAGTTGTGACAGAGACCTTATAGCCTGCAAAGCCTAAAATTTATCTGGCCTTTCACAGAAAAAGTTTGCCAACCCCTGTTCTAGAATCTTCTCATCCTTTAATAAAAGTCTCACAATATTGAATTCTCTTGACTCTTAGGAACATGGAGCAGTCTGCGGTCATAGAATGTGCACAGACTAGAACTGGAGTCCAATCTCAGATTCACTACTTATTCAGCTGTGTGACTGGGGGCAGGTTACTTAACCTTCTCTCTGCCTCAATTTCTTCCTTTATAAATTAGGTGTAATAGTATCTATCTCAGGATTGTTGTGAATATTAGGTAAGTATATATTTGTAAAGCCCCTAGAAAAGTATTTAGCACAGGGCAAGCATTATGGAAGTGTTCTGTTACATAAGTGGACTCAGTCTCCTATAATTTCAGAATCCTCAAAATATTGAACCTTAACCCCGACACATTTCGGCCTGTGAGACCTTAGACTCTCAGCTACTACAGAGGGAGCATGTTTCTGATACTGTGCTAAATGCTTGATATGCATTATCTCATTTAATCTCCTAAACAATTCCTTGAAGTAAGAATAACCGCTGACTTATATCTGAAGAAACTTGGACTTTACCAAGGTTAGGAGACTAACCCAAGATCCCACAGGGCTGAATTGCAAAGCCGGAACTGAGTCCAGGTGTGCCTGACTCCAAAGCCTGCCTCTCAGATAGTTCCACCTCTCTCCCAGTACCACAGGCCCTCTTCCGTACCTGTCACAGTGTCCTTCAACCCCTGCTGGACACCTGCTGTGACAGGGAGCTCACTACCTCTAGAGACAGCTGAAGAACATACACTGGGAATTACTCTTGCATTCGCCCGCCTCTCAGTCCTAGTTCTGTTTCCTCTCAGCATTGAAAAGCCCGGGTGGGAGAATAAGGGCATTTCTTGGGTCATTTCCCAACTTGCTGGGAGCCAGCAGTAGTCTGGACTTTAAATATTTGCAACAAACTAAACCTGGATGCGAAGACTAAGCTCCATATCTTTGGACAGAGCACTCCTCCAGGAAGCCCTCCTTGGTGCCAACAGGCAGCAAGGACCTCCCTTTCTTCTCAAGCCTCCCAACATTCTGCCTGAACCATCATTCAATGAGACCAGAGCCACGCACTAATAATAATCCTAGGACTCTCTAACCCTTATATTCTTTCTGCTTGCTCTCAAAATGTCTTGAGATCTAGTCTCTCTCACAGTATTTATCCACATAGCATATTCCACTTGGAAGGGCATTATATTTCCATTTGTAAGATGATACACCTGAGCCACAGAGGGGACAGTGATCAGGAAGAAAGAAGAGAGAAGGAAAATACTATTGGAGAACCTTCTATGTGCCAAGAATGTGCTAATCTTTGTCTCATTTAATCCCAGCTATGTAGGCAGTACCTCACTTCACAGAGGAGAAAATTGAGGCTCCAAGAGGAAATCAAACTTGCTCTTGATTCTATAGATAGTAAAAGAGGGAAGAATACATTGATAAAGCGTCTACCTTATGCTAAATGCTTGCACATATATGTCTTATTACACCATCAAACACATACAAAAGAAAACTCTATGGGAGGTATTTTTACTTCTGTGTTCCAGGTGTGTAAACCAAGGCTCAGAGAGCCAGGGTGGCTTATCCCAGGGGCAGTGGGGCTGGAACCAGGCCTTGCTGGCTGTGGATAAAGCACTCTGGCCCAGCCTGGCCATCCTCACGAGGCTCAGCACGCATCCTTTTGGGGAGTGGAAAAGGAAACACTGAGCCCTTTTACAGGGTTTCTGTGTTCATGATGGGGAGCCCCTGAGGATGGCCGGCCAGCCACGGATAGGAGGAACAGTTTATTTTTTCTGTGGGCCTCTCTGGAGCCTTTCAAAGGTGTGAAGTTCCGTGGCCTGCAAAGGCTGACTCTACTGGCTGTCCAGATCAGGCCTGCCTGGGCCCCAGCCCCCCAGGCCTGGCCTCTTCAAGTGCCGCCTGCGGGAACTCCCTTGGCCCACCTGGCCTCTCACTCGCTGAAAGGCTGCGGAGTGACAAGCCAGAAACTCGACTCCAGTGTTTACTCACCAAACACAGAGACAGCCCTCTGGGCTCTCGTCCACCATCCAGACCCTGTGCCACCTCAGGGGAAGAGGGGCTTCCAGCCCATTCCCAGGCTCGGCAATACCTGGTCATGCTCACCTCCAGAGACTAACCACAAGGAGGAACATCCAGCCCGGCCCTGCAGCAGGAGAGAGTCTGGTTAGACATAAAAAAGAACTTTCTGCCGCTAAGGGACATTCAGCTCAGAGACAGAAGAACCTCCTGAAGTGCTATGCTCTCTTGGTAAGGACTCTGGGCTCGTCTGTCTGAGCTTCCTTCGCTCACCCCTGTGATGAGGGGCGGGAGACCCAGGCTCTACCCCAGCTCTGCCGTCCACTGACTGTGGGAACATGGGCGAAGTTACTTCACTGCTCTGGACTTTGTTCTCCCAATGTTTAAAATGGGCATAATTATCAAAGGGTAGTTATGAATTGATGGATACGAAATACACTGCGTAGTATGTTCTAACTGTAAAGTGCTCTACGTGTGAAAAGTGGCTTCCTTTCCAGTATTCCTTCCTCCTTCTCCTCCCTCGTGCTTCTTTTGATCTTTCCTATCTTTCCTTCCTTTCCCTAAGGGGGAAAGTTAGCATGTCCCCTTCCTTCTCTACCTAGCCAGTTAACTGAGATGTTGTTTATAGATCCAGAGGTTTTTGTTTTGTTTGATTTTTTTTTTAATGCAATTAATACAAGTGGACCCAGGAAGGTAGTGGGGTCACAGGGAAATGCTCACGGAGGCTCTAGGTTCCCTCAGGGAACCCTCTAGAAGAATCTGGAATATTCCCCAGTGTTGGGGAATGTCTACCTAGGTTTCTGTGAGGGCAGGACAGTGGGAAATTCATGGTCACAACCTTCCTGGACTGGGCCAAAGGACTGTTTCTCAGTGTTTCCATTGACTGGACAGGACTGAGCAGCTGTGTTGGCGAACTGATTGGTTATTTCCCTATAGAACAGCGGAGGAAGTTGAACGGTTACTTTGTAAAAACTTAACTGATATTGTTGTTGTTTTTCTGTCACTTTTTTTTCCCTGACCATTTTTATAACTGAACTGACTGTTTTGGTTGGACTGACCTATTGTTTGTCTAAACTGACCCATTGTTGGAGGAACTGAGTGGCTGTTTGTCTACAGTGACCAGTTATGGGACCGAGGTGGTTGGTTGGGGGCTGTTCTGACAGGATACTTTGGACAAACGAACTGGTCTGAGGCCTACAGTCAAACCAGCTGATACCAACCCTCCTCCTCAACCTTACCCACAACACTGTTATTTCGGAGAGATCCAGTCTCAAATGTGCCAGCCATAAATCCCACCTCCATCCTCTTTGAGAAGATGTACAGTATTGTCCTATGTTAAAAAAAAATGGGCGTTACATCAAGAAAGAAGAAAGCCCATCTGAGGACCTGGCAAACCACCCAGCTGCCTGTCCCCGTCAGCCTTGCGGGCAGCCCTGCCTGCCTGTTCGCGTGGCCGGAGCCCTTCATTCCCATCCAGCGTCTGCGTTAGGCATTCGCTGAGCCCCCAGCGCAGCCCCCTCATGCGCCCCTTTAACTCACTTCCTTTTATTGCTGATGGGTTCATGGACTTTCAATGGGGCCGCAGTAAGAGGGACCTCACTCCTCTGCCCCATTCACCCTGCCCACCCCCTCCTTGGCCTTTCAGGCTCCCAGTGAAAGGGACTTGTCCACAAATTGGGGATTTGCCATTGTCCCTTTTGTAAAAGCCGTTCATTTTTCCTCAGCCCCACCCCTCCCATCACCACAATCAGCAGGGTGGCCCCAGAGGGGCTGCGGATGTAACAGGGCACAATATCCCCAACAGGCCTGCTTAGAAGCAGGGTTGGGGCCTCAGAATCTCAGACTTTGCTCTGGAGCAGGGAGACACTATCTAGATTTCTCCCTGCCTCCATCCCCACCCCATTTTATAGATGAGGAAACTAAGAGGCACATGACGACATCCAGTTCGCTATCATTAGCTCATTTCTATTCTGTTTCTTTCAGAATTGAGAAGGCAACATCGTTTGTCACTTACGTTAACCCAATATGCCTCACTATTGAAAATGTGTACAAAAGCTGTAGTCAGTAGTCGAGGGAGTCTGGGTCAGGGCTCTGTTGTTCAGCATCTGTAATCAAAAGCTAGAGTCATGAAAACAGCAATTCTTGGTTGAACTGCCTCAAAATTAAATAGAAACACTGGTCTGACTAATTTGAAATTCAACTCACAAAAAAAGAAACAAAGCCAAATTGTTTTTTCCTGTTTCTAATATTTTCGTTCCCACACTGGAATTAGTTAATTCAACTTCCTATCTGTAGGTGGGCTTACTACGGGGGCCCAGAGAAGACACCTACCTGCCTAAAAGGCCATAGCATCACAGATAGGGCTGGGCAGGTGTGCCTGGAATCCACCAAGCTCTGCCTCTCGGGCAGGCATTTCAGTTTTGAAAAAAATCTCGGCTCTATCGAAATGGTGTTGCCAGAACTAGTTGGGCACTGCAAATTTGGGGCTTTGCAGTTTCTAAGCTAAATTGGCTTTTAAGAAAAGATTTGAAATGGGTGAAAGGGATTGTTTACAAAGTTTCATCTGTAGGGAGAATTGCTCGATCTTTAGCATTTTTAATGCAAGCTGCTCTGTCCCTGAGGAGTCTTGGGGCACTTTAGGTGAACACGGGGCTGGGAGATTCTGTGTGCGAGCTGAGCCAGGGAAAAGATCTTTCGAGGAAGATGGCCTCAGATCTAAGCAGCCACCATACAGACCCTGGCTTTAAGATGCTTGAATAAAAAGCAGGAGATTCCATATTTAAATCGTTTATCTCTGGCTAGTCCTTTTACAGAGCACGGGATGAATTCGCTAAGAAGGGAACATTTTCTAAATTACCAGGATGGCTCTGAAGGTGGCTGTTTCGCTTTTGGTTTATTCTTAAATGTTGTAATAGAATACGGAGTATTACTATCCATCCCCGTGCACCATGTGAACTGTCCCCGTTGGAGATTTATGGTGGGTGATGAGGCTCCACATCTCTCTGAGCCCCAACGAGGACATAACATCATCAACTCATTGCCGAACCATCCTCATCAACGCGGCTTCCGTCACCCCTAAGACTGATAACCATCAGAAGCTATTAATTCCTAGCAAATTATCTAATCCATATGTTGTTTGATTTGTGTAAAATCCAACCCGTGAGGATCATAAAATAAATAAGCATGGAATGGTTTATAGTTTCCAATCTCCTCTCACCTCTTAGATAGGCAGGCTGCTTGGCCTCGGCCGTGGCTCCCATGTCCTTCCAAAAGGAATAGGCAGCGTAGGCTCATATCTGGACCTGTTTGTTGCTGTTTCTGGGACAGAGGCCACAGACATGCTCACATACACAGACTCACAAGTCTGCCTCGTCCCCTCTGCTCCCACTCCCACACCTCTAAGGGGCCAAAGCTTCATTTCACTAATATGTTAATCACTGAAACAGTCTTCCGCAGGAGCACAGGCACGGGGAATTAAGAAGCTGGTGACTTGCAGAAAGAAAAGCAAACCGTCCCTTCGAAAAGCAGAGGGTGGTAGGAATTTGTAATGATGAGAAGGGAACAGAAAAGGAGGTCAGCAGCTCCAGGAGATGTAGAGAACAATCAAATTAAACCGTGTTGTCTAGAATAAGCACAGGGTCACCAAGGGGCTGTGGGGGGTGCGAGCGAGTGTGTGTGTGTGTGTGTGTGTGTAAAAAGGCTTAGGTGAGGATGCAGGCTCGGCCAAAAGTGGGGCCAAATGACCTCTAAATCCCTTTTTACCTCTGAAATTCTTCAAGGCTATGTCTAAAAGCCTATAATTCCAAAATTCTGTAATTCATAGATCTTATACTTCTCTAACAAAACAGACACTCTCTGATTCTAATGTTTTGTGATTCTAAGGATCTATAATCCAATGAGTCTGTAATTATAAACTGCTCTGATTATGAAAGTGTATGGTTCTTTAACTCCGCCATTCCATAACGCTAATATTCTGTAATTCTAAGATTATATCATTCAACATTTGCTTAATTTAATATTCTAACATTCCACCATGCTTGCATTCTGTAAGAGACCATGATTCTAGACTTCTATGAATTTATTTTTGTATATGTCTAATGCTCTATGGTTCTAGTATTTAAGAATTCTGATTCCATAATCCTAAAATTCCATAATTCTGTTTTATGCTACTAAGAATCAAAAACACTTCTGTGATACTCTACGTTCATATTTTTCAAGAATTCTAACAGTTTACGATTCTAATGTTCTGGGTCTTTACCATCTTTACAATGTAAAGGCTTTTTTTTTTTTTCAAGTTCTATAGTTTGAAGAGTCTATAATTCTAAGAACTTTCTGTTATTTTAATATTTATTTAATACTTAATATTTATTGTATGCTCTCATAATTCCCGCGTTTCTGATATTTTATGATTTTGTTATGACAAACAAAATGTTGCTTCATCTACAAAGAACAGGCAAAGAACCCAGTGACTACCCCAGCTGTCCTCTGAATCCGGCTGGAGCATGTCGCAGGGCCGCTGATCTTTTCTCCTCCGTGAAGGAGACCAGAACACCGCTGGTTTATCCAGCCTGGGCTCCAGGAGCTGCCCCAGACAAAGGCATGGGGACGGGGTAACCAGGCCAGGGTCAGGCGGAGGAGCCGGCCCCCACACCTCAGGGAGGCCCCTCCTCCACAGCCAGGTTTCCAAACATCTGCCAGCGTTTGGGTCCCGATTGCTGTCCTTTAAAAGTATCCCTCTCCCTTTCTTGTTCTCCATCAAGAGCTCCCATGACAATCATTTGAAGCAGCTAATGAGTTTCAGATGGCCTTCAGGAGCCCGGGATGGATGGACGCTGGGGGATGAGGGTTCTTAGGCCGAGTTTTGTGGGCAGGCGGGGAGGGGTGGGGGCGGGGGTCAGAAAGAAAAATCTTTTGTAGCTGAAGTGTTATGGGGCTGTCCACCCCTCCCCTTCCAGACCTGGAGACAGAACCTGGAAGAAAGTCCCTTGGTCACTCGGCTGCTTCTTTCTGAAAGGCCGTGCTCGCTCTCTCTCTCTCTCTCTCTCTCTCTCAATATACACACCAGCACCCCTTCTCTAACTCGTCACTTGCTATGTTGAACTTAGACAAAATCGAGACCCAGAAGCATTCTATGAAAGAATCAAGGATTTCTTGAGGCCAAGATGTCATTACTCACCTGCTAATAGAAATATCTTTGCAAAAGACAAAACAATCTTCTGTGACTCCATCACTGTCCAGATGCATGTGGGTAAAGACCTGAGATTTGCTCGGTGCCTTCTGCCTCTAACGTGGGCCATGCTTCTTGGCCCAGAGTGGGGTTGGCTGTGGGGTCTTGGGAGACGCTTTCCCCGGGCCCACTGGCAGTGCACAGGGGCAGCTCCGCAAGCCTGCAGCTTCCTCCTGCGGCTGCTCACTCCCTGTGGGTGGGGTGCTCCTTCTGCCCCCTCAGTTGGCCCAGGACCCCTGCAGGGACCTCTTGTGGCCCCCGAGCTTTTTCTCTCTGGCAGCAGGGGACACTGGGGAGACCAGAGGCACAGGAGGTGGCCGTCCCAGCCTTCTTTCCATGCATTCGGAGAGCCCAGGAGGCGGCCGTGCCAGACCTGGCCAGGATTACACAGTGGGTTCTGTGGCGTTCTCCCTCCCAGCTGCCTGGGAACTTCCGCTGCTTTCAAGGTCTAATTTAGGGATCGACTTAAGCGAGCAGAACATTGAGAAAGGCACGCTAATGCCTTTCAGAGGAACTCACATACTCCCCAGCCCACGGAGGCCATTCCCCTCCAAGAAGGTAGGGGACATTCCTGCAACAGGATGTGTACAGTTTTGAGTTAGGAGTGGGTCCCTCCTGGCAAGGGAGATCCAACCTTATAATTAAGTAACTCGACGTTTCCTTTAAGATATCAACAACAATAACCACGCTCTCCCTGTTGCCTAAACAGGACAAACCCCGCGTTAAGCAGTTCCTGGTGGTCCGCTCTCACACATGTGCAGGGAGAGAAAAAATACCCGCCTGGAAGCCGGCCTCCCCGCTTCCCAGCAGCTGCCGCCTCCCTCGCGCCTCACGGCCCCCTCCCCGGCACAATTAGGGGTAATCTTTTGTTGCCTGGAAAGTGTAAAAATCACCAGCTTTTCTCTTTGCATGCATAATATCCATTTCCCCTCCAAGTGCGTTGTTATTTGGATTGGGAATTACATCTATTTACAAGAGTAGATGTTGCACAAAGGTTGTGTTTATGTGGAAAATTATATCGGTGACACGGGCTGATTGGCGTGTGGAGGCTGGGAGAGCAGGCAGGAGAGGCCTTCTCATCAGCTTGGAATAACAAAATGATTGTATTTTCAGCAAAGCTAATTGATCACATACCTCGCTGGGCTATCTGTTTACTCAAAGGCCATCCAGGCCCTGGGAAGGTGGAGAGGAGAGGGCCCCGGGGCGGTGGTCACCACTAGACCAAGCCAGCTTTCCAAGGCACTGGGGGGTGGGGGCGGTGTCCTGAGACTAGGGGACGGGACAGAGGATCGATGAGCTGAGTGTCCTCGGAAACTGGGCCCAGACCCGACACTGGCAGATCATGTCCTTTCTCCAGGACCCCAAAAGTCATTGTGAGACACGGGAGCTGTGGGAAAGGCAGTAGGATCAGGGACCACAGCAAAGAAAAAATGAGTTAATTCCCTTCCTCTCTTCCATTTGAAAAGCTGACCCAAAAATGGGGCTTTGAAGCTGGTGTTGGGCTAGCTGCACTGGGCCCAGTGGGAGTGAAAGCTCTGGAAACCCGTCCTACGCCTGTCTTAATTGAGTAACTCTGGGTGTCGAGGCTTCCCCTGCTCTTCTCTAGGAGCTCTCAGTCAGGAACTTGAGCTGGGAGGTTGGATGAGAGAGAGGACTGTGGGGGGTTTCCGGGTGTGGATGAGGGGTGCATTCAGCTTCCAAATCTTCAACACAGTGAAGCTTGAGCCCAAGTCTCTCTGACACCCTCTCGGGAACAAAGACCCTGCTCTTTGTCTTTGGGGAATGGAGGGGCTTATCTTTAGGTTTATGATCAGCATTACTGGTCCCCCGAGGTGTGTGAGAGGTCTCCTAAGGAGATATTAACTCCCCCCAAACTGACCCACACGAGCCAGGCCTTGGGGGCCAAATGGATCCAGTCACCAAAAAAGCACTGAGTTTGAATTCTATTTCCTCACCAGTATTAAAATGCGACTTATATGGGGGCAAAAATAAAACAGTTGGATATAGTTAAACAAATACTTGAATTGAAAATGACCAGTTATTCTAAAAACAACTTGTCAAGAATTAGTGACGGAACTGATTAATTTACGACTCACTTTGCAAACATGAAGTTCCTTTGAAAAGCACCCATTAAAAATAATCTGACACCCCCTGCCTCCCATATTATGAAGATAGCTGGTTATTTTGCAAACTTCCAGTTAGAGTTAGTCAAACTACTAGCTACTCTTTACAAACAACCAGGCAGAAGTTCCAGCCCCTGGTGTGACAAGTTCCCTCTGTGGTTTGGTATGCTCGTTACTGATCAATTTCAGGTTTAGTTAACTTTTCTTAAAGCAAAGATTAAGAAGTCTTTGGGGATCATCAATAAGGGTTACCCCAGAGAAATCCTGAATCCTCAGAGACCACTGAATCCAACAGCCTCGTTTTACAAATGGAGAAACTGAGGCCTAGCATACTCTACTCTTAGCTAATACCTGCTCGTGACATGTGAGCCAAGTTCATGTATTATTTTGGAGTCGCTGGAGCAGGTGACGCTGAATAAATTTCAGGTGCCTTTTTTCCGAGCCTAGTCATGAGGTTTTTTACCTCTCTCCAGGTCCGAGCAATACAAGCCCCAATTCGGAATATATTAGATGTTGTAATAACCTCCTGGTAGCACTGTGTATGTATGCGTGTGTATTTGTCCACCACTACATTTCAAAATCTCTGGCCCTTCCGAGAGACAAGCAGTTTATTAATGTGGCGCTCTCAGAATTGTTTTTTAATTGGAAACATTTTGCCATGAAAGAACATTAATAAAACCTGAATCCAAATCAAACTTCTCTGTGTATGTTATTTTTACTCCGCAGTCAAATGCTTTTATTAGATTTAAAACTTTCACTGTGCTTTTTATCTCTGGCTGTATAAATGTTCTACAATTAAAAAAAAAAAAAAAAAGCTCAATGACTCCGAAGTCTGGCAAAATAATATACTTTCTTGGATGTCTCTGTGTGTTGCCAATTAGCTTTGCCGTGAACGCAGGCCCCCATCCATCACCCGCCTCTGGGTGGCTGTAACAGAGACCTAATTTGTTTCATATGCCCTGTACTCTCTGAGCCATTCACCAGCACCTCCAACCTGCTGAGGAGCAGCCGGGCCAAAGAAGAGATGAATGACAAGAAAAACCCCAGGCAAGCCAAAGGGACCCCTTATCAGAGCTGGGCTGAGCTTCGTTCGCCCAGTGGGACAATCTCAGCCTCTGTGCCTCCAGTTCCTTCCTCCCCGTGCCCCCCTCCAACACCTTCTTCTGTCTCCTCCACCTCTTCTTTCCTTTCATGACCCGAAAGACCCAAAGCTCACAGGCGGTGAGGCTGGGAGTGGAGGATGGAAGACTTCTCCTCTTCCTCCGATTTCCCAGAGCGGGCTGCTGTCCTCTCCCCGCTCTACCGGTTCCCACTCCCTCCCACCTACTCCTTTTACAAGCCCGACTTTTAAACCTCCAGTTCCCTAGGAATTTTATGAATGCTCAGCACAAGCCAAAATAAACTCGTAAAGAAAAAGTTTCTGAAGAAGGTCACAGACCCGTATGGCAAGTGCTGAGCGGTAAATACAAAATTCTTCAGGTCGCTGGGAGCTGAGGCCTGGGTGGTGGAAGGTTGGGGTCGGTGGAGGGAAAATGGGGAAAGGAGGGATAGGAGCGAAGGCTCCTTTCTCTCTCCTGAAAGGAGAGATGAGAAATCTTCAAATCCCAGACCCACCAAGTCTTTATTTAAAAAAAAAAAAATTTTAAGCGCTATTGTAGTTTGACTTCCCTTTATTGAAGCTGTAGCCCAGGGAGGTGAGGGATTTATCCAGAGTCACACAACAGCTGACCTGTCCAGTGCTGAAGCCAGGTGCTCTGACTCCCAGTCTGGAGCCCCCGGCTCTGCATCACTGACGCAATGAGGGAAGGAAAGAAAAGGTTCTTAGGGGCAGAGGCCTCTTCTGGGCCTCAGGGTCGTGCAGCTGCCTGTTGTGACTCTCTGAAGCAGCGCCGTCCAATAGAACCTTCTGCAATGATGGAAATGTTTTATATCTCTGCCGCCCTTTACAGGAGGCACTCACGACATATGGCTATTAAAATTAAATTAAATAAAAAATTCAGTCTCTTAGCCACATTTCAAAGGCTACCATAGTGGATAGTCCAGATATAAAACACTTCCATCATCGCAAAAATTTCAATTGGACAGCACTGCCCTCAAGGTCAACATCCTTGGCCTTTGAAGACATAATTGTTGTCATGGTGCAAGATGGTTCCTTCCTCTGGGCTTTCAGAAACGCTAGGACCTCCACTGCCCTCCATAATGACGCATGCACCTTGGCGGCTTAGGCCCCTTCTCTCTTCTCTTTTCACTCCTATGATACCCAGCACAAGACAGATACTCAATGAAGATTTAGTCTCAGAAGCTTAGAGTCAGAAAGGGCCTTACAGGGAGTTCAACTGGACAACTCCCAGGGCAGGAATCTACCCCACAGCCTCCCAGGCGGTGGCCCATCCACCCACTGTTCGCATACCTCTAGGCACAGAGTCCTCACTCTCTTCCCAGGCGGCCTAGTCCATTTCTGAAGAGCTGGGATTATTAGCATATACTTTCTAAAATCTAGCTGAAATCTTCCCACTCGCATCCCTCACCCTGGCTCTACCCTCTGGGATCTCACAAAATTAATTTCATTTTACCTTCTATGTAATGACCCTTCTAATAGCTACACATAGTCCAATTCCTCCCCATTCCTTTCCAAACATGGAGCTCATTGCTGAACACCTAGACATGGACTGGTAAGCAGAAAAATAGCAGATACTGACCTCCGTGAACCTAGAGACTATTTTTTCTGTTAATGCCACCCATACTTGAAGCAACTCCGTTACTCCTTAGGCTTATGTGGGGGTTGGGTTGTTTAAACCACCCAAGCCATATGAATGGTCCAATAGCTAAGTTATCCCAGCGGTGAACAGGATGGCCACGATCCCTAACGATATTGCTTTTTGACCCGAGCAAGCAGGGCTCCTGCTTCTGCCCCACTCCCAGGTAGCCCCACATTTTGGAGTGCCTTCTGCAAAGTTTTCCAAGTCCTCTCCAATGCCTGGGACTGCCTAGAACTGGCAGTGCCATACAGGTAGGACGCTCTGAGCCTGGACCGAGACCCATAAAGGCCCTGGTCCATTTCTCCCTTTCAGTTCTCTTTCTACCTCTACTTTATGCGTGAGGTCAACCAGATGCCCTGAAGAGCTCCAGGATTCATTTCTATGGATTTGTTTTGGGGTTCCATGTCCAGGCCCTGGGCTCAGTAGAGCAGCATTGCAAATGTATCACTTCCATTAGCTGACATACTAGTTCTTTTGTAGGTGTCCATGAAATTGGGTCTCCAGAATGCTGCTGGCCTATTAGTCTTGGATGACTCAAATTGTTCCTATAGACGGGAATCCGAAGCACCCTAGAGTCAGCCATGTTCCCTGTGTTCACAATCCAAAGGAGAGAAACAGTCTATGCACATTTTTCTGAGAGAAGCAGTGCTGCCCAGAAGAAAGAACCCGGAGGGCTTCCTATAGGCAGTGTTATTTAAGCCGAGTCTAAAGAATGGGCCAGGAAAGAGAGTGAAGGGAGAGAATTTCAGGCAAAGGTAACTGTGTGCAGAAAAGGCTCTGAACATGGCTCAGCCTAGTTATGTACGTTTGGGCAGATTGCTTAGCTTTTTTGAACTCTGGTTTACTTGTCTGTAAAATGAAGAGAACAATCTCTACCTCACAGGGTCATTCAGTGATTCAAAAAATGTCCTGGGAACCTACTAAGCCAGGCGCTGGGCAGGTGCCAGGGACATCCAAAAGAGCAAGGCAAACTCCCACTCCTCAGAAAGGTTAAGTAACTTGCCCAACGCCACACAGCAGACCCAGGGCTGACATTCAGGGCAACCCTCAGCATTTCTGTCCTTCCTTTCCTCCCGCTACTCCCTCGGGCTGAGGGTCTGGGTTACTGCCAGGCTGTCCACACCCTATTCGACCACCCAGACACTCAGGCGCAGGATGTTTTCTTGCCTGCCTCTCCTTCAGGGCTTTTCTACACAAGAGCCGGGTCTCTTCAACTGAAGGAGCATCACCCTCTCTCATTCACTCACCCATCTGTCCACCCCCAGCACCCTCGCTGAGCCGTGCTCCAGCCCAGGCCCAGTATGGAGCCTGGAATCGGGGGTGAACAGTCTTGTCCCTGCCAAGTGCACTCAGCCCAGGACAGCCTGTGCTCTGCAGACTCCTCCTCAACTGCCCTGTCTAAAGGCACCATTCCACTCTGCCATGTTCTGTCCCTCAGCCCATTTCTGTTTGTTCAGAGCCCTTATCAGAGTTGAATCATTTCACATTTCCGTTGGTTGGATCCATCTTCCCTATGAGGTAAGCTCTCTGTTATGGGCTGAGTTGTATTCCCTCAAAATTCATACGTTGAAGTCCTAAACCTCAGTACCTCAGAATGTGACTATATTTGGAGATGGGGTTTTTTTGGAAAGAATTAAGTTAAAATGAGGTCATATGAGTGGGCCCTCCTCCAATATGACTGGTGTCCTTTTAAGAAGAGATTGGGACACAGACATGCACAGAGGGAGGACCATGTGAAGCCACAGGGAAAATACAGCCATCTACAAGCCAAGATGAGAGGCCTCAGAGGAAACCAGCCCTGCCAACACCTTGATTTTGGACTTCCCACCTCCAGAATTGTGAGAAAATAAATTTCTGTTATTTAAACCTCTCAGTCTGCGGTACTTTGTTATGGCAGCCCGAACAAACTAATACACTCCCTGAAGGACACTACCTTATTCTCTAGGGCCTAGCATTATTCCCCACCCATCATTAGGCTCTCAGTGAATATGTGTTGATCGAATATGTGTATGAGTGTGTGTGACACATATGCGTTTGTGCACGCAAAGATCTGTGGGGGCACATGACCGCATATGGTTGAACTCAAGTGTGTGTCTACATGTGTGCTCTTTGACTTTTGTATCTGTGATTCAGTGTGAATATGTGTTTATGAGTTTATTTGTATATAAGAGAGCAATTTATGAATGGACGCGTGTTCCAGTGTTTGTGAACAAAGGTGTGGTGGGTGTAGGAGTGTCAGTGTGGAGGGTACTGTGTGTGTCTATGAGCTTTCCACCCAAGTGTGAGTCTGCGCATATCAATATGCACCCATGAAGACGAGGGTGGGTATGTCCTTATGCGTCTGTGTGGACCCATGTCTGGGTCTCTGTGTGTCTGGGTGTGTCCTTGCACTCACATGCATTTGTCCTGCTCTTCAGGGAATGTTCCATGGCTAGAGCAGTGACAGGGTCTCTGCTCAGCTGATAGCTGGGGAGAGGTCTTAGCTGCTGATTCTCCGTGAGGCAGACTGGCTTACAGGGAGAGCTTCCTGAAGGGGGCTGAGTGGGGTAGGCACTCTCGGCCCAGCTAGCATAGACCAAGCTATGGGGGACAGTGGAGGGGGAAAACCGAGGCAGCAGCAGCCACCCTTGGCCCCATCCCATCGTCCCTCCCCCAGAATGGGTTGCTCCCCGACCCCTATCTCTGCCCCTATACAGACTGTTTAGTTCAATCATTAGATCTGTGCTCACATAATGCATCCCCCCCTCTCATGTGCTTGTTCCTTGCTTCTTGTTTTGTTCCTCTCACTGAGATTGAGATGATGTTGATAGTGGACAGAATGTTAAGATAATAGTAATGTTTTATTCCTCCCCCTTGTAGTTTCTTCTTGCCCTTGCCCTTACTCCTGCAGGGAATGGCTCTGTGCTCCTTGCCCCAGGGAAGGTTTGTGGTAAGGTAGAAAAATGTAGCCAGCAAGTGTTCCTAGCTTTTCTTTTCAAAAGAGAAATAGGACTCTGCAGAAAAGCTGAGACAGAGAAATGACACAGATTGGCTTAGAAGACACAGGAAGGGGCAGGATTTTCCGCAGACCCAGGCAGTGCAGAGGAACAGAGCAAAACCTGCGAACTCCTCAGGCAGAGAGAACTTAGGACTGCTCAGGTGAGAATGTGCCTGTGGGAGGCATGTCCAGGCAGAAGCACCCCAATACACACGGGTGCTTCCTACAGCTGCCAGGCCAGAAGGAGCCAGAAGAAGTGGCAGGGGCAAGGGACAGTTCTGATGTAGCTGACTGACGACCCAAGGAGCCCCCTCCCCAACCCTAGCTCAGTGCAAGGTCTTGGAATCAGTCAGGGTTGAGCCCAAGAGTGACTAAGTTCTCATTTCCTACTAGCTCAGTGAGAAGGGAATTCAAATACTAGATTCCTGTTTAGGCATCACAGGGATTCGCTCCGTCACGCTCACCTGAATCATGGACTAAGATGCACACCTATTACAATATTAAAGCCACCATCGGCCTTTTCATGATTTTATTTAATCTTAGGGCGGCTCTACGAGGAAGGTGGTACTGTGATTAGTCCCTTTTGAAAGATAAGAAACTGAGGCAGGAAGAAGTTAACGTGTCCCACAGCCGCTCTGTGGCCACGGCAAGAGTCTAAGCCACCTTAATCACTACGCCAACTCACAAAATCTTCCTATCAGCGTTTCTGCCCATCTTTTCCATATATTCCGAATCTAAAATGCAAATCTGAGACCATGTCACCTGTTCCATGTTTCAACCTTCTCATGACGTCCTTGTCCTCAGGATAAGGCTCAACCTCCCATCCTCAGGGCCTCCCCAAGGACCCGGGCTCTCAGCACCCATTTCCATCTGATTCTTTACTCTTCCCTTCTCCCAGCCAAGATGGTCAGCCCCCTGTTTTCTAGACATACCCTGCTTTCATGCCTCTGCACCTCCATTGTCACCTTGCCTTTTCCATCTGCCTGCAATACCCTTTCTCCAAGTACAATGCACAGACCACTTCCTCTAGCAAGCCTTCCCGAACTGCCCTCCTCACACCGATTTTCCTTTAGGTTTCTGCCGTTCCCACTGGTACTTCCTATGCAGTTCTATGTGCCTCTTACCTTAGGCGTGTCCACTCTCTGTGAGCTTCTGGTAGGTAGGAAACATGTAAGATTCAACCCTGTGGCCCCTGAACGCCAAGCACCAAGTAGAGACCTAGTAAATGATGAATGAATGATATTGCTCGCCATTCAGGTCCAACCTAACACCTTTCCCCTCCAGGAATCCTCTCTGACAATAAATAGAAGATGAGAGGGGAGTAGGGTTGGGCTTTTAAGCAAGACAGTCTCAATTCTGTCTCTTAATTGCGGTGAACTTTTCTCAGTCATTTTCCCTCTCTTGAATCTTAATGTCTCTTCACCTAAAATGGAGCTAACTAGCCTCCTCGATTTGAGAACAAAGAGGTACTGGCTATGAACACAGTTTGTAACTACAAGGCCCCAAGTATCGCCCCGATTCCCTGTGTCTCTCCCACCCTGATCTCCGCCCTCTGTGGAAGGGTCTTGGCCTGGCTACTGGCTGTTGGCTGGGAGCTTCACTTGTACCCAGGCTTCCCAGCATCCTCTCTCTGGGCACCAAGTCCAACTGTGCTGACCCAGCTTGGCCCAGCAGGAGAACCTCAACTTGGGAGCCTCGGGGCCCTGCGGGAGAGGTCAGGCTGGCAATTTATGGTGTGTGGAACAAGCTCCCTCCCAACACATGATCTATCAAGGCGATGTTTTCCTTGGAAAGCTGCTGCGGCATGGAACCCTCTTCCCGGCAGGCAAGCAGCTCTCCCTCAGGTGCTCACAGAGTTCATCAAGCAGGCGAGGGGGGCGGGCAGAGGCCTCCTGGGAAGGAGCCCTTTCCATCAGAAATGACAAATGGATTTCCTCAGCTCCAGGCCTCAGCCGGAGCACATTCCTGCGTGCAGAGGCCTTGCAGGTCACAAGGGGACGATGGAGCTCTTGTGAGTTGGCGGGTGGGGGGTTGGGGTGGAACCTGGTCTGGCTCCCCTCCAATCCCACTCAGACCCTCTCAGTCTCAGGGGCTACAGAGGGGCTGAAGGAGGCACAGAGACAGGGAGTGAGGCGCAGAAACAGGGACACAGAGGTACAGAGACAGATGGAGAGAGGCAGACGTGTGCGGACACAGAGGCAGAGCCAGACCAAGAGTCAGACGGTAAGGCTGAAGAAGACACGCAGATAGAGACAGAGATAGAAAGAGGATAGAGAAGGCACTCGAGAGCAAAGACACATCAAGGGGGTGGGGTCGAGAGTCTCAGAGACAAGACAAGACAGAGAGGGAGTCAGAGGAAAAGAGGAAACAAGCCACAGTGAAGGCTACTGGGTGGGGATAGGGATGGTTCAGAGGCAGAAAGTCAGGGAGAAAGAACAAGAGATAGCTTGAAACAGACATGGAGCCAGAGGAAGACGATCAGAAAGAGTCTGGGAGGGAGGAAGAAGTGAAGGAGACCCAGGGGAGACAGACAGAGGACAGGACGGGTGGGAGCCTGTGCAGGGCAGGCAGGAACAGTGTAGTGAGAACACCAAACCGATTTAGAACAAACGTACGGACCATTCAAATTCCAGGGCCTATCACGCAAACCTGCCTGCTCACTCCTTTCCTGGACAGCAGCAGGTCCTGGGACCGCAGGCCGGGAGTAGAGACACTAGTCAGTGGGCCCCCCGCAGGACAGGAGGTGGGGTGGGCATTAGGTGGGTCCCGGCCTGGTGGAAGAATGAGCCCTTGGAGGCAAGGGAGCTGCAGTGGTGCTGGCGATGGAGGGACGGTGAGGAGAGAGAGGCATAGAGAAGTCTTCCTGGGCTGGACGGGAGAGAGAGAAGAAATGGAGACCCGCTTTCTCTGGGGCCAAAGGCCACTGCATTATTTTCACGGAGTCAGACTAGAGTTTGAAAGCCAGGCAGTGCAATGTCCACCTAGGACAAGAATTCTCTCACTCGGTACCTATTTATTGAGACCCTACTAGCTGCCAGGACCTCTTCTGGCTGCTGGGGGCACCACAACAAACAAGCGACCAGAAAGTGTGTCCTCATGGAGCTTACTTTCTAGTGGGAAGAGAAAGACAATCGACAAAATACAGATGCTTGTATTGATGGCTCGTCAGATGGAGGTGCGTGCTGTGAATATAAACAGAGCAGGGAACGAGGATAGGCCTGAGAAAAGGCTCGTAACTTTGGATGGTCAGGGAAGACCCAAGGAAAAGTCTTGAATGAGGCGGAGGCCTGAGCTGCGAGACCTTCTAGAGGAAATGAGTCCTGTGCATCTGTGGAACAATAGGCAGAATGGTGGGGCCCAGGTGGAGGAGACACGAGCGTGAGGCAGGTGATGAGGGCAGAGTGGGAAGGGGCTGGGCCTTGCGGAATCCATAGACCTTGAAGGTGTTGGCTCTGCTCTGAGCGAGATGGGGAGTCAGTGGAGGGTTTGAGCAGAGGAATGACTGAAAGGACTTCCTGAAAAGGTGACTTCCTGCCATAGTGGTGGCTTGGACCACGTGAGACAGTGACAGCGGTGAGAAAGGGTCAGGTTCCAGGCCTGACAGAGACAGAGCTGACAGGATTTGCGGACGGATTAGATGTGGGCGTGGCACGAGAAGAAAGCAGGAATCACAGCTCACCTCTGCTCTCAGCTCCTGGAGCAGAGCACGCACTGCTCTTCTGGGAAGGGGGACGGGGGACCACACCTCTTTGGACAGCCCTGCCTGAGAGACAGCACTTCCTCTGGGTGGTCCTCAGGTCCACCTTCTCTTATCTTCACCCGACCCCAGCGCCAGGCTGGGCACCCAGAAGGTCTTTAGGTCTTTAATAAAAGCTTGTTGATTCACTTATGCCCCCGACTTCAACCCATGTGATCTGTCTCAGAGAAGAGGGCAGTCCTAATTCAAGCTTAATGTGGCAATGTCACTTAAAAGCAACCTCTCCCCCCAAAAAGAAACCCCTACGTCTTTTAGTTTATAAAAGATGGAAGTTTGAAACATCAAGTGTTGGTCATCACTGTTAAAATACATGCCCCAAGTTTGGCTGTGGGCTCTGCCATCACTAACCCTGCAACCCAGGATAAGTGCCTATGTGTCTCTGAATCTCAGCATCCTCCTACATATAGTGGAACTTTAAATTCTCCCTCACATGAGTAAGGTTAGAATTAACTAAAATTATGTATGTATAAGCTCTTTAAGAAATAAATGCAAGACATTGTATATATGTCAGTAGTAATTATGATAGTAAAAAACATTTACTGAGTATTTTCCATTGTCAGACAGAACACTATGAATACTGTATCTCATTAAATCCTTAGAGTCCTAGGAAGTAGTTACAATTATCAGCTCCATTTTACATGTGAAGGAACCGAAGCTTATAGATGGTAAGTAGTATGCCCAGGTCACTCAACTAAGAGGGTTGGAGTCCAGACACAAAAGAAGGCTGATCTGCTCCAGAGGAGCCCGTGCTCAGAGCTATCTTATGCTGCCTCCAGCCACAGCTCAAGTAGAACTCAGGCTGAGAGTATCTCGGTCTTCTCCTCCAGTGAGGACTGGGTGACACAAAAGAAGGCTGATCTGCTCCAGAGGAGCCCATGCTGCCTCCAGCCACAGCTCGAGTAGAACTCAGGCTGAGAGTGTCTCGGTCTTCCCCTCCAGTGAGGACTGGGCGGTCCCTTGAGGAGTGGCAAGGAGCCTTATTATGAGGAAAAGAACTCCAGGATCACCACTGTTGCATTCAACTTTATTCATTTTTGCCCCTGTCTATTTTCTCATTGGATACTCTCAGGTCCGATGTATATTTATTTCTTGTGACAGATGAGAAGTCAGGCTCCATGGAGGGAGAACAGCACATGCAAGGCCTGTTGGCAGGCCAAGAACCATCCTGTAGTTCAGGTTTTCTGACTGAAAGCCAGGGTTCCTTCGGTGCTACATTGGCTCAGAAATTGGAGGCCTAGGAGCCCAGAGAGACTACCTATTGGGTTACATTGGTGTGGGTCTTATTTGCGTTGGAATCTACTGGGTTGAATTGCACTGGTTTAGTTTCATTTGTTTGGATTTCATTGGATTGTTTCCTTAGTTGATTTCCTCCCAACTTGACCTTGGGCATTCAGTAGGGTATCCCTGGTTGTAATTGACAGTAATTCTACTTAAACTGGTTAAGCCAAAAAGAGAATTTATTGACTTACTTAATTAGAAAGTCTAGGAGCAGCACTAGCATCAAGAACTCCAAGGACTCAAAAGACGTTGTCAGACCGCTTGTGTACATACACCTTCTTTTGCTCTTGCTCCCATTTGTTCTTTCTCTGTATCTCGTGATGTCCTACTCTAGATGGTCTTCCTGCCTTACAGAGGTATCCTTCCTGACTTGGAGCGGGGAGTGGAGGGATAGGGAAGGGATGACCTCAGACCCCTCCACTCTAACATTATCCTAGTTTAGCAGCTCCAGACTTCTGTCTCCTAGTGTCCACATATTAAATCTCAAGGAAAGATTTAACTGGTCTAGCTTTGGTCATGTGCCCATTCCTTAAGCCAATCACTGTGCTCAAATAGGAAGGATGATATAAAGAATTCTATGAACAGAGGGACAGAGTATTCTGACTGGTAGCACCTCTCCTATGGAGTGCGAGAGGCACAGTTTCCCCATAGAAAGGAGGAGGGAAGGATGTCCGGCAGACTCAGCAGAGCTATTCTTTATTTCTTGTGACTGATGTCACTGGAGCTGGCCTGGCCTGCTCTGTTCCAGCTGGAAGCATTGCCTCTCTCTCCCTGACCTAATAGAACCGCAGTGGATCAGGCAGGTGGATCAGGCAGGTGGATCAAGGTGATCCTGCTCACTTCAGAACAGCCTTAAAATATCATTGTGTGTCGGGGTGAATCACGATGAAGTGACCGTACAATCTTAGATAAGCTCTGTTCCTCTCTGGGCCTCAATTTCCTCCCATGTAGAACCAGAATGGACACCAGTGCCAGAAGGAAGACAGCAAGGGTGAATAGGACCCTGCCTCAGATCTTATGCTGGCCCAGTGGGCAGTTAAATATATGGGGTGGCCCTCGGGCCACAGGAGATAGCTAGAGGTGTGGATGGGAGAATAATCGTCACAGAGGTTTGTATGTTCATTCATCACATTTGTGCTGTTTACTGATGTACCAAGCACTGTTCTAAGCACTGATATCAGCGCTTAGATATCTCTGTCCAATGGTACTTGCATTCTATGGGAAAAAGACACACAATAAACAACAAACAATATATAAGTGAATTATATGATTATTAGAAAATTATATGTATAATGCAAAAAAAGAAGAAGTTGATCAGGGTGAGGGAAACGGTAGTGGAGGGGCACAGATTCCAGTTTTAAACAAGATGAGCAGAGTAGGTGTCACTAAAAAGATGACATTTGATCAAAGACTTGAAGGAGGTAACTGAAGGCATGGGAGCAGATGAGAATGCCAGAGATTGGGGATTTCACTGGGGCCTGGGAGCAGACTTCCTGGAATGTGAGCATCCTGGGACTGGATGAATACATGTCTGTGCATGCGTACAAGCTCTTTTTCTGGAAGGGCACTTAGGGAGCACTGAACCCATTCCCCTCTCCAATTTTATTGCAAGATTCTGAGGTCAGAGGGAAAGCCAGGTGGTGGCTGGGCTTAAACAAGAACTCACTGGCCCAGGGCTAAGTAGCTGGCAGCCTCATGAAGAAGAATCCAAGTCAACCGTATCACCAGGGTTGAGCCAGTTTATCTAATCACCCATATCTCTGTCGCCAGCTCTGCCTGGAGTGTCGCTGTGGTCTCAGCTGTGGGCCACAGGCCATGTCAGGGGCAAGAGCGGGACTGTATGGCAGGAATAACCCCATTAGTAGGAAGGCTCTCCCACTTCCTACCCAAAACTAAGATCATCTCGAAATGATATTTCCACCATAGTTTCAAAATCACAGGAGACCATTTCAATAAACTAGAGTTTCGGCTGTCGCTTCATTGACATTTGCTTAGAGTAGCCACAGACCGAACAGCTTCTAGCTCCAGACAACTCCGCCTCGGATGGTGTCTTATTCCAAACCATGCCCTAACCAGGGCCTTTGTCTTTGGGCTCCTGAAAGGTCCCTCCCTCCCTGCTTCTCCTCAACACCTAGGGCCTTTGAGGATGCAAGGTAAGCTAATGAAAGCTTAGATGAAGAGTCTATTGACAAGAGATTTCAAAACCAGAGGTAAATAGGTTCATTTGCATTCATTTCCATTTAATTAAACAAATGTTTGCTGCTCATCCTCCCACAGGTCAGGCCCTGCATTTTTGCCATGAGTAACAGACAAGACAAGGTCTCTGCCTTTGGTAGATCGCAAATATGACCACACATTCTTTCCATCTCTGCCTGCCTGCATCTTTGCAGTGTCCTCCAATCAGGGAATGAAGTCCATTTCTCTACCCCTTGACTTTGGATTGCCCCTGTGACTTGCCTTGGCCAGTGGAACATTAGTACAGGTGACATGAAAGCACATGGCTTGAAAGCGTTTAGACAATAAGACCTGCCCTTTCTACTCTTGGGAACCCTGCTACCACACCACATGAGAAAGCCCAGGCTGTTCTGCTGGATAATGAGAATCATAGGTCACCTAATTAACCCAGCCAACAGCCAGCCAACCACAGACCACTGACACCAGCAGAGAAACCACTCAGATGAGCCCAGACCAAACTTCTCACACATAAAAGTGTGAGATAATTGTTGTTTAAGACACAAAGGTTTGGGTGGTGTTGTACAGCAAAATATAACTGAGACACTGCTCGTAACGAGCTATCCCATGACTCAGGCCAGTAAGTAAAGAAGGGAAATTAGGTGGTATAATTAATAGGGAGTAGTGGAGATGATGGCAAACTGTCCTCACCTAAAGGAAACAGCTTCTATCAGCTCCTCCTATTGGTTGACACGCAGGAATGTGTACCTAGTGTTGCCAGATAGGGTTTTAAGAGAAGCCAAAAGTTAGGATATCTCTACGAGATCTCCCAATGTTTAAATGTTGACAATTTAGTTCTCTTTAACACTATGTAGTATAAGCATCTGCAGGCCTAATCCAGCTCAAAGGCTTTTAGTTTGCAACTTCTAGTTTGATGGAAGACGGGAAATACATTAAACAAAACAACAACAGCACTGATAATGATGGTGATAATAATAATAATTAATAATAATAATAATATTTAGAAAGGGAATTCAGTGCAGGGAAAGTTAAGCACAGAGGCTCTGGGAGCTCAGGACAGGCACCTGACCTGCCAAAGGAGGTTCAGGAGGGCTCCTCACAGGAGGGGACGTCAGGATTGGGTCTTGAAGAATGAAGACATGTAAGTCAGGTAACAAGGTGAGAAAGACTTTCCAATAGAGAGAACGGCCTTTCCTAAGTGAAGTGTCATAGTGCTGACATCTTGGAAGATGGTATTCCTGTGACATAAGGGGAAGGAGCCTTTGGAGTGGCTGGAAGTACAGCTGGAATGGTGGACAGCTTCAGGTAAAGTTTGGACTTTATCAACTGAGGAGGCAGCAATAAGGCCAGGTCATTCAGAGAGCAGCCTCGGGAACCGGGTTCCTTAATTCAAATCTCAGCTCCATCATTTCTTACCATTTTACAAGTCCAAATTTTACAAGTCCCTCACTTACCTCTTCGTGCTTCCGTTTCTCATATTCTAATGGGGTTAGTAAGGACAGAACCTAACACGAGTTTGTTGTGAGAGTTAAAGTACCAATATTATTTATCCATGAAGAGTCCTTGAAAGGTATAATTTGTTTTATGTTTCCTTTTTGAAATGTTTCTCTTTTCTCTCTCTTTCTGTAAAATTTTCTACATGCTCGTTGTAGAAAATTTATAAAATACAGAAGAGTATGAAGAAGATTTTAAAATCATCCACTAATCCCACCACTCAGAAAAGACCATAATCAACACTTTGTAGATATTTTCTCAGTGTTATTATCCTGTACAAGTGTGGTTTACACAAATCTGAAATCATACCCAATATACACTTTTGTATTTTTTCTCTTAATGTCATCGCATAAGAATTTTCCCATGTCATTAAAAATTCTTCAAAAACATAATTTTAAAAATAAGATCTACTTATTCTTTAGTCTTCTACTGATTTTCATGTCATTTTCATTACTTTTATTTTTTTTTGCTATTATAAACAACACCCAAATAAATAACCTGGTGCATATACTTGTGTATATATGTGTGGGCATATCTATGGATTAGATTTGTGGAGGTACAATTTCTAGGTCCAAAGTTTTGTACATTTCTTTAATTTGCACAAAATTTTTAAAATTTTGCTTTAGCAAAGTTGCCATTGATAATGACTATCCCAACAGTATATTAAAACGCCTGTTTTTCTACGTTGTGTTTTATCAATTTTTTTATTCTTTTTATTTTTGTAATTAAGAATAGTGTCTTCTTTTAATTTCATTGCTTTCATTATGAGAGAGAAGTTGACATCTTCTCAAATAAAAATCTCATCTTATTGCACCTTAATACTCTCCCCATGCCATAATTTGCTTAGCCCGTCTTTCAAAATTCGCAATTAAAAATAACAGTGTGATGACCACTTTTATACATAAGTCTTTGTCTGTTATCTCTCAGTGTTTCCTGGTAAAGATTTCTAGAAGTGGAATTACTGAGTCAGAGGGTATGGGCTTTTTAGACACTTGCTGTTATTGCAAATTGTCATACATTAATCCTCCCGCCAGCAACATTTGTGGGAGCTTCCTTACCCACCTCCCTAGCACTTTCATAATTTTTAAATGAGTGCCTATAATAAGGAAAATGGGATCTCCATTTCATTTGCAGTTCTTCGATTTCTAATAAACCAGATTCAACATTTTTTTCATATCTCCAGGCCATTTACATTTCTGTCTCTGTGAATTCCGTCTTTTATCCATGTTTCTACTCTTAGTGGTTCTCTTCTGCAGGTAAAACACCAAATGTCAAATCAGCATATCACTGATTAAATTCCTACTATGAAGAAAGTACAGAGCTAGGTGTTTTGAGAGATAAATGAGATGCAATCATTATTCTTACAGATCTTGTGATTTAGCTGGGCAGACAAGCCCATACACAGAGAAAGCAATTAGAGAGCAAACCAGACAGTCTGCAATCAAGTGTTAAATGGGCAGCTCAGATGCTACGTGCCGTGAGAGCTCAAAGAGGAGAGAGAATGGCCCAGCTGGCTGGTCAGGGAAAGCTTCTTGGAGGAAGGAGCTCCACATAGGGGCTGTGACATATAGAACATAACTATTACATGGTGACACACATTTCTATTTCCTCCAGCGAAGAGGACGATGCCTTAGTGGCTCTCTTAGCACTTCTGGAAGAAATCAGTATTAAAAAGATAAACCAGTGGACTGTATTGGTTGGCCATTTTCATCATTGCCATGGTAACAACAGTGACAACAACTGACATTTATTGGGCTCTGACCATATGCCAGACACCTTGTGCTAAGTGCTTTGCATTTATTATTTCATTTAAATTCCTGACAGGCCTGTGAAGTAGATACTATTGTTATCCTTTTTACACATATAGAAACTGAGATTCAATAAGTCACTCAAGGGCATCAATAAAAGTGTTGATGTGCTTGGTCTCTGACCTTATTTGTCTCCTTTCGAGGATTGTGTTCCATGTCCGGTCTTGCTACAACAGCCAAGGCCAAAAAGCCTTTCCCACCCACCAACTCATCCCTTCTTCCTCCCACTAGAACCAGAAGTCACACGGTTTTGGAGATTCCTTTGGCATAACTGACAAAAAGGCAAACCTTCTTTTGAGAGGGAAAACATCAGAGCCATAGAAGTTCAGCGAAGGCTCCCTGAGCATGTACTAAGTACACGTGAGGCATTCGAGTCCCCACTGTGAAGGGAACTATTCAGGGCAGATGGGCAAGGCCATGATGGAGGTTCTGGTGGCAGGGATGAGTGCAAGGAGCAAGGAGAGCAGCAGCAGGTCCTCAGTCCCAAGAAGGAAAAGTGAGTCAGGAAAGTCTTCTTGGAGGCAAGGGTAGCTGAGTCAGCCCTGGGTGTTGGAGGGATTCGCCGCACCCAGGGGAGCAGAGGGGCGCTCTAGGAAGAGGAAGCAGCCTCAGCCAGAGACAAGGTAGAATGCAGTGTGGACATGAGTCCAGGCCAGACACAGTCACGGTTTCCCCTCTTCACAGCGCTGACCACACTGTGTTGTCTCTATCTACTGACCTACCTCTTCTCCCCAATGAGCTATGTGCTCCCCTGCGAACATTCTTCCCTGTGAACCCCACAGTGATGGAAGGCCTGGCCCATACGAGGGAGGCAATACGCATCTGTGAGTGAAGGAGGTCAGACCAACGGACCAAACGTCTCCATCCTGAGGCCTTGGCACTATGGACCTTGCCAGACAGTGCGCTCCTTGAGGGCCAATCTCCTTCTTCTTCCAGTCTCCAATATCAAGTTGCCAAGCACAAGCCTGTGAACAATGTGTTGATAATAATTGTTACTATGAGCATAGCAAGCACTTACATAATGACTATGTGCAAGGCACTACACTAAGTCTGTTATACCTGTCTTCTCTTTGTATCCCCAAAAATCCCATTATAGGAATTTTCCACTAAAATTCTAGAAGGGTTAAGTAACTTGTCCAAGGTCATTAAAGAGACACTATATAACATAGAACTTCGGAGGAAAGACATGAGATTCGGACTCGGTTCAAATCCTAGCTGTACTACTTACTTGCTATGGGATCATTACTTATGTTCTTTAGCCTCAGTTTCCCCATTCGTGAAATGGTAATAATAGTGACAACTTTACAGGTTTGTGGTGAGGAGCAAATGATGTAAGTGGAGGGAAGTGGTTGACACGTGCAGGTACTCAGGAACAGGCAGCCGTCATTTTTGCCCTGAAGTCTGGAAAGCTCTCTTCCCAGTGAGATGGACAACACATTGCCCTCATTGTCCTAGTCCCCTTTCTCATCAGACGTGACCTGCTGCTGTCACACGAGCCACTCCCAGGACGATGTGTGAGTCAGACCCCCATTCTACTTGGGTCTGCTCTTCCCCAATCAGCAAACTTCTTCCACACAGAGCCATCTTTTCCACTGCTCCCAGCTGCCAGCAGAGGCCGGTACTAGAGAGCGCCTTGGCTCCTATTGGAAGAAAAACAAACTTACAGAAAAATAAACACTTTTTAAAAAAGTCTTGTGGTTTCACATTCAAGACCTAATAGTTTTTCCTTTCTTCTTTCCCCCAGATACCACAAGTCTTCTGCTGGAGAGAGAAGAAAGGAAAAAAACAACCAAGAAGAGACTTCTAGATTGTTCTTCCATGCAAACATGCACCAAGATGGCCGCATTCAAAGACCGGAGTCTCACATCTGTGCTGTAGCGAGAAGACCTCCAGGCAGAGGCCACTTAGAGACTAAAATCCTCTCCTTCCTGCTCTCTGAGCCATCCCTTCTCCTTATTTCCACAGCTCCAGAAGGGTGAGTCCAAGCAACTTGTCTCACCCACTCCCATTGTTCCGGTGCTGTAATGAGCAGACAGAGGTGTAAATGTCAGGGAGACCCAGACGGAGGCTCTCCTGTGACAATACTGTGACATTTTAACTCCCAAATACATTCACTTCCCCATAGTGAGCTGGCTGGCTAAAGGCCATCCTGTTCCAGTGACAAGTCCTAAAATAGGAGACTCTTTCTTAGAGAAACATAAAACCATCGCCTTTGAGAACAGCCTCCACTCTGCCCTGCAGGGCAGGAAAGAGAAGTCCCGAGTGTGCCCATCAGTGGCTGAATGCTCTGGCTGAGTGAGCCACGCCCCTCAGATAGCCACCTGTTTGCTCATCCTGAGCCTGGGCGGTGCCAGCCTCAGGCAGCGGAGGAGGATGGTGGGAGCGGTGATTGCGAGATGGTACAGGCAAAGCCCCTTCTACAAGAACTAGCGCATAGTGAGTGCTCTGTTTATCTCTGTTTCCTTAGATCCAGAGCTCTCGAACCTGCCTCATGGCTTCAGAAGATCTGGGAACATCTTGCATGGTAAACAATATTTTATGTGCACACTCTCACTGGTGAATGAAAGCATTCACTCCAAGGAGTCAAAGACCCCAAAAAGCTAAGAATCACTGGCTTTTTAATTTAACTTTTTAATGAGAGTTGAACTCTGGAGACAAGGACTTACTTGTCTTGGTATCACCACAGCACAGGAAAAGACCCAGCATTTCACACATACAATGGAATGAATGAATGAATGAATGAATGAGTTAATAAATGACAAGCAGATTATTCCTTCAAGGAATTCAGAGCTTAGCAGAGGAGAGATGTAAGAAATAAGTACACTACTAGGCAGAAAATTCTGGAAGTCAAAAGAAATGGAAAAAAAATTAAAAAATAAAGAGCTGCAGAAACTGAGTAGACATAAATTTCTCTGGCAAGGCCAGGGAGGTGGAATGGCCTGCTAAGTTGAGAGGAGACAACTTGTGGGGGTCGGGGGAGGAGGTTCAGTAGATAGAATGAGGAGAGAGCTGGGGAGTCATTTCAGGAAACATGGTGAGAAAAAAATCACAAACGTTAGAGAGACATGGACTTTTTTTAACTGTGGTTTTGCATTCAGGGCCTAATGGCTTTTCCTTTCTTTTCCCAGTTTGGCAAGAGGAAAGAATATGTTCGAGGCAGGGGTGGGAAAGAAGTTTGGAAAGAGAGGTTGAGGCCAAATCCTGGGGGGCCTCGAATGCCAATCTCCACTAACTCAGCTCTGCAAAAGCAGAGCAGCTCTCCATGGGAGGAGAGGGTGATGGGCCGACCCACCACCCGCCCTGGCAGAGGGGAGCCACTGCAGGATCCCAGGTGAAGGAGGCTCAGGTAGACAGGCCCAAGGCCAGGGCAGCACCGATGGAGAAAGGAGGCAGACGTGAGGGCAGGAAGCGGGAATCAAGCATCTGGCAAGCGATTTCACGAGGGTGATGGTAAAGAAGCTATCCTCAGAGAATCCTGAGTTTCCCCAGCTTGAGTTATTGGCCATTTTTTATATTTAAATAACAATGAATTTTAAAAGATTATATTAAACTCAGTTATAAGAATATAGAAAGCAAGATAAAAAGATGAGCAAGACTGAAATAAATATAGAGAGTAGGCACAAACTGATGCCTTTTTCCTAGTCTTACTAGGAAAGGCACAAACTGATGCCTTTTTCCTAGTGTTCAGTGATTGCTTCTGAAACCTCCCATTTTCCCCCAGACACAAATGCTCCAACCCTGCTGCCTCACAGTCTCTGTTCACAAAGATTCTGCCTTGAAACCCTGTCCCATCACTCTTTCTCAATAGCCCCTTTCATCAAGAAGCAGCTTTCCCATGTAATGACAGTGATGCTGACATGAGCCTAGAGTTTTCTAAAGTTATCCAGCCCAAAGCTATCATTATCAGAGATAACGTGTTACAGACCCAAACTTTCCAACTCATTCTCTTCTCATGCTATACATGAAGCTCGATTCAAAACAATAATAATAATAATAATAGCAATTACAACTTCTGTGATACTCCGTGACAGGCACTGCTTTGAGCATTTCACGTATATGAACTCATTTAATGCTCACAAAAATCCCCATGGGATGGGTATTACCATAAGTCTTGCAGATGGTGAAATTGTGCTTTGGCTAATAGAGAAGCCAAGATATACGTCCTGGATGTCTATCTTTGGAGTGTATGTTCCTAACCCCTGCTCTTGACTGACATTTGACATTTGAGATCCAGCTCTTTTCTTCACACACATTCACTGATGTGCTCTGTCAGAGAAAGAGGTTAATGGGCGATCTTTCTATGCCTGCCACAGTCCTGTGAATGCATGCTTTTTTTTTAAAGCGCTGGAGTAATTTTTGAAAGCGAGGCATTTGGGGGGAGAAGGTAAGTAGCAGTTCTCTAGGACCTGTCCTGCTCCTTATACTCACTCCATAGAGGCCCCAAAGGACCAGACACTGAAACACTTTCTGCCTCCATATGCCAATCTGAAAAATGGGCTTCCAAAGTAGAAATTAACATAGGCCCACAGACCCACAATAGGACATAAATTGAACAAGGCTCAAAGAGAAGCATTAGCAATTTGCCTATTTCAGGCAAGTAAGATCTCAAGAAAGGTCTTTCAGGGGCCACAGAGGGAATTTGATTTCTAATGCAAAAGAGAAACTCAATAATGGAGGGAAAAAACCTGACTAGAAATGGAGAGATGTGGGTTTTCAGTGCTTGTTCTGCCACTTTGTAGCCATATGACTGCAAAATAAAGTCTACCTTTAGAGGTTTGGTTGGCCCATCAGGTGAATGTGAATAGTGCTTACTTTGTGTACATGACGTTGCTCCTTTGTTGCCGTCTCCCATTTTCCAACAGTCGAACTTCTACTTATTCCTCAAAGCCCCGTGTAAATGCCCTCCCAGAATTCCCCAGGTGGAAATAACCTTTCTTCCACTTGATGCATAGAGCACTCATTTATCTCTCTCACTGGGGCTTACAAATTTTGCTACTTTGTATTTTATACATTTGTTTAATCATTTAATAAAGTGTTAATTTATTTGACATAATCTCCTGAGCTGCTATTACATGCCAAGGGTTGTGCTAGATTCTGGAGATATAATGAATAAGAAATTGTTATGGGCTGAATTGCGTCCCCCGCAAAAGATAAGTTGAAGTCCTAACCCTCAGCACCTCAGAACATGACCTTATGAGAAAACAGAGTTGTTATAGATGTAACTGGTTAAGATGAGGTCATGGTGGATTAGGATGGACCCGTCATCCAATATGGCTGGTGTCCTTATGAGAAGAGGAGACACAGACACACAGGAAGACTGTCACGGGACAACAGAGGCAGAGGTTGGAGTTATGCTGCCACAAACCAAGGAACACCGGGGGCTACCAGAAACCCAAGGAGGCAAGGAAGGACCCTCTCCTAGAAGCTACGGAGAGCGTGGCCCTGCCCACACTTTTATTTCAGACTTCTCAGCCACTAGAACTGTTGCCACTAGAACAGAATAAATCTCTGTTGTTTCAAGCCACCCAGTTTGTGGTACTTTGTTATGACATCCCTAACTAACTAAGAAAGAAATGTTCTCCACTTTCAAGGAACGATACATACACAGATCATTACAAAACAGCATGGGAAGGCTGTAATAAATGAATAAAAAAAGAAGTCCTCTGCACAAACACAGAAGACATGGCATGCAACTCAGTCTTGGAGGAGGATCAGGAAAGTCTTCCCCGAGCAGGCATAATTGGAGCTGGGCTTTGAAGGATGAATAGGAGTTCTCTGGGAGAAAGAGCACTCAGGCAGTGGGAACAGGAGCACCGCCTGTGTACCTTCTCGGTCTCTCCTGCTTGTGCTCCCTGGTGGCCTTAGCACAACATGACAGATGCTGGGCACATATCTCTAGAACTTGCAGGAAAACTGGACTCTCTAGACAAGAAGAGAAGAACAGAAGACAGAGTGTGGGTGGCTGCCACCTAGAGACAGGAAAAACTGAAATCGCCAGATTCCCCAAATCGAGAGCAGATGGAGGGCAGCGGCAGAGGCCAGAGAAATGAGGCAACACAAGCAAGGCTGGCTTAAAAAAAAAATTGGGTTGTTCTCTAGGGCTCCAGCTCAGCTGGGAAGGAAAGCAATTTATGGCCAAAGGAAGTAGGCTGACAGTAAACAAAAATACAGTGACCCCTGAGTTCCCACTGGACAGAAGATAGATGGTGCCGTCGTAAAAATGAGATTAATTTTAATAAGGGCTTTCACCAAGCAGCAGACCCTGGCGGCCAGAGGCCTGTCAGAGGGCTGATGACAGGCAGCATTGCTGATGGATGAGGTTGACCCTGCGAGCTGAAGACACAGGGAACAATCGGAAGCTTGGGACAGCCCCTGGCTGTGGATTGGGCAGCTGCTGTTTGTGCAGATTCTTTGTCCTAATGATTTGTGTCCTGAAGCTGGATGCCCACAGTTCAAATCTCTGAACTGTGGCTCATCCCGGGACTGCTGGGGCAAGAATCCCTTGTTCCCTCAGCTTGACATGGAACTGTGCTTGCACACCTCCAGTAACGAGAGGCTCACTACCTGTAAAGACTATGGGGCATTGCTCCATACAAGGTCATTCAGAAAATGCCTTTTGCTTGTTTTCTTTGCCACCAGACAATCTTACAAAGACTCTGATCATTCTTGATTCAAATAAGCAGGGTTCGATTTCATAAACACTGAGAACTCACTGTGCAACAAGATTAGGAGAAGAGAGATGGTTAAGAACTGGTTCCTGCCTCCAAAGAACTTTCGAAAGGAAAAGCAGACTGTGCCCTGACTCTGACAACAGAGTGAACCATGAGCCTGGCTATTGACTGAGCCCTGACCCTGACCGCAGTCTGAATCCTGATCCTCTTAGAGACTCAGCCCTGAGCCCTCAAGACCGAGTCTTGATCCTGTGCCCCAACTCTGACCCTGGCCTCACACAGAGGTGCCTATTATTGTGGACTGAGGGAGACGTCCAGGGAGAATGTGTAGATGGCTAGTGTGGCTGGCACAAAGTCTAAATCCTTGACGCTTGGGGCAGACATATTTGAGTCTCAGCGCTGTGTGAGGCGCAGCCTCTGCTTTTGGAAGAGCATGTTGACCCTCCCTCCACAGGCTCTCACAGCCTGTGCTTGCCTTGACACAGCACTCAGTCACTGTGTTGCTATTCATGTGCACACCTACTTCACTGGCCTCTGCTCTCCTTGAGGACAGAGACTGAGTTTATTTGCTTGTGGGCCGGCTGCTGTCACTGAGCCTTCCTTTCTGGCCCATTCCTGAACACCTACTTTGTGCTGGGTCCTGTTCTGGTCACAGGGACAGAGAGACAAATGGCCTATGGCCTGGCACAGACACCGGCAAGAGCCCCATTAGATCTTTAACCATTTACTTAATCAACAAACCAATAAGAGGGATCACCTTGCAGAGAAACGGTGCCCCGTGGGGTTTATGAGCTGAACACCTGCCAACCAAATTAAATCAGCCTTCATGATTTTCCAGCCCCCCTGGCATCAGACAGCCCAATTTCTTGTCAGCCATTTCCCCGATTATGTATCAATAGATGTCACACGATCAAGTCCTGGCTCCCAAGAGAGAGTTTGAAAAGTCAAAGATGTTTGTCTAATGCAAACCGATGTCATGTCGGGAATTAGTTTGACTAATAGGCCTTTAATTAGATCCTTGTGAGGTCTGGGACCCAAGCAGAGGCTTCCCAAAGTTTTCCTTTAGAAGATAAACTATCCCTTCCCCCAGATTGCCACCATAAATCTCCTTTGCAGTGTGCATGCAGAATGGCAGAGCAAGGCATAAGTTTGCTTCTCCTGCCCACCTGAAGAATCTGGTGCCCAATCACCCAAGGGTTAAGTGCCCGGGAGCTTCTTGCAGGCCAGGTCCCCTCATCGGAGGAGCTAGGGGAGGCGCCCGGCCCATGCCATCTGCTCCGGATGGGGACCAGAGCTTCTCACCAGGGCCAAGGAGGCATTTTTCCAAACAGCAACAGGAAATGTTCATTTTGTCAACTCAAATAACCCTTGCAAGGCTGGCTCCAAAGCAGAGCAGACTATGATGTGATCATCATCCAGGGAATTTCTCTTGGGAGAAGGAACGTGGAAATCGAGAGGAGCCTGCAGAGTGAGGTCATCATGCCACCCAGGCAGGCAGGAGGGATTTCACACAAAATAATGTATGTAGCCCACCAGGCACTGGGCAGGCGCTTGATACATGATAATATTGTGATTCACGCTGATTCATTCCTCCACCTTGAACTTACTCAAGACATTCTTGAGTACACACAGCTAGATCAACTCCACCCCAAGCACACTCCAAGGCCTGGTACCAGCAGATCCTTGATCATTTGGTGACCAGTTTGAGATGAGTTCACGGAAATTGAAAGAAAGCGATTAGAAATGTTTATAGGCAGTTGGCATTGCCATGACAAAATTTATTGTATTTCACAAAAGTATTACCAGTCAGCAAAAGATTGAAAATAAAAAGTGGGGTTTTTTTTGGTTTTTTGTTTTTTTTTTCCATTAATAGTTTGAGAAGTGGGAACATGGAATCTTCTGAGGTAGGTCTTATTACTACAATTTTATACATAAAAAACTGAGACTTGGGGTGATCAACTTGGCCAAGTCCATCCATACAGGTGAACTAGCTCGTCCTCAAACCCAGGTCCTCCTCATTCTAAAGCAGGGACCTCCACCCCTCGGGCCATGGACCAGTACTGTGGGTGAGCAAGTGAAGCTTCATCTGTATTTGCAGCCGCTCCCCAGCGCCAGCATCACCGCCTCAGCTCCACATCAGATCATCAGGCATTAGATTCTCATAGAAGCACCGGTCCCCTGGTGCCAAAAAGGTTGGGGACCACTGCTCTAAAGGTTTGTTATTTACAGTCACTCTATTTCAGGGCCAAGAAAGTCACATTCCTGATCTTGATGTGTTGCTTATTTTTAAAAAGCTCACAGTAATCGGAGACAAAATCATGGACATCTTGTCTCAGCTCTGCAGTCAACTCACACGGTGAGACATTTTTTGGTGGGGAGCCTCAGTTGCCTTATATGTACAATGAGAGAGGTAGCCTTCAGTTATCTTGAGGGCCTCTTCTTAATCTGACATCCTAAATTTGATCATAGACTCTGTCAACAGAAAAGGATCTTTGAGATCACGTGGCCAACCTCCCCTCCAAAGAAACCTAGACTCCTGTAGCCCTTGGATCCTCCCTGTGTGTGGCTACGATTCTGATTTTCAGGCTAGCATCTTCCTTCCAAGGGCTTCTGCCATGAGTGTTGGGCAGGGTCCCTCTGTTGTCCTAAGGATTTTTGACCCTAGGGGATTATTCTCCAGAGATGGACCTTGCCTTTACTCTCAGATGTTCAGCTTCGAACCAACCCTCGCACCTTGAGAGGGAATTCCATCAGCCCAGGGCAGAGCTCCCCTCTGGTGCTTGAGAATGAAAGGATAACCTAAAAGCCACCTGTGCTTTTTCCCTGGGGAAAGCAGTGAAACTCCCCTTTGCCCTCAAACACTCAGATATTCCATCCCTTGAAGGGCTGAAGACCCTGAAGGCTCTCATCAACTCTGATGAGAGTCCTAAGGGGTATGGGGAATACCGAGCAGCTTTTCCCAGGCCTGTGCTGGCGGGCAACTCATTAGAGCTGCGCCTCGCCTGACACAGGCTGCACAGGACAGTACATATGTGATATCGAACCATAAGTGTTGACTCCTGCCACACCTTATCAAGTACACAGCCTGTCCCAGTGAAAGCGGACCCCCAAAGACTCCATCCAACTGCCCACGTCTAAATAGAAGAAATAAACTAGAAAGAAAGCTGACCCGTCTATGTGGCATGCCACTCCCTCTACCTCCCACCCCTAAAATACTGACTCAGTGAAACCTCCCCTGAGCTGTCTCTGCAACAATCAATGAGGAAGCGGAAAGCTCAGTCTCTGTCAATGTTGAATGAAATGATCAATTATAGACTCAGGGAGTCCTGGGAATTTGGAAATACATAGAATTTCAGAGTAAAACAATCAGGACATCATACAGCAAACATTTATTGAACATGTATGAGGTGTCAGGCTGGGTTGGGCCCTGGAGATATGCGAGTACAGGGTAGTCGAGTCAGAGAATGCTACAAACTTAGTGTCATGGAGTCTTAGAGTGTTGGAATCCTTAAAAGTATCAAATAATAGAATCACAAGACATTAGACAAATAAAATCTAGAATCACAAGACCATGAGAACCCAGAATCTTAGGGTCCCACAGAACTAGCAGGGGTTTGTTAGAGGTCTCCATATTTTACATTTTGGTTCAGCGAGGCCTGCCCAGGTCTATGGCAGGAAACTAAGTTCAGAGAAGAAACAAAGTTTCCACTACAATGTCAGAGGCAGGGTGGCAACCAGGACATGGACCAAGGAGAGGAAATGGACCTAAAGAATGAGAATGGGGACAAATGGCAGGAGCTCTGGTGAGCTGTGAAGCTGCCTCTGAAATGAAGACCAAGGGCAGAGGGACTCCTGATAGGATAGAAAAGGCCACAGGTGGAGGCAGACCTGGACTGGCCCCATTTCCTGCTAAGGGAGGATTTCTCGGGGCCTGGGTGAAGCTGAGACGGGTTAGTCCATTGCTGGACGTCTCTGGCGGAAAGAGTTTACTTAAATAAAGCTGGAATCAACCCTTCTATCCTGTCCTGGTTCTGCTCTCTGGAAAGGCTGGACTAATGGAAGAGGATTCACGATTCTTTGTTCCACATCAGCAAAGGCATTCATGGCAGAGACAAGTACATAAGCAAAGGCAGGAGGCATAGGGCATGTTCACAGGAAGGGAACATATCAGGTGTCAAGGGCACAGAGGGGCATTGAGAGAGATGATGATGATGGAATGGGACACTGGGATCAAATGACAAAGGTCCCAGAGGCTCAGGGTTAGACTCTGCATGTGCGCCCCACATCTCTGCATGGCATGGCCCATGGCACAGTCAGAGGCCAGCAGCGATTGCTGATTGCCTCGTCCCCAATAGGGCACTTAGTCTCCTTATGGCCAGTCTACGAGATGCCCTTTCCCTGCCCCTGGGTGGCTCAATGAGACCCTAGAGGAGCCATGTGGTGGGCTCTAGGTGTAACGTGCAGGCTTAAGTGTCTCTAAAACAACTAGTAAAAACCCTGACCAAATCCAAACCAGATGCCCCAGGGCGTGCAGGGTTGAGAGCTGTCAGCACCTCTGCATTTTCACCTGCTCATGTGGGTTGCACCTGTAGGCGGCAGGAATGTAGGAGAGCTTCAGGCTGCCCACCAAGCTCAGCCTCACTGGCCTGCTCAGTGTGGAGGCACTGAGGGGCCAAAGGGGTAAGGTAGCAGACATCTCTTGGGCCTGTTCCTCCCTCTGATTATTCTCCCCTTTCTCCCAGTTCCCAGTACAGGCCCTCAGGATTTATTAATGCCTGACCTGTACTCCCTGGCTATGAGAGTTTGGGCAAGTTGCAGCTCCCCTCCAAGTATGTTTCCCTAAAAGCAACATGGAAACATTGATGATGACCTCCAAGTTGACTAGATAGTTTATGCATTTAGTTGGACAAATATTTATTGGGCATTTGTTGTGGATCAAGCATTAGACTAGGCACTGGTAATACGGTGGTAAGCAAAACAGCCATTATCCTCGACTTCAGAGTTTACAGTCGGTAGACGTAGGCTGGCAAACAAACCTCTGTACAAAGAAATAAACAATTTTCAAACTGGGTTAATGCTTTGAAAAGCATATACTAGATATAAAAAGAGCATGGAACAGAGCAGGAGGTGAAAGGGACCTCTCTGAAGAAATAGTATGTAAGCAGAGACCTGAATGCTGAATAGTAGTAAGCCAGAGGAAGGGTGTGGAGTAGAGTGTTCTATGCACAAGAACAGCATGGGCCAAGGCCCTGAGGCAGGGGCCTCCTTACTCATTTCCTGCTCTCTACTCATTTCCTCCTTATGAGTAGAGAGCAGAGAGAGCAGGTAACGAAGTGAGATTTTAGTCTGTTGACAATGGAAAGCCCCCGAAGTGTTTCCAACAGGGCCTCCACTCAATTCTATACTGACGGCTTTAAAAGATGACTTCATTGGGGAATGGAGATCATTAGTGGACCGTCTGTGCCTCTGGCCTGCAGGATCTTCCAGGATCTGAGGCTCCAGAAGGGAAGGGATTGGCATGGCCAATAAGCACTGGAGGCCAGGATCTACACAGCCTTCCCCAGGCTCGGGCTGCCTCTAAAAATTGTAATGTCCTCGCCACCATCCTTGACCTCGTTTGATCCTTCCAGCCCTTGGGAGAGAGGCAGATGGGACAAGGGATCCTCAATTCCCTGACCCAGTTAAGGAAATCAAGGCCCGAATTGTAATGTCCTCGCCACCATCCTTGACCTCGTTCGATCCTTCCAGCCCTTGGGGAGAGAGGCAGATGGGACAAGGGATCCTCAGTTCCCTGACCCAGTTAAGGAAATCAAGGCCCAGAGAGGTGAGTGGGTTTTCCATGAGTCATGTGGCAAGTTAGTTACTTGACCCCCAAGTTAGTTACTTGGAAATAAATCAGATCATTTCCAAGCATGAGCACTTTACTTAGATCCCTGACCCACAGGGATGGACCACCTCAAAGATGGAGATAAAATGTTGGGGTAGGGAAGGGAGATTTTAGAGGCTGAAGTCACACCAGACAAGGACAGGTATGAGGCCCGAGGTGCCAAACAGAAGGTCCCAGACGGGGAGGATGAAATGTGAGGGCAAATCTGAGTCAACATGCCAACAACTCACCACCATGCAAACAAGGAGCTTGATGCCGATCATGCTTACCAATCCCCAGGCCTTCCGTGGGGGCCACATCCCCACAGCACATCTACTTCCTCTGCCCCAGGACACACCCGATGGGATTTAAAAGCAGCATCTCTGGCCTGAGTCTGAGGAACTCCTGTCACAATTGCCAACTCATAGGACCATCACTGCTAGGACAGAGCCCCCAGCCCCTCCCCACCACCTCTGGAGAGGTCCCTCCCAATAAGGGCCTTAGAACCTTCCTCCATGTAGTCTGGGCAGGTCGGAGTCCACAGCTGTGGTGACCTGTTATCCTAATGATATTTCTTTTGCTGCACCCCAGATGCAGGTTTTTCAATAGCCGTGTCTCACTGGGGGCTGCTCTCCCCATCTTCTGGGAGCTGCAGCAGCCCTGGGCCCCCTAACAGCACCATCTACCTCAAGTGCCCCTCCCAGCCTCTTCCTTGGTGCACATCTACCTTAAAGACTCAGCTCAGGCATTTCTTCTTCATCCTCCAAAGCTCAAAACAGGCATCTAGCCCTCCTCCAGGAAACCTCCTCTGATGCCGGGGTGAGGGAGCATCCTCTCCTCTGGGCTCCTGCAGCCCCTGTCCTTCTCTTGCTTCTCCCAGTGGACCAGGAACCTCTTGAGGGTAGGGTCTGTGCCTTCCTTGTCTCCATTTCCCAGAGCCCAGCACACAGTTGGTCACTAAGGTCTCTTCTCCTTCTTTTCTGGGCCTTGGAGCATGAAAAAAAAACTTAATTTAGAACTTGGATAGCAATCGTTTAAATCCTTTTGACCGGCATGGCACTCAAGACCCTCTCCAGGGTCACCGTTGCCCCTCCCACGCTCACTGCAGCCGGAATGATCACAAACCAGGCCCACACACCTCCAGCCTCCCTCTCTGCTCTTCTCTCTCGTGGCCGGTAGGGTTAGGTATGTGGGTTGAACCTCACCTCATTCACCAGGTGCCTCAGGGTGTGACATAACCACTCTAAACCTCACCTATAAAGCAGCCTGCTATGAAATAGGCCTTTGGAAAACATCGATTTCCCTTTTCCTGCCTTCTCTCTCTGTAGAAATTGTTTTTCTCATCCAAAGCCTGGAGCTAAGCCCTCTCGCCCAGGAAGCCTTCCTGACCTCGCCCCTCCCATCGTTGCTGAGCTTGAAGACTAGGTGGCCTCCAGCTCGCTACAGCTCCCTGGAAAGCTCCAGGGCAGGATGAAGCTGTTTCTAAGCCTGGATAAAGGTGAAATCCAACAGTTGGGAGAGGTTATTTTTGGAGCTGACACAAATGCTAAATGAAGAACCCTCAGCCTTCCAAGCAATCTTTGCTTTGTGCTCCAAGGCCCAAAACTAACATTTTCATAATAATTTTCCAGTATCAAAGTGATAGTTTTGATTCGAGACAGCTGAAGCCTGCAAAACTGTATGGCTGCTTCTCCCGCCCTCCAGCCAAACATGTGCCTCTGTCTCTATTTTAACACCTTTGATAATCATCGAAAAATGCGCGGCCCAAGCAGTTTTCTCAGTTTTCTGACCATAACAGCCGCTTCTGGAAGGAGGCCTGTGGAAGTCTGTTTTCCTTCTGCACGACTCTGAGCCCTGGGCTTAGCGCTCCCAGCCTGCCCGCTTTCAACCTCCCTCTCTACATTCCATTAGTAATGTCTGATGAAGGAATTGGCCTTTCTAGCGCTATTAAAGAAGGGGGGAGCCCAAGAAATACAGTAACACAATCTCATGGAAAACTGATATAATCTTTTCAAAACTATAAAGATCGTTCACCCGGAGGAACATCTGCACAGAAAAAGAAAAAGGTTTTAAACAAACTGGAAAGGGGTCGGGTAACTTGTAAAGGCCGGAGTGTCGGGAGACTGCTGGCTCGTCCATGGCCTGCTGTCACTCTGCGGGGGGAAGGCCATCCTCAGAGGAGCCAGTTCCCTCACCGAGAGCTCCCACCATCTGGAATTCATTGCAGGAGGGAACACTGGCGTTTGTAAAAAGAAACTCGGCCTTACAATAATTGTTCCTTAAATCATTAAGATGGTCCAAGACCCAAATGGAAAGTCAAAGGCCAGTAGGAACAGGCCAGGGGTCCAGGGCCAGAGTCCTGGCCCACTACACTGTCCTCTTCCTTGGATGCTCTGACTACCTCTCCCCAGGAGACAGGCTCAGGTCAAATTCTAGGCTGTTCTCTTAGCCAGCCTTTTGCTGCCCTGGAGAGGAATCTGCTGCAATGATCCTTTTGGTTTTGGGTGCCTTCGGGTTTAGGGGCTCATAAAAGGCTGACGCTAATGCAGCAAAGTCCCTACTGGAGATCACCAAGCACCCGCGTTCCCCAGAGGATTCACGGCGCCTTCGGCAGTGGCAGTCAGCAAAGGCGGCATCTGCCACACCCGGGAGACCGAACAAGAGATGAGCTCACGCACTTGTGCCAGGTCAGCTCAAGACAGAGCCAGCAAGGCCCAAACTGGGTGACTCAGTCTGCTTAACTATCAGAGTTCTGAGATGGAAGAGCTTAGCGTGGGCCTCGGTCATGGGTTCTTAGAATAACAGGATCTGAAGGTCTGAGTATCTGACTTTCCGAGAGGTCTGAAATCTTAGATCCTTAGCAGCAGAGAGCTCTGGAAACTTAAGACTTTTCCTGCCTTCCTCCTCCGAACAGAGGGTTCTAAATGCTGAACTCGTCGTGGCCTTGGATGTATTGATTTGCTGAAGAGGTAATAATGGAGATGCATGTCTCTGAGCCTCCAGAGGCTGTGAGGGCCCTGGGACAGCAGAGAGGCCCCCCAGCCTGGGCAAGGAGTGTTTCTAGGCAAGAGTCCCAGCCCCAAAGTGCTGGGCTCAACCACAAAGGGCAGCGTGCTTCCCTTTGGGGTATTAAGTGCTTCTCTATCCCCAGAGCTTTCCTAGAGTCCCCTGCTCTGCTCACTCTGAGCTCTGCCTATGAGAACAAGCTCCCCAATGGTGGCTTCCCTCACCGTCTGTATGCTTCTGACCCCCAAATCTCCTCCTCCATCCTCTCTTCTGAGTTGAGACCCACATATTCAACTGCCTACCAGACACCCCCTCCTTGAGCTGTCACAATCTCTGAGACCCCACATATTCCAACCAGAACTCTTTCTTCCCCAAAGTGGTTTCTCCTCAGTGTTCCCACCTCAGAGAAGGCACTGCCACCCACCAGGTGCCCCACCTGAAACCAGGATGTCATCTCTGACATCTCTCTTGCCCTCTCCTCCCAATTCCTAAGACCCAAGGTCCTGTCAGTTCTTCCTCTCACAGATTTCTCGAATCCATTCACATCTTCCCATCCCCACTATGGTGCCCTAGTTCAGGCCCTACCATTTTGTGCCAGGGTCACTGCAGCCTGTTTCAGACTGACCAGATCCCTCCTACCTGATCCCCGCTACCTGATCCCCACCCAGCAGCCAGGGCCGCCTTTCTAAAACACATGTCTTAACCGGTTTCTCTCTGCTTAAAACTTTTAAATTAATTATCTATATAAAAAACTCCCCACTCTGTCGCCGTACTAGTCTAGATGGATGCGGTTATGCTATAGTAACTAACATCCCAGAAATCTCAGAAGCTTAAAATATCAATATTTCTCGCTCACACTACATGCCCATTGAGGGTTGATTGATAGGTTATCATCGTAGTCACTCAGGGTCCTGGGCTGTTGGAGCAGCCGCCATCTTAAAGGTGACAGTCACTGTGTTGGAAGAAACACTGCCATGGAAGGCTTCACACTGGCAATTAAATGCTTGAGCCTAGAAGTGGTACATGTCACTTCTTTTCACAATTCTTTGGCCATAACCGGTCGTATGAAACCATCTAACCGCAAGGAGACCAGGAAGAGCAACTCTTCTATGAGCTCAGAAGGTGAAAGCCAGAAATCGTGCCTACACTCCTTTCAATGCCTGAATGCCCATGCTCTCCCTTACTTCCGTGCCTTTCCAAAGGCTGTTCCCTCTGCCTAGAACCCTCACACTTCACTTCAGTAACTACTACCCATCCTAGGGTCTCAGCATAGACATGACTTGCCCTGAGAGGCTGACTCTGAATTCCACACTCCAGTGCAAACCCCCCTCTAGGCAATTAAGGCTTTGTTCACACTCTATTATAATTACCTACTGTCTGCTCTTTCTTGAACTATGAGTTCTATGAAAACAGGGGCTTGGATGCTTTGTTTATTACTGTATCCCCAGTGCCTACTCAAGGGCCTATATGAAAAGATAATCAGAATTGTTGAATGAATAAATGAATGAATGAATGAATGAGTGAGTGAGAGAAATAGATCAAGATCCCAATGGCAGAGCTATTAAGAGTGGCAGAGAGCCTGAAGGCGTCAGAAATAAAAACCAACAGTTCATGCTGAGTGAGTTCCAGAAGGGAGATATCCTGGGCTGGCGGAGCAGCGAAGAAGGTCTCTGATAGTGCCCATGTGAGGAAAGATCTGTCCTATGGAGAATGACAACTTACAGATAACCCCCCAGCAGTCAGAAGTCAGTCACAGAATCTATGGGAATTCTCCTCACCCCCAGCAATCAAGGATGAGGAGAGGTAAAGTACAGACCAGGACTCAGCTGATAGAATGAGAATGCCCGTGCAAAGCCAGAGCCAAGGCTCCTCCGCCCCGGCTTTCCTAAGCCCTCTCTCCTTTCCTCCAGCCTCCTCCACCTGCTCCAGGACTGCTAAAAAGCAGAAATCCTTCAGTGCACTTTATTTCTTGAAGCTGGGTGCTCTCCAAGCGCAGAAATGTGTGTCTCTCTAATTTCTCAGCAATTAGCACAGTGCTTGGCACATAGTAATAGCTCAATTAGACCTTGTCAAGCCTAATTCTGACTCATTCCCTATTCTCCAGCCCCTCAGGAGAGGTCAGCCTGCCTGATATCTGCTGTCCCTCTGGTTGCCAAGACATTGGCCTCTGTCACCTC
>NW_006441955.1:1436673-1495552 GCF_000325575.1 Pteropus alecto | reverse complement strand
CTTGCCAGGCCTACCTCCTAAATGTCTCTGGAACCCATCCACTCCCCTGAATTACCACAGCAGCCCGTCATCCACATCCCTGCCCCCAACCTGCTCTTTACACTGCAGCTAGACTCATCTTTCTAAAGCCCAAAAGAGCTTAGGTCATACACACCCTTAAAAACTTCCCTCTGGTGTCAAGATTAAGGCCTATAATGTTCTCTATGTTCTGGCCCCAGGTCCATTCTCGCCAGTCATCTCTTGCCACCTCTGTCCTCTCACTCTCCAGTCCAGCCATCTGTACTTACACATGTGCAATATTTCCTGCACTTTCCAGCTTTGCATATGCTGTTCCTTCTATCAGGAACTCTTCTCTCCTAGAAAATATCTACTTCTTTTTAGAACTTGGCTCAGTCTTCATCTTCTCTAGGAAGCTTTGCCTGAACCCCTGCCCCATAAGAGTCAGATGCACCCTCCCTTCTGTCCCCACAGCTTCCTAGGCTTCCGTCTATTATAGCACTGAGTGTCATATTTTCATTGATTCATTCACTAGCATCTAGTTTCTAGCTGGCCAAAAATATCTCTTGAAGAAGGATGAGAAGGAAGAAGGGGTAAATATCCGAATCCATCTAGGACAGAGCTGAGTAGGACAGACATGAAGTCTGGAGGGAGTAGGAGAAATCTCTGAAGACTGGGTGATCTGAGAAGGCTTCCTGGAAGAGGAGTGTCTGGAGGCGAGCATAGAAGGACAAGAAGGGCTTAGTTAAGTGGAGAGTAAGATAGGAGAAAGGGGCAGTCAGTTTGTTGATACAAAACCTCAAATACCAAGCGAATGAATTTGGACTTTTTCCTGAGGTCAACAGGGAACTATTAAAGGATTTCAAGCAGATTATAAAGTGATGCTTATAATGAAACCATGATGAAATCTCCACGTTAGAAGGATCTCCATGGTTGTGGTGTGCAGTGCAGAGACCAGTTAAGAGGCTACCCCAGACTCCTTAGGAGAATGATGACAGCCTGCACTGAGGTGGAACATATGGAAGGAGACCAAGAGATGGATTTGAGAACAGCTTAGGATGAAGAATTGACAGGACTTAGCGACTAATTAGTTACAGGAGGGGAAAATGGAGTCAAGAATGCCTCTGAATCTTCCCGCCCACGTGGCCAGCACACTCTAAAGAGGATTCGTTTTTCTCTGGACACAGTACACATTGAAGCTTCAGATGGGACAGAGGGGTAAAGACAGCCATTAAGCAACTGCTTTTCCTGATGCTTAGCAAGGACCAGAGCACATAGCAGGTATGCAGTTAAGATACATTGACTTAAATTGAGGTCATTGTCTTCTTACCACAATAGAGCAGATGTGTTTTTCATTGCTGAAGACTGGGTCAGTCCCAGCTCACTTGTGGGTCAGGATGGGCCTAGAGGCTATGCTGGGAGGAGGAGCGGCCTGAGCAAAGTTCTGGAGGTGTGCATGCCCACAGTATGTAGGACCAGTAGCCTTCTCCACAGACATGAGGTGGACAAGCTGCCCTCTTGAGGACCCAAACTTCATTCTCTGATGGAACATTGGGTGTGTTTCCAGTTTGCCTGCCAAGAAAAAAGGTTTGGTGGCCCTTGCAAACAGAGAACCGGAAGGCCCGAAATGGTTGCTGATTTCCTGAAGTCAGACAGTGACATGCCTGTGGAGTCCAGGCTGACTCCCAGAGCCACTTGGCAGCAGCTCCATAAGGAAGTCAGATAAGAACAGAGGATACCGGCAGCAGTAGACAGCCCACCTCAACGCAAACGGTTAAGAATCCACCCAGGAGATAAGGGCTGGGAAAGCTCTCAGTCTGAAGCCAGCACACAGTAGGTTCTCGGTGTCTCAGAGTAGACAGGTCTTTCTCTGCCTCGAGGGCCCAAACTCCCAGCATCTGGGATGAAGAGCAGCAGAAATGGCCCCTCTGCTGCGAGTCTCTTCCTGCTCGCCCATGCCTCACCTCCCACCAGGCCGGTGGAGCCCACCACACTTCCCTGGGCCCTCCTGGCTTTTGTTCATGCTATTCCTTCTTCCTGGAATATGGTTATGCTCCCCTTCCCCTTTCTCCAGCTTAGATGTCCCTTCCTCACGGAAACCCTGCCTGACGCCCCCAGGCTGGAGTCACCTATATGCTCTCACAGCTCCCATAACTCCTGCTCTCCTAAATCACTGCAATGATCACCTGATGATGGCACCCTGATAAAGTGTGTGCTGGCACCTCACCTGTTGAGCTCTGGCTTCACGGCTCTTTAGCGTGCCATGCTCCCTCCCTCCCTGGGTCATCACAGCCTCTCTTCCCTCAGCCCAGAAGGCCCACTCTTCTCATCTTGTCCGAGCAGCACAAGCTCATTCCTCTTGGCTCAAGACAAAGGTCACTTCCTCAGAAGCCATCCTCGACCGCCACCCCATACCGAGCTGGTGTCCCCTGAGATAAGCTCCCTTAACCCCTCGACTTTCCCCTTGGCCATTGCAATTGTATTTCCCTATCATTCCTTTTTCTACGTGTGACAGTGAGTCACAGTGGTTAAGAGCATGAACCTGGAACCAGACTGCCTGATTCACATCCCAGCTTTGCCACTTATCAGCTCTGTGTCCTTGGGACAGTCCCTTGACCTCTCTGCACCTCAGTTTCCTCCTCGGTAAAGGGAGGATAATAAAATTACCTACTCCATTGGGCTGAGGTGAAGTTTAAATTCCTAATGGACATACAGCCATAAGGCAGTCACTGGGCCTGTTCAGACACCCTCGTTGTCCCTTCCTTTGAGCATAAGGCAGGACTGAACTTTCCCACTACCTTTGAAGTCCAACATGGACACACAACTTGCTTTGGCCAAGGAAACGTAAGCCGATGGATGTGTGCCACTTTCAGGAGGAAGCCTTAGGGGACACTGCAATTTGCTATATCGCCTTGTCCTGTCCTTCCCTCAGCCTGGGTCCCAGAGTGAGGAGGATGTGCTGCGTACCACCTGCTGACTCATAATGAACATGTGATATGAATGAGAAACAAGTCTTTGTTGTTTTAAGGCATGAAAATATTGAGGTTGTTTGTTACTGCAACATACCTCTCCTATCCTGACTGAAAGGAGCATTTAGAATAGGGCCTAGCAGAGAGTAAGCTCTATATAAGGGTTACCTATTACTATTGTATTTAATGTGTCTGCCTGCTAGACTCCGAGAGCGAGGCCCAGCTTTCTGTGGTAGCCCAGCTCCTAGTGCAGTGCCCAGCACACAACATTTGCTCAGTAAAATACTTGGTGACCTACCTAATGGCTGACGATCAGGCAGAAGCCCTGCCGAGAGTACACACACCCCCACCTGGCCAGGCCCCCACCGGTGCATGACAAGGATCCAGGTATGCCTAGAACCGCCCCTGTGCACTGCCATAAATCCCAATGGCCCAGTTTCTTTTGAACAGCCCCTGGAGTTCTTCCATCTTAGCAACGCCTGTCAGTTGTGATGGAATAATCTGGTCTTGCCAAGGCTGCGGTCTGGCCCATCCGCTGAGGCTCCCTTGTGGATATTCCTCCTGGCCTGGCACAGTGGGCGGTCTTTCCCCTGGCATTTATTTGCCAAGAAGTTCCAGGTGGTTTTATTTCACTCAGCAAACCCAAACCACTCTGCATCTGAGAAAATTCTAGATTCTGATAAAAGGAATGTAGCGGCATCTTGTTCAATCTCCATTCGGTAAATACCATCCCAGGAGACACCAGTCCCTGCTTACATGCCTCTGTTGATGGGGACCTCAACCTAAAGAGTTTTAGCCCCACCATGGAGTAATTCTGACTGCTGAAGTCTTCCTAGTGGATCTACATGTCTGGAATCTCATCCTAGTCCCAGGGGACGTGCACCATACAGATAACGGCTCTTTTCTCTGGCCTGTGACACTCTATAAGGCTGGGATATCATACTCTTCAGTCACCCTTATCCCCTCTTCTTCTCCAAAATAGTCTCGACTTTCTCCTTTCCCTGGATTTTTTTCTTTATCTTTGAGATTTTATGAGGAAACTCCCTGAATTTCCCATTTGAGGGATTTTTTGTTTGAGTATATTTTGTCCTCAAAATATGGGCTGGCCTTCCAAGAGGTCACTACCCAGCAGGTGGGGGTACTAGAAGACAAAGCCTCAATATGCCTCCCGTGATCTGTTCTTTTGCTGAAACTATTCATCTTCAACTCAAATGCAGCCACAGAGAACTCTTATGCAAGATATTAGTAGTTGCTCCTTTAGGAAAGGTGTAGAAGGTCTCTAGAAAGGCTGTAACTCACAGAAAATTTGGATGGCATTCAAGCTACAGCCCTGACATTACTTTTGTGTGATTCTAGGTTAATCCCTTCATTTCTTAGGACCTTAGTTTCTCAATCTCCTCACAAGAAGGAAGCTGTGCTTAGCGATCTGTAAATGTCCTCCTGGCTCTATCAACCACCCACTTCTTAGTGTGAATTAGCACCTCAGCAATGATTAAGTCTCCCAATGGACCAGTCACTCACTGGTCTTAGTTGCAAGTAACAAAAACTAACTCCTGCAAACTTGAGAAAGAAGAAGGAGTGAGGGGGGGAAAAAAAGAAGAAAGATGATGGGGAGAGAGAGAGACAGGTGGAGAAGGATTTATTAAGAAGCTTTTGCGTAACCCATAGAATTAAGGGAAGACTAAAGAATAAAGCTCGTAAAGTGAGCAGAAGCCAGGGGAAAGTAAAAAGGCAGAACCACAGCCAAGGCCATTCCCGCCGAAAAGCCTGGTTAGTTAGGACATCCCGACTGTACCTACTGGGATAAATTGGAAACTATTGGCCATTTCTTCTTTCTTGAAAATTTTCCTTCTCTAGATTTCTGGGACACTGCTCATTCCAGTTCTCCCACTGTCTTCTTCATAGGCCACTTTTTTTTCTGATATCTAAGTATATTCAGTTCTCCAAGGTTCTGTCTTCGACCTTGTGGCTGAGCCAGGGTTCACATCCAGAGCTGGCATACGCCTCCAAAGCCGCTGTCCTCTCTTTTTGGTGCCTGATCTTTGGCAAGCTGCTTTTTGGTGCCCGATCTTTGGCAAGCTGTTTCGGCTTCCTGAGCTCAGTCTCCTCATTGATAAACTGGAGGTCTGATCCATCCCTAATGAGCTGGTGAGATTTGGAGAGCGCTAGGACAGAGGTGCTCAGGACACCAGCCTTGCCGCCAGCTTTGTGCTCCTTGATGGGGGGTGGGATAAGAGCGAGGCACTTCCTGCTCTTCCTGTTCTCTCATCCTTATTAGTGCCACTTCTTTTACAGCTAGGATGCAGAGCTGACTTCCGTGGACCACCCTAGCCTTAGCCATTGTGTTCGAAGGGGGCTACCACTGAGTGGGTATGTATGTGAGTGTGGTGTCTCGCTGTGTTCTTCTTTGCATTTTAGCTAAGAACCCCCCATGATGGAAGCTGTGAACAGAGGTGAGACACCCCAAGTCTTAACTACACTTTCCCCTTCCACCTGTGGTCCCCGAGGCTCTCCTGCCCTTCATGAAGGCCACTTATGCCATCATCAGGCTAAGTGGACATTTTCCTGGAGGGGGAGGAGGGCAAAGGAGCAGGGTCTTTTGGGTAGGTTTCAAAGAGCCTCTGGCTTTATTATGACCCATCCTCTCCTCTTCCCCTTCTCATCCTGAAGAGCCCACCCTCCTCCTCATCAGGGGGAAATTATACCAGGTTCTAATGGGGGATTGAAGGGAAAGCGTCCCCTCTATTCATCCCAGTGGCTGAACGGACCTCTTCAGCATCCATTGTGCCCACCCTGCCGCCTCCACCTCAATTGCGATCAGGTGGTCTGGTGTGACCCCCTCCCTCTGGCCCCGGACAGGAATGGGCTCAGGCATTGGGCTGGCCCACAGAGTTCTCCACCCACCCTCTCAAGGGGCTTTTGTTGAATAAAAATAGCACCCGCCACTCAGCCACTTTAAACCAAGGCCAAGGCACTTGAATGTGAAAATGGGGCCCAGGCGCTAGGAGTGCAGGGACAATGGCTGCCCTCAATTAGCTCACTGAGGTGCCCCAAATGGACTCAAGGAGGGGCCCCAACCACAGCCCATTCATGCATATTTATCACAAGCTGCTGCACATTGGCTTGCATGGTTCCCATGGCAGCGCTGGGGAAGGGCTAAGGGAAGAGGGGCCAGAGGTTCCCAGGGCCCTGCAGGATTGTGGCTCAGTGATGCTCTGGGTTTCACCCCAGCAGATTAGAAACTGCCCCCAACCCCATGTACCCCTGCCTTTACTTGACCCTTAGGCTCATGAGCCAGCACAACTTGGAAATCCTAGAATATTAGAGAAAAAGAACCTTGAAGAGTGATGAGCGCACCCACTTGACAAGCAGAAAAGTTGAGGCCCAGAGCAGTGAATAACAAGCTTTTTCATTTTTTCAATTTACATCTAGAATGGGAGGACGTCGGCAATAATACAAGCATTTATTGAAGGTTTACTAAGTGTGAGAATCTAGGCTAAGTGCTCTCAACTGTCCTATCAATGCTATGAGATAAATGCTGTATTGTCTTCACTTGAGAAAACCGAAGCTCAGGAGACAGTGGGTAATTTTTCCAAGATCACGCAGTTGGTATAAGTAGCAGAGCTGGGATACTAATTAAGGTAGCCACTCTCCACAGCCCGGCACCTGGCCATTGGTTAGGAAGTTAGGTTGGGAGCTCTGCTATTTGGTCATCAGCTGCTGGTTGCCGGGCACACTGTGCTGGGTGCCAAGTTCAAGTCATCTCATTGGATATGAATAATGTCATGTGAGAGCTAAATCTGACAGACGTGGAGACTGAGGTCCAGAGAGACGTAGCGCCCTACCACAGGCCACTCACAGAGCTAATAAGCAGCAGAGCCAAGATAGCAGCCATGCATTATGGTGGCTCAGGGTGGGAGGGGGTCCCCAGCTTGTTCTATGGCACTTATTTCCTTCTTATCTGGAGCTCTTGGAAAGGAAGGCAACCTCAGCCTCCAGATTCTGCCGGGCTGTGGGGAATCTTAGTGGTTCCCCCATGAGAGCCTTTGTGGAGGGGGTTATGGTGGGGCCTCCCTTACAACGTCCTCCTAAAGAGCCTATCTGAGGTCCTAGCAAGAGTCTCCTCATGACTCCACAGCAGAGCTCCAAGGTTGCCCTCTCTCTAGGGAGTCAAGCTCTTCCAAGGAACTCCTAGCACTAGCCAGAGAAGGCAGGCACAGCTGCCTCCCCAGTACAGCATGGCAGCTGTGGCAGTGAGGGCCCCTGGTCCCTTCCAATCTGTGCCATCTTAATGTTTTCTGTCCCAGTGTGCTGGCCTAGCTTACTGTCCTCCCATCCCCAGTGCCCCCCATGCAAGCCCTCTGGCTCAGGTTCTTTCTCCCGCTTGGAATGCAAAGTGAGATGTAATGAGTTCAGGCCAGTTAACTGGAGTTTCAGTCATTGGCTTGGGCTGAGTTGGGTTGCATTGGTTGTGTTTGATGTGTGGCATGTTGAAATGAGATGAGTTGAATCCCATGGCATTGAGTTGAGCTGAGTTGAGCTAAAGAAAGTTCAGTTGAATAGAGTAAAATTAACTGAAGAAGCGATATGGGCAAGCCTCAAGCTAGTAACCTCCAAGGAACCCTCTAATTCTGAAAAACTAGCATCCCAAGAATCAAGAGTCCCCAGAAGCAGAGAGGATGCCCTCTCCATTCTATCCCTCATTTGCTGTTGGAAATGACTCCTTCTTGGGCTGGAAAGTGGACATGGGCCTCTGGGACAGTTGCCTCATTTTTATCAGTAGCTCCCTTCAGGACTGGAGGAGCAAATGATGGTGGTATCTGGTAGAAGTCACCGTAAATCCTTAAACTCCTCAACTTTCAGGAGCATAGATACACGGGAATCTGAGACTCCTCCAGCAACAGAACAATAAACTCACAAGTCATCAGGTCTGATATTCCTCCCTACTGCACATTGTCCCTAAAGCCAGGGCCTCTCCACAGCTCCCCTGATGGGGCCACCAGCCTCTGCTCAGGTACCAGAGCAGGATACCCACCACCTCAAGAGAGCACAGTGTCCCCTAGCAGTAAAGAAGTCTGAGTACCAGGGCACACAGGCCAGGCTCCTTGGTTTACTGCCACTGTGACCTGGGGCAAATCACTTTCACTTTCTGGGATTTTTGTGAGGATAGAGTTTTGTGGGAATGAATGAGACGAACTGTGTAGAATACTGAACACAATACCCAGCATTCAGTGAAGCTTTCATCAAAGGTAGTTTCTATCACCATCGCTGATCCTCTTGCCCCTAACTATTACTATTATTGTTGACAATACTGGTCATTGTTTACCAGTACGTCAGAAAACACTTCATTTCTAGCCCACATGGAGCCCCCAGCCTCATTCTCTCACCTCTTTCCTTCCTTACACAGTCCCCTCTCTGCTTCACTCAGATGCCAGCACTCAGGCAGCTAACTCCTTCTGCTCAGGGACTGACTGGTTCTAGTCCTGGACACTGCTTTGGGGAATGACCTTGAACATCCCTTCTCCAGTCCTCAGTCTGTATAGCTATACAGTGGAGGATCAGGCTAAATTGTTTTGGAGATGAACTCGGCTCGGACACTCCCCAGCCACGTGTCTGAGCCCCATGTTCCTCCCTCTGTCTGCTGGGTAGAAATCTCTGCATTGTCCCCTGCCCTTTCTGGTCAGTCCTAAGAACCACCTCTGATGAGGATTTGCATCAATATTCTGAACCTTCCACATTTTCAATTCCCAGGGAATAGGGCCAGACCCAGCACCACATCCACACCCACAGAGGCTCACACTCAAGGCTGGACTTGGCATCGCTGTTAACTTTCACTCCATGGGAGTCAGGTAGGTACAAGGTTCCCCCAAGGCCAACAAGCAGACCAAAAGCGAAAATCAGACCTCAAATCCAGGTCTCCTGACTTACAGTCCAATCTCCTCTCTCTGTCAGCAGTCCATTCATCCAATATGCAATGATGGAGCACCGACTGTGTACCAAGCACTGCTAAGCACTGGGAATATCAAGGTGAGAGGAACTTGGCCCATGGCATTGGGAAATTTCAATAAAGCCCTTGGAAAGAGATTTGGTCATTCATTCATTCACCAAATACAACATAAGCACCTACTTTGGTCAGGTCAAAAGACCAGCTCAGATCCAAAGCCCAGCCCCACTCCTCCCGTGGCCTGGCCCCAGTGCTGGGGATGAGGCGTTTTTTTTCACCGCCTCCCGAAGGGACTGGCAGGCATGAGCTCATGTCTGCAGAGCCCCGTGGCTCTGAGAGCAGGCTCCGAGCACAAGGCCTCCTTGTGATTTCGAGAGAGATGTGGCGGGGGCTGCCAGCCCACGAAGCCCTGGGCACTGTGTGGCTGTCAGCAGACCCTACCGCGACCCAGGGTGCTGGGCTTTGATATGGCATTAATGCGCTAATATCTTAATCCGGCCACCACCCACCAGCTGCCTGGCCACACAGCAGGGCCCTGGGGATGGGGTTTCCAAATTACATTATTGAATGTTTACCTAGTGAGCTGTCCAAAGAGTGTTTAACACCAGCTGAAGGGAGCGCATGTGCACAGGACGGCTTCACACCCACAGCCCTCACGCATACCACACTCGCTCACACGCCTGCCTGCTGGGACTCACAGACACAGGCATTCACAGAGACAGACATACTGCAGCTCCCTCGGAAACATGTGTGCCTGCACACATGCACACACACACACACCCCACAGCTCACAGACAATGTACATCCCACACATAGACTCACCACTTACACACGCACATACATTCCACATGCGTTGACACAGCCCTCACATGCTGCCACACCAGGACACCTGCTTTTCCTCATCTCACATGGTCATCTCCAAGGAGACTCCTGTAGGTTGATCATGGGACGGGTCAGCAGCAGGATGTTTTCCCTGAGCATGCCCTAGAAAGTCACAGCTGCCAGGCCTCTCCAGGCTCCCTGGCCCCAATTTCCAAGTTCAGGCACACCCCAGCCCTTGCTGATGGTGCTATTAATATGGCCATGGCCGTAGCACCAGTCAGGGAAAGTAGGGTGGACTTCACATCTGGCCCTGCCCTCCTCCTGAGATCCTCCTCCACACACCCCCTCTCACCCCAGTCACTTCTTGCCCCTGCCAAGCAGATCCCCCCTTCCAAGCCTTTCTAAATGCTGTTCTCTCTCCCTGGACATCCTCCTCATCTTACATCTTCCGGTCCAAACTATTCGCTTCAAGGCGAGCTCACATCCCCTCTCTAGAAAGCTCTGTTTGTTCCAGCCAGCAGAGAAGAGGCCACTCTCCTCTGTGGTCCCTCATATTGGGCCCTGACAAGGCTCAGAGCAGATAGTGTTTTGACATGAAGATGGTAACAAGGCCTACATCATAAAATAATTCCAAGTCAAGACAAGTAATATGAAGGAAACCAACAAGAGGGTGACCAGCGAAGGCCACTCTGAGAAGGTGACATTTGTGAGAAGGAGTTAACCTCAGGAAGAATGAGAGACAACCATTCTAGACAGGGACAACAGCATGTGCAAAGACCCTGAGGAGGAATATCCCTTGGTATGCTACAGGAACTGAGCCAGTCAGGCTGGAGCATGATGAACGAAGGTTAAAAAGGCACAAGTGAAGTTGGGGAGGTTAACAGGGTAGGGTCATTCAGGACCTTCTAGGTCAAGGACGGAAATCTGGATTTTATTTAAGTGCAATGAAAAGTTTTAAGATGAAGAGCAATGTGATTTGATTTATATTTTAAGAAAATCCCTCCAACAGCTGTGTGGAGAATGGATTATAGGTGGGGCGAGAGGGGAAGCAAGGAGACCTCCTGGAAGGCCATTAATCCAGAAGGGGAGGCAGAAAGGTAGACAAATTCAAAAGGTATTCTGGAGAAGCACTGACAGGACTCACAGATGGATCGGCTGTGGGGGAGGAGGAGGAACCAAGGATCATGCCCAGGTTCTGGATCTCGAAACTGGGTGGATGATGGTGCCACTTACAGGCAGCAAATCTGAGGGGGCCTGGAGAGCCTAGGATGCCCTGCTCTTATCGGCCGCACATGTCACATGAGATCCCCCACTACCAAGAAACTTAAACAAGCCTGGTGCTGGAACTCAGATTTGCTGCCTTTCCCCCGACAGGCCTGGGGCCTTCCAGCCTCCCTGCCAAGAGCCGATCTCAGGAAAGAATAAGCTACTCATCAAATGCCACTTTCTTCCAGGAAATTCCCCCAGGACCTTTACCCCTTGGGAATTTGCATACTGCTGGTATTTAAGAACATGGAGTCTGGAGCCAGATTGCCTGGGTTCAAATCCCAGCTCCGCTACTTCCTGGCTTTGTGACCCCAGGCAAGCTATTTACCTTCTCTGTGCCTCCATTTCCTCATAAAACATGGGATAATAAAAGCACCTACTTTACAGGTGTGTGAGGTTCAAACAAGTGCAATGCTTTGCTCTTACAGTGCTTAGAAGAGCACCTGGCACAGATTAGGCATTCAGAAAGGTTGCCAAGTGCTATTAAATAATGCCAACACTGTGGTTGCAGGCTGCCTTCATTTGTTAGGGAACCAAGCGTCCCAGTGGCCAGAACGCTGGCCTTTGCAAGTAGTCTCTTCCACTTAGTAGCTGTATGGCTTTGGGCAAGGTGTCTTTGATGGTAAAATGCTTTCTGCCCCACCTGCTTCCTAGGCTGGGATGAGGACCCAGGGAGATGGTGGAAGGGTGGAGACCTGATGTGGAGAAGTGCTATGCCTGCCACATGAGAGGGTAAGTCAGTAACCGTCCTGGAAGGCGAATCTGCAGGAAAAGACTGTGGGGCTCAGAGCTCTGGGCGGGCTCAGGTGAGGCTCTCTCTCTGCTGAGATTCTTCCAGAGTCCAGGGCCAAGCCTCATTGTCTTTCAGAAATAGTAACAATGACATTCAGAATGCTTCTCTTTCTTCACGAGAACTTGGCAGGATGCTGTCATACCCTGTAGTCTTCTTTGATGCTCATAGCCGTGAGGGCAGGTTGGGGAGCAGCCTCTGCATTTGCGGATGAAGACACCGGTGGGGTGGGGGATGTTGACAGTCCTGCAGAGCTCATGGCAGAAGCCCGAAACACCTCCCCAACCAGGCTGCCTTCACCCCCACCACCCCTGCCCTTGTGGGGCTCTTTCTTTCCCAAACTCTGGTTTCGGTTTGAAATTCCCCGCTTGCTTTCTTGACTTCTTCCACATCTTCACTTTCTTCTGAAGAAACTACTCAGAGAGGTTGCCGAGACCGCAGACCTGGAATTCCAGGGTCAGGATCCCCGGCCTCCTCCTCCGTGGGTGCCCATCCTGGCCCAGCCTTTTCCGGAAGTGCCTGGGTGGTGCCTGCTCCCCGCAGTTTTCCACAATCGGAGTCTCGCTGTCATTTATCTCTCAGGAGTTTACCGGACTTCAGACAATTCCAGTTTAGCCCTTGGAAGAGAAAGTCAAAAAAGAAATGAAAAAAAAGAAGAAAACAATTTCCCTACCCACCCCCAGCCACACATTTTTATAACCTGCTCCAAACTCATCTGCTATAAATGATTTAATTTTGAACGTTTTACAAGCAACTTGCCCTTAACATGGATGGGAATAGATGGGATACGACGGGGTCTCTCAAGAGACTGACTGAATCCCAAGAAGTAATACAGCCCACGCAGACCTCTAGACACAGCCCCCCTCCCGCCATGCCCAGAATGTTCCAGGCTCTGAGAGGGTAGGCAGAGTCCTGGGCTAGGGGTCAGATGGCCCAGACTCCAGCTCTGAATCTGCCTTTCTCTGGATCTCAGTTTCTCCGTCTATAGAACAGAAATCTGGACTGGATGATCTTTAAGGACTTGTCCTACCTTAAGGGACATGGTGTCTGGGAGTTAAGACAAAAACCTGGAGGCCAGTGGGAATGGGAATGAACAAGTCCACGCTGAGCAAATTGGGTGTGAAACACCCAGAGAAAAATCACACGGGGCCCCGGATCGGATTAGGGCCTACAGGGAGGGAAGATGGCAAATCGATTGTCACTTCCTTGCTTAAAACTCTGCAATGGCTCCCCATTGCTCTCAGGCAGAATAGGTACAAACTCTTTATCCTGAAAGTACCTCTCCAGCACTCACCTCCATCCCACATCTCACCTTGCGCTTTGTGGGCCTGAAACACCAAAGTGCTTAGTTTCATTCCATCATGTTTCCTTCTGCACACTTGCCCATACCACCCAGTTGACCTGGAACACCCACCCCCCACCCTCACCCCCCCACACACACACAATACACCAGTTTCCCCTCCTGTGAAACCCTGTTCTCTTCTCAGGATTCATTCAGGCACTACCACCTGTGGGAGGCTTTGGGGTCCCCAGGCTGAGCTCCACAGTCCAGCATTTATCTCCCAGTGCATGGCCTGGGAGAGAGTAAGTACCCAGTGAATGTGTGTGAAGGAGTGTGGTCACGGGAGAGAAGAGGAGAAGGCATTTCAGACAGTCAACACACAGAGACAGGGACATACAGGGAGAGTGAGCAAGGGGGCAGGGAAGGTAGATTAAAGTGAGGCCCTCTGCTCCCACCATGTCCCCGTTTTATAGATGTTTGAACTGAATAACCCGGCCCAACATCACACAGATTAAAGTGAGGCCCTCTGCTCCCACCATGTCCCCCTTTTGAACTGAATAACCTGGCCCAACATCACACCGCTAGGCAAGTTTGAGAACTGGGATGCTAGCTCCAAAGACTGTATTCTTTCTCCTCCCACGAAAAGACAGAAAGTGAAGGTGGGAATCAAAATCACAGAGTTTTAGGATGATCTAGTAAAAGCACGTTCTTTAACCCAAGTAGACTATGTTAGTTGACAGTGAAGGAGAGAGGTAGTCCCATTCGACAGATGGAGAGGTGGAGGCCCAGGGAAGTCAGGCAATTTGCCGTGACCACACTGCATGCCAGGGCAAAGGGCAGCATTTCAGGGAAGAGGAATGCTTTCAAATAACACTGACATCTAAAAATAGTGCCTGGCTTGGCCTGGCTGACTCAAGGGGTCAGGTTTTATGGCTGCCCCCATCTGCTTTTCCGAGATGCTGCAGCTCACCCTGCTCTAGTTATAGTTTTTCCATGAGCTTGTCTCAGATTTCTCTGTCCCAGTGGTGAGCCCATGGGTCAGTGCCTAATTTTCCAACGTTTATCTTTCCCATTTACAATTTCCCCATGTAAACCATCAACTCCTTTGGTTCCCTGTGTTTCCGACTCCAAGCCTAGAATTAGGGACAACTAGGCACACAGCACTCCCACACTTCTCAGAAAGCCCTAGTGCCATGTGTAAGGGCCATACCATCAGGACCGGGCGACACTCCCCTGTCTGTGTGCCACCAGCCCACATTGTCAGTTCCCATCCTCTCCACTGTTCCTACAGCTCCAGGGTCTGTTGCCTCTGTTCTCATATCCGGTCACTCCTCTGCAGGCCAGCTCCAGTTTGAGCTTTATACTATGTGCTCAGGAAACAACTGTGAACATGGTGCCCTCCCTGCCTCCGCAGCACCCAGAGAGGACTGACTGCTATCTCTTCACATGCAGAAAGCAGAGGTGTGGGGAAGTTGGTGGGTTCAACTGAGCCAAGTTAACTTGGAGGCTCTGACAGATATGTCTACTCTGCACCTTGGATAGGAGGGTCTGAATCAGCAAAGAGGCCTGGGGTGTTGTAGCCCTGGCGGTCTCAGTCCACGGTTTACCCAAACCCTGACCCCAGCGGGGGTCTTGATGGCAAATTCCAGGTCTGGGTTTCATCTCCTCTTAGATCTGTCCCTAGTGGTTTCCTGTGTGATTGCTTCATCTCCCCAGAGCCCATCATAGGGTCTGCACAGAGAAGGTACAGGTACAACTCAACACGTGGATTTGAGTTGAATAGAAATCCTAGCTATGTTTCTAGCCAACTCACTATCATTCATCTTCAGGGATGAACACAAAGAAATGGAGAGAAAGTATAGGCCCACAGGGGTTAGGTTTGACTCACCTGTATAAGTGCAGACCTGGCAGATATGAGAAACACCAGAGCTGAGATCAAAACACTCATCTCCCTGGAAGCCCCATTTCTTTCTCCATGGTTGCCCTGAAAGATCCACATGGGACCAGACTTTGGAATTGCTAGTTTGAAAGAGAACTATGACTGACTTATGAATATGCATCTGGGTTCCCTTGGCTCATTTGAATTTTGTTTTCCACATAGGTGATCTCAATCTCGGCCAGTCTCTTGGCTTTAAATGTTCTCTATACGCTGATGACACCCAAATCTAAATTTATAGCTATGAACTCCAGATGTATCACCTTGGGCATCTAACTGGCACTTCCCACTTTCCCAACTGACCCTCAAGTCTTACTCTCCCTCGATCTCTCCGCATCTCCAGCAAAGGCTCCCCCATTGACCCAGGTGCTCACCTAAGGATCGTCTTTGATTCCTCTGCCCTTCACACCCCACTTCCAATACATCAGAAAGCTCCATTCTTCAGAAACATATCCCCAGTCTGTCCACCATTCTTCACCTCTGCTGCCGACATCTCAGTCAAATCACCATTATCTTTCCCCTGGACTCTGCGATAGCTTCCTGATAGGGCTCTCTATTGCCACACTGTCCCACCTTCTCCCTCAACGTGCTCCACTCCATAACCAGAGCAATCCTTTTAAACGTAGATCATCCGAAGCCACACCTGTGCTCAAAACTCTCCGTTGGCTCCCACTGCAATTAAAACATCATCCAACCTCCTTGGACTGGTCTGCCAGACACTATTTAATCCAGGCACCTGCCTCCTTGATCTTATCTCTTTGCCAGCTCCCTCTTCTTTCTGGTCCCCAAACATACTAAGCTCATTCTAGCCCCAGGACCTCTGCAGCAGCAATCCCCTCTGCTTGGAATGTTTCTCCTGGAAAATGTCACTTGGTCAGCTCTTAATAAATGCCTCCCCCTACGTAATTTGACCTACCAAAATAGCCACTCCAAAAATATCAGAGTCCTCTTGGTGTCTTAATTGAGGTGCTTGTTGTTTGTCTCTGCTCACAGCTCCAGGAGAGTAAAGACCTTGCCTGCCTTGTTCTGGCTTCCTGTAGTTGGGCGTCCCCAGCACCTGCAACGGATCAGGCCCAGGGCCCCATTGACCAAGTAAATGAATGAATGAAGCAGCTCATACCTCATAGTGTGAGAACAAAATGGAATATTCTGGGAGTCAAAAACATTTATTAGTGATATGACTTTAGAGATTTATTTTAATCCTTCTGAACCTCAATTTCCTCATCTGAAAAAAAATGAGAACAACACTACTTACCTCACTGAAATAGTGTGAAGATTTAATATCTGTAAATCATCAATGACAGTGCCTGGGACACAGTAGGTGGGTTCACTAGATGGCATCTGTAAATCATCAATGACAGTAATATCTGCAAATCATCAATGACAGTGCCTGGGACACAGTAGGTGGGTTCACTAGATGGCATCTGTAAATCATCAATGACAGTAATATCTGCAAATCATCAATGACAGTGCCTGGGACATAGTAGATGGGTTCACTAGATGGCATCTGCCATTATTATTTTGGTTGGCATCACACATCTCTAAGGTCTCTCACCTTCCAGTCTCGCTCCTCTCATAATTCCTCACTGCGTGTTGCTTTGAAGTTTAAAAAGACCAAGATCAAGCCCTGACTTTACCATTAACAGCTTTATGATCTTGGGCAAGTGCCTTGATTTCTCTGAGCTCCAGTCTCTTTAGTTTTAAGTGTGCTGTTAATAGCACTTGCCTCTTAGAGATGGTGTGAAGACTAAATGAAATCAAGTAGAGAAGATGCCTAACAATGTGACAGGTGCACTGTAGATGTTTGAAACGTGACCACTGTTTTCATCTGTCCATACAAACCTGGGCATGCACACGCTTACACAGGAGCACACACACACATGTGCACACACACGTGCCTCCACACACATAACTCCTCTCTTGGCTGGGTCCGAGAGCTACCGATTTGAACTCTAGGGATGGAATCAATTAGAATTATTTTTAAAACCTCATCTGTTTTGATTTAACAGGAAGCTTTTGTTCAATGAAATGCAGCATTAGTCAATGAAAAATCAAAGGCCCTGGATTTCAGGGCTCCCAGACCCCAGGACCTCCTAGGTCCAGTCCTCATTTATACAGGTGCCTCTCCCTGGAGCTGCCTCATCCTCAGTGATCTCCGAGAGGAGAGGGGCTTGTCTGCTGACCTGAGCCATTCCCATCTGAGCACTGGGCACCCCTCCCTTGAGATGTAATTACCAGTGTCTGTGTTTGTCTCCCCTGATCCCTGTCCATATTGAGTATAAGGGCTGTCCGATTTATATGTGTGACTCCAGTGCCTAACCCAATGCCTGGCACAGGAAAGGCACTAGATAAAATTTTTCATGGAACAATCGTGATGATTGAATAAATGAAAAAATGATTTAGTTGAAATAATAATAATTACAATTCATATTTACTGTGCCACTTAACATATGCCAGACACCATATTAAGTACTTTCCATATACTGACTCATTGAATTTTCATAACAACTCCCTGAGGCAGGCACACCTATTTAGCTCCAATTTACGGATGAGAAACTAAGACACAGGAAGATTAGTAACTGGCCCACAGTCACACACAGTAAGTGCAATAATTGGGATTCCAACCTAGGCAGCAGGGGACCAGCGCCAACCCTCATAATCCTAACACTGTCACTCATTCATTCATCAAACACTCACTGGACACCCACGCTGTGCCTGGTCCTAGGTGGGACTCTAGAAATGCACTGATGGATTAGATCCACTTCTCACAAAGAGGTCACAGTCTAGTAGAAGAATAACAGACACAGAAATGGATAATTACAGTGGGGCAGAGGCATGGGTGGATGTGGGAAGGTTCCGTTGCAAAGGTACACACAGCCAGCCTATGCTGGTCAGGCCAGGGAAGACTTCTTGGAGGAAGTGGCCCTGGACTATGTTGGCCAGACACAGAAAGGAGAAAGAATAGCCCAAACAGAGGGGCAGTATGTGCAAAAGCATAGAGGTAAGTAAACATGAGGCATTCTGAGAATGGTAAGCACCTGGGGGAAAAGGGAGTAGGCATCATAATTAGGAATAGCAAGAAAAGAGGCTAAGAGGCCATCAGAGACCAGTCAGAGAGAGTCAGTGTGCTCTACAGAGGAACTTGAACATGGTCCCAGAGGTGTGGGGATCCATGGAAGGACCTATGGCTACCCCTATCAACTGCAAGATTTAGTGAACTAATGCAAGAGGGTGAGGAAGAATTAGGTCACTGCACACAGCAAAAATTACGTACTCACTCCTACCGTGAACATGCACATCCTTCATATGCACATGCACACCCACTACACATACACACACACATGCACACAAACGTACCCATGAGGCACTGGAGTCAGGAACACGGATGTGGAAACCGTGGACTAGAGATGATGACTTTTAATTTACTCCTGATTCTGCTCTCTTGAGCATGATCCTTTCCAACTGAGGGCTGCGCCCTGAGCCCGGAGGCATGTCCTCTGCCACTGTACTGCAAAAATATTTCCGTCTCATCTACTGAGGAAGTTGGCCCCTGCCTCATAGGAGGAATTTAGTGTGGGCGCCATAGGTATCCATACTTGAAGTTAGGGTCAACAGTCAAACCGTGGGTCAACAGCTACATCCCAACGGGTGAAGATGGTTGGAATGTAGGGAACACAGGTTTAGATGTGAAGTGATTTTCCAGAGAGGTCATGGGCTTGAGAATTCATAATCTAGAAGGAGAACTTGGAGACAAGACCAGATGACCCATGTCCTAAGACAGTACCCTGAAGACTGAGACCTGGACCAGATCACTTCTTGAGAGTCCTTCCAATGCGGTCTCCAGGGTTCTGCTTCAGAATTCCCTCACTGCCTTTGTGACTCCGATCTTCTTCCATGAATTCTGCACTCCCTCTCTCAGACAATAATTTTAATATTATTCCATTCCATGCTATTTCAGCATAGGACATTATGGAATATTAGCAGAAAGAGCTAGTTTTGCAATCAAATGTCTCTAGGTTTGAGTCTTGACTCTGTCACCATGAGCCCCATATACAGAATCCAGAGCTCTGAAGGGAAACCGATGCCCTCTACTTTCTAGTCCCTCCTGTCTCACCACAGAGAGGTCATCCCCAGCATCATGTGAGATAACATGACTATTCTCCATCTGTGATTCTGTGCCTTCAACAGGGATACGATGTTTTCCAGTGAGAAGTCTCCAGCTTTATCCCAAAGAGCTTCCCTCTGCTTCCTGTGAATGCAGACGTGGCTGTGTCTGACTGATGGGCAGGTGAAATGGACAGTGAGGATGACTACGACAGCAGAATGGAGAGCCCTCCCATAAGCCTGGAGATCCTTGGTGATCCGTCCCCAGATGGGAGATCCACTCCACCTCACCGATGATCGGGTTCTGCTGGGGCTCAGTGTCTCACCAGGGACTGGCCTGGAAGATACCTATGCACTCATTCCTCACCAAACTCCAGAGCTTCTCCTTGTTGAAACTCCCAGGGCTGACACTGTATTTGGGACCAGTTAGGAATTTGTGGTTTTCCACGAGAGTACAGAGAAATGCCATCAGAGTTGGAAGTGCCCAGCTGGCCAAAGGACACTGCCGAATTGAGAGAATGAAACAGCGCCATGAAGACTGACAAGCAAATTCCCCCAGAAGAGGAGGTTGAGGTGTACTTGACTGTGAGAAAGAACAGACGCTCTATTCCCATCACAAGCAAGCGAGCAGACAGATGGCAGATGGGGTTTTACCTCCTCAGCACCTCATTATTCCTTCTCTTCTCTTTCTTCTCTCCCTTCCTATCTCTTCCTCACCAGTTTCTTTCACAGCCTTCCTCCTTCTCCTTCTCAGCCCAGCCCCAGTTTCCATCTTGGCTCAGCCACTGATCTGTTGTGCACCATGGGTGAGACACTTTCTCTCTCTAGGTTTCTTTTTCTCTTTTCATAAATTAAAATAAGACACACACATGCACACACCACACACACACACACACACACACACACACACACACACACACATTCCACACCATACCCCAATGAATAAGTGCATTATTGTTGATTCTGTTAAATCTCCTAGTACCCTGACCTTTTAGAAGTTCCCAACAAAGTCAAAGTTCAAGAGGCCATCTCCTGGGGTAGTGGATTGAACCATCATAATTGATCCCCCTTAATCCGTGTTTGCTGTGTGTGAGATCTGTGCTCAGTGCTTCACGGGCGTTAGCTTGTAAGATTGAAAAACCATCAATTGTCCTTATCAAAGAATAGAGTGAGGGTGGGGGAGAAGGAAATTTTGTTTGGTGCTACATTGAGTTTGGTATTACGTTCTTAGTAAGTTAATCCCTAGATACTTAATAGTTTATGTCGCTGTCATAAAAAAACAAAGGTATCTTATATCCTATTATATTTTCTAGTTTGTTATTTCTGTTGTTAAGGAACACTTAATCTTTTGCAGTTTTAAAATATATCTGACATCAGGAGGTGTAGAGAGTAAGAAACTGAACACCCACATACCCACCATCCAAGTTGGAAATGAAACAACACACATGTAGCTGAATCTGAGGACCTCTCCCAGACCTACTCCTTTCTCTCCCCGCTAGAGGTAATCACACTCTCTGATACGCTGGATCCTTTTTATTCATATTTTTATGAATGCTCCTTCACACATTATATAAAATTCACATGAGCATAAACATATAGTGTCATTTTGCCTGCCTCTAAACTTCTTACAAATGGTATACTATATATCCTCTTGCAATTTGCTTTTTTGTTTTGTTTTGTTCAATACTATGTTTGTGAGATTTACCCACATTGATTTATGTAGCTCTGGTTCTTTTATTGTCAATGAAATATAGCGCCTTCCAATGTAACCACAATTCAGTCATCAATTCTGTTCTTGATGAACATTTAAGTTGCATCTATTTTTTTTTAGTCTTTCAAACAACGTTCCAAGAATATTCGTGTGCATGCCTCCTTGTGTGAGAATTTCATATATACATCAAATGTGTGTATACCTTTCTCAGATATTACCAACTTGCTCTTCAAAGGAGTTTTACAAATTTACACGCCCATCTGCAGTATACAAGCGCTCCCATTACTTCATCTCACTCTGCAGCACTTGAAATTGTCAAGCTTCTGCATTTTTGCAAATCTGATGTGTGCATAACATAATTACAGTGTGATTTTATTTTGCTTTTCACTAACTGGTAGTACATTTGAGCACTGTTTCACATATGTATTAATCGTTCAGTTTTCTTCTTCTGTGAACTGATTCTTCCTATACTTTGACTATTTTCCTGTGGGCTCCTTTGCATTATCTAATTGATTTGTAGGTCTTTTTATAGATTCTGGCTACAAATCACTTTTTTGGTTATATGTATTGCAAATTTCCTCTCCCAGTCTGTGACTTCTCTTTTTACTTTGTTTAGAGTGTCTTTTGATGCATGTAAATGTTTACATTTTAATGTAGTCAAATCTATCCATCTTTTACCACCCTTGTTTGTGTTTTTTGGTGAATTGTTTAAAAATTCCTTTCATATCCTGAGGCCATAAAGATATTCCTCTGTTTTCTTCTAAAAGTGTTAAGTTTTGTTTGCCATATTTTTCCATATTGATTCTAAAATTAACTTTTGTTCAGAATGAGAGTTAGCAATCCGATTTTCCAATTGGATTGTCCATCATTCCCCTACTGGTTTGGAAAGCAACACATCTATCGTGTTGGAAGTTTCCATGTAAGTAAGGATCTGTTTCTGGTCTCTCTATTCTAATCGGTTACTCTATTATCTAAACCTGTGCCAAGTATTATATTTTTTCACTTGTGAGATTTTTATAAATTGCATTAAATTATTTGAATAGATAATGGATTGATATAGGACAAAATAAAAAGGTATGTAATTAAAAGTGTCCCTCCCACATCCATCCTCATCCCACTTGTAAACAAATAAACACATACTTATCATGTATATTCAAGCAAATGTAAATACATTTTCTTCCCTTCATCTTTTTACACAAATGGTAATGTACCATATACACTAGAGTTTTCACCTAACACTGGGTCCTGGAGATCTTTCCATGTCAGTACATTGAGAACTTCCTCATTCTTTTGTATAATTTTATGATTTTCCTTTGTATAGAAATATTGTGTATACTATAGTTTTTTAAAAACTATCCCACTATTGATGGGCACTTAGGTCGCTTCCAGTCTTAGCTATTACAAAGAACTCTACACATGTCATTTTCTATGTTCAAACCTATTTTTAAGAGTTGACTCTTAGAAACGGAATTCCTAGATCAGAAAATGTGATGGTTAATTTTATGTCAACTTGACTGGGCTAAGAGATGGCCAGGTAGCTGGTAAAACATTATTTCTGGATGTGTTTTATGAGGGTGTTTCTAGAAGAGATTAGCATTTGATTCAGCCCTCAGGTGATCATGTGCAGGTTGGCATCATCCAATCCATTGAGGACCTGACTAGAACAAAAAGACGAAAGAAGGAGAAATTCCCTCTCTTCTTGAGCTGGGACATCCATCTTTTACTGCCCTTGGACATCGGAGCTCCTGGTTCTTGGGTCTTCAGACTTGGACTGAATTATATTACTGGATTTCCTGGTTCTCCAGTTTGCAAATGACAGACTGTGGGGCTTCTCAGCCTCCATAACCACGTGAGCCAATTCCTATAATAAATCTCCTCTTGTATATATCCATCTATATCTGTATCTATATTCATACCTACATCCTATTGGTTCTGTTTCTCTAGAAAATCCTAATAGAGAGAATATATACATTTGTAATTTGAATAGGTTTTTGCCAGACTGCCCTCCATGAAGACGATACCAATTTACACCCTACTAGTATTATTTCCTTGGCCTTGACAACAAAGCATGTTTTCAAACTCTGGGGTATCTTTTATCAATCTGATAGGTAAAAATATAATATCTTGGTATAGTTTTAATCTGCATTTCTATTCATATGAATAAGATAGACTTTTTCTGTGACCCACTTGTATGGACATATCCTTTGCCTATTTTTCTACTGAGCATTTGGTTCTTTATCTCATTGATTTCTAGGACCACTTCGTAAATTAGGGAAATTCACCTTTTGATGAAACATGAGTATTAAACATTACTTCCCATTTAGTTATCTTTTGACTTTGTTTATATTTAGGCTAAAGGGTCTCTTAATGTGGTTTAACTTTTTTTCTCTAATGTCGTCTCTATTTTGAGTCATAATTTGGAAGACCTTCCTTATTCCAAGATTATAAAAGGATTCTCATATTTTCTTACAGCATTATTGTGACATTATTTTCACTTTTAAATCTTTGATCCATTTGAAATTTATCCTAGCATATGGTGCGAGGCATAAACCTAACTTTAGATTTTTTCCACATGGCCAACCAGGGACCGTCAACTACATTTATTGAATAGTGAATCATTTCCACCACTGATTTTAGAAGCCAGTTTTTCATACCCTGAACTCCCATATGTGTATTCACTTCTATTTCTGGACTGTCTATTATGGTTGATTGTCCTGTCTTGCTATTCATGCATCAGTTCCTCACTATTTCAATTATCGAGACTTTTAATATGTTTTAATATCTGGTAGAATTAGCCCCCTGATATTACTCTTCTTTTCAGAGTTTCTTTATTTTTCACATGCACTTGAGAATCAGCTTGTCTGGTTAAAAAAAAAAAAAAAAAAAGGCTGTTGCTATTTTATTGGGATTGCATTAAATTTAGTAATTAACGTAGGAACAATTGACATCTTTATGATGTTGAGTCTTCCCAGCCAAAAACATGGTCTTTTCATTTATTCAAGTCTTCTTTGTGTCCATAGAAGTGTTTCAACATTTTCTGTGTATGAGCTTTGCTTCTACACATTAACTTTACTGCAAAGTAATTTACTTTGCTGTCGTTGTTGTCATTGCCCTGATAAATAAGATTTTTTCATTATATCCTCTACATTGTTATATTTATACATGAAAGTAATTAATTCTTTTGATTAACTTTACATATCCACCTTACCAAATTGTCTTACTAGAGGTAGCAGTTTTTCAGTAGGTTCTTTAGGTTTTCCAGGAAGACAATTATCTATAAATAGTGATAACTTTCCAACTTCTTTTCCAGCTTATATACCTCTAATTTTTTTCTTTCGTCCCATTACATCATCTTAATAGTATGGGGGTTTTGGAGAAGCCCAACAAATAACACCTCTATATGCCCAAATTCTGAATCAATTGAGAGTAATACAGATGGAGGACAAAATATCACTTTATTGCTGATAAAGTTTAGATATTAGAAAACATGGCTTCTATCTGACTTGCCCACTCATTCATAAGCAGCACCAGTCTGGGAGCATGGCTAGCTACATGCCATGGGATCTGACACCTAGCGTTTTCATCAGAATTAATTTTCTAGATTTTCTGCAATTTTAATTTTTATTTCCTCTTTGACCCAAGGCTTTTGCTATTGTTTTTGCTATTTGTTTGCTTTAATTTCCAGGCGGGGAGGCCCTTTTGTTTTCTGATTTTAAGGTTAAATTTCTAATTTGGAATCATTATAACCAGAGAATATTATCCAAACTATATTTACTTTTTGTAATTTATCAAGTTTTTCTTTGTGGCTTAATATTAATTTTCATGAATATTTTATGAACACGTGAACAAAAAAGTGGATTACCTGTTTTTAGAATACAGATTTTAAAATGATATTTAGTCTTCTCTATCCTTAATTACTTTTTATCCACTTATCTTATCATGTACTAATATTGCTAAATTAAGTCTCCCATTACTAGTGTATTTAAGGTTTACTTCTTTTCATATATCCCACAGTTTCAGTTTTATGACTGTTGATGCAATATTCTTTTGTGCACAGGCAGATATACATAACTATTACGGGCAATGCTTCCTGGTAGTCATATGTTTGTGACATCCTTTCTCACATTATAACCAGGGTTGATCTTTAGAGAGAATATGGCAGAAGTGATGATATATAGAATTTCCAAGAATAGGTTATAAACGATACCACGACTTTCATCTTAGGCTCTCTCTCTCTCAATACCCTCCTCCTCTGCCTCCCTACCTTTCTACCCTTACCTCCATCCCACCCTGTTATTTGCTATGAGGGAAGCCAGCTGTCACATTTTCTGCAGGCTCACATAGCGAGGAACTAAAGCTTCCTGCCAACGGTCAGGTGAGTGAGCTTGGAAGCAAATCTGCCAGGCCCAGTGAGGCCTTCATCTACCTGCAGCCCTGGACTAACAACTTGACTGCAACTTCATTAGAGAACTACCCAGCTAAGTTGCTCTAGATTTTCTCATCTTCAGAAACTCTATGTGGTAATAAATGTTCATTGTTTTAACCTGCTAAATTTTAGGGTAATTTGATATGCAGCAATAGATAATTAATAAATTTGCTAATTACATATTGCAAACTTTATGAGATAATGTGTCTGTCTTTGACTCATTTAATAGTTTTTTGGTCTGAAGTCCTTCTTTTATTTCTGCTTACATTTGAATGATATATATTTGCCAAAACTTTTAGTTTTAGCCTATGTAAAATGGCTAAATGGCTTTGTTTCATAGGCCTCTTTTACAGAATTTTTTTCTTTGTGACCCAATCTGAAAATCTTATTCTTTTAATAGGTAATTTTAGCCTTTTCATGTTTATAGGTATGACTGATACGTTTGGTCTTGGTTTCTGCACATTTTTCAATATGAAATCTATTTTCGGGTTCTTTACTATGTGATCTCTTTGCTTTAGTTTTGTGCATGAAGTTATTCTGATAGAAAATTTTTATTTTTATTTTAGTGATTATGTTTGTAATTTAACTTTATATAAATCCTTTAATTTTCTGTTTCTTTAAGCAGCATCTACTAGTTTCCTCCTATGAATGATAATAAAATTAGTGTACTTCTTTCTTGCCTTTTCTGCTCCTCTCCTCTACTCCTCAATTTCTGCCAATAACATTACCTTTTTAGTGTATAGCTATGTACCGTTAAATATGCATGTACTTTAATTACTTGATTTGTCAGCTTCGAAATATATACTTTCACTCTTGCTTGATACAAAAGTTGAGGCAAACAACCAATGTTCTACCTCCAACACGCCTACTCCTATTCCCCTCATAGTCTATATTAGTTTTGTAATTTCTATATTTTAAGAGTGTAATTTATTTTCTGATTTTCAACCTAATCTTCACAGCTTTTAGTTTTGTAACCTTTACTGTAATTTCCCTAATTCGCTGTTGATTTATCATCCTAAAGTCATGCATCTTCAACATTGCTTTCTATAGTCTTTAAAATTGAAATACTGTTAGTTGAAGGGCAGTTGGGATGGGTATAAAAATCCTTGGGTCTCATTTTCTTTCCTTGCGGCTCCTGTAGAAGTTATTCTGCTGTCTAATAACACTAAAAATTAATCTGAATAAGTCTGAGTCTGTTCTGACCTTTGTTCCTCGTATACATTACCCAAACATACCTGGATAACCAAACAATTCTTCCTTTATCTTTGAAGAAGAATAAACTTACTAGGCCATGTCTTGATGTTATCACTCCAGACAAACATATAGAGTCAAGTCTATTTGATTTCATGAACGTCTTCTTGAATTAAACTTTTAAATATTTATTCAGTGCTATTATTTTAGTTACCTGTGTTTGGGACTCCAAAAGTACATAAGTAAGATCTTCATCGCCTATTTTCTATATTAATCATTTTCTCTCCGATTCCTTTTCTAAAAATCTTTGTTTCTGTTTCATCTTGCTTGTTTTTCTCATGTTTATTCTCTAGATCACTTACTGTATTTTTTTCAATGTCTATTCTTCTTTGAGCTCTTTCTGAACTGTCTTCACTTCTGGATAATTTTTTTTCTTCTACTCCTTTCTTGATTTTTGCCAGCTTGTATATTATTTCCTCCTATGATCTTGTCCTTTCTTCCCTGGGTTCTTTCAGCTTTGCTTTATTGTCTAACTTCATAGAGAAGATTGCTTCATTAAGATTTTTTAAGTTCATAAAATATTTACTCCCAATTTCATCTGTTCTCTGGCAACATTTTTCTGGGGAGAAATCTTTGCCCTTCAACAAATTTTTCTGAACATTTTCTCCTTTTTGCTTATAGTATCTTTCATAGTGTGCTTTGTTATCTATCTTTGTTATTACTCCTTATAATAGCACTAAATATCCTCTTTGGCACTGAATAAATTGGATTTGGTTTTCCTGGACTTCCATTGACAGAAGGATTCTGTAGTCAGGGAAAGAAAAAGGGGTAGCAAGATAGATTCCCAGATGGCTGGTTTTCATAAGAAAGGTCTCTTCTCTGCTGCCACAGAAACACATTTCTTCTACAAAGGGATCATCCTTATAATTCTTTATATAGTCCTGACTCCTTAGCTTTTCTCAACTAAATCAGTTCCAGGAAAGTATTTCCCTTTAGCCCATTTTACTTCAGTCATTGCACATGTTTTTGAAAACAGGCAATATAGTTTTTACATCTCTGGATATACCCCTTGCTTTTAGGAAGAATATTTTGTCTGGATACATTATCAAAAAAATGTTTCTCTGAGCTTTTTCTCTTCATTTCCTTCTATTCATTTTCTTCCTAATCACAGTTTCTTTGGACTGTTCTTACACATATTTGGGAGTCTTGGATAATACCTATCCTCAAGTTTCACCAAAAATAGTTTATTTTTTTGTTCTTTTTTTGTTGCTTTTGGATGATTTCTAGGAGAAGGAGAAAAATGTTGATTTACACAGCCATATCTATTCCAGATGTACACAATGTCTTAATTACTAAGGTTTAAAATAAGTCTTACTTTTTGCTATGGCAAATTTAACCACCTTGTTCTCTTTTCTTCAATTCTTTCTTAACTGTTACTGAATCTTAACTCTTCCATATGTATTTTAGAATAAGCATTTAAAATTACACACACACACTGTTGAGATTTTTTTGTAATGTTAATAAATGTATTATTAATTTAAGTAAAAGGACATCTTTATGGCACTGACTCTTCCTATCCATTAATATGATATGTCTCTCCAATCATTTGGATCTTCTTTAATACCTTAAAGTAAAGTTTTATAATTTTCTTCCCAAAGATTTCTTATATTTTTTGTTAGATTTATTCCTAAGTTCTTTATGTTCTTTGGTCACATTATAAATGCTACCTTTTTAATATTTCATTTTTAATACTTAGTTTTGGTATATAGGAACACAATTGATTATATATTAATCTTATTTATATCCAGCAAATTTGCTGAGCTCCAGTTCATTTTAATAGTTTGTCTATAAATGCTCGTAGATCTTTCCATAGATCATTATATCCTGTCATAATCACTCACAATCTGGTTTTTACTTCTTTATTTTGCCTTACTATTCTAGCTAAGAATTCTAGTGAAATATTGAATAAAAGCAGTGATAGCAGACATCCTTGCCTAATTCCTGATTTTAAAGGGAATATTTCAAATTTTTCCCCATTACATACTGTGTTTGCTGTTCGTTTTGGTAGAAATCATTTTTCAGATTAAGGAATCTCCTTTACAACACAGTTTACTGAAATGAAAGTTTTAGTAATGTGTATGGAATTTTACCAAATGCTTTCTCTGAATCTATTGTGATAATTGGTTTTTTCTCTTAATTTGTTAATATTCGAGATTGAGTTAATAGATTTTGAAATGTCACAACATCTTTACATTCATAGAATAAATGCAATGGTTTACAATGTGTTATTAATAAACTGCTGGATTTGGCAATTCAAGAATCATTTGTCATTCTTATTTACCTTCACAATATCTTTTTTCGAACTCTTTATTTCAATCTTTCTGAGTCCTTATGTTCTAAGTTTGTCTTGGATAAACAGCATATAACCAGGGTAGGGGCAAAGAGTTCATTTTTACCCAATATGACAATCTTTTATCTTTTAACTGGAGATTTTAGTTCATCTACATTTACTGGAATTCCTCATTTATTTAAATTTATGTCAACCACCTTATTTTTTGCTTTATGTTTACTATATTTCTCCTCTTATTTCTGTTTTGCTTTCTTCTTCTGTCTTTTTATTTTTTTTAATTAACCAAGGCTTTCCTTTAATTTATTTTTTTTCTTTACTGGTTTAAAATTTATATATTTTATTTCTACTTTTTTACTAGTTATTTTAAATTTTTTAACACGCATACTTAACCAAATCTAAAATTAAATAAGATTTCCCTCCTCAACAATGCAGACTTTAGAATGCTTCAACTTAAATAACTCTTCCTCCAATCTTAAATGATATTATTATCTAGTATTTTAATTCTACCTTGACTTTTGACCCCCAAATTAGTCATATTTCTTAATATTACATTATTATTGATATAGTCAGTGTTTTGTTTCAATTTATTCTCATATTTACTTTTTTTCCCCCAGCATTGCTTTTTGTATCACACTCCTTTCTGGGTTCAAAATCCTTCTTCTCAAATATACATGCTAGAAGTTTCTTCAGAAGATATTAGGTGATAAACTCTCTCATGTGCAGGATATCCCCTTGTTTCTCTTCTACAACTACTTAGACCCGCTTCGTGCTCCCAATATCCCACTTGATCTCTCTGGGGACAGTTATGCTTATTTTAAGTTCTCTTTCTTCTTGTCTTCCTCAGGTACAATCATTTATGTTTCTGAGCAAGGACTGGTAGGGACTAGGAAGATGAAGTGCTCAGATGCTGACCCATCCCCTGCACATGCTATTGTCACTGTCACTGCTGTTTTCTGCCCCGCAGTGGCAAAAAGATGGTTGATGACCCATCAAGGGTAATGTGGAGGAGATTCAAAGATGCCACATAATCCCCTCTCCAGCCTGCCCCAGATACTCCTCTGCTTCAGACTTCCATCCACCCCTCACATTCCCAGGACTCTACCACCTTCAGCATCCCCTCACAGTTTTTATATGAAATATCTCTCTTTATCTGTGACATCTCCAGGGCTATTTTGAGGAGTGATCCAGCACCCAGCATTACTTTGTCATCTTGTCAAATATCAGGCTGTATGTTTAGATTTGTGTGTTCCCAGAATATGTGTTCACACATATCTCCCCATCTCAGTCATGAGCTCCCTGAGAACAGAGGTCATGTCTGATAAGCCCCTGACCCTGAGCATCTGACACGGACTTGACACATCATAGGGAGACAGGAGAGCAAAGTGCTTAAGAGAAGCCCACTCTGCCATTCACTAACTGCAGGACTTAGGAGAGATTAGTTAAATTCTCTATGCTTCAGTTTCCTCATCTATAAGATTAGAATTAGATGAGAATGTACATATAAAGTAATTAACTTAGTGTTTGATATAAAGAAAACTCTCAACAAATGATAGCTGTTATTAAAAGATACTCAGAAATGTTTGTTAAATAAATAAAACACATATTGAATGTCTTGGGGATGTTTAGAATATATGTCAAGATTTCTGCCCTAACATGGACAATAGACTAGTGGTTACCATTGGGTAGGGGGTGAGGGAGGAAGAGGGAGGTAGATGGGATAAAGAGGACCAAATATATGGTAGCTGAAGGAAACTGGGCTTTGGGTGGTAAACACACAATAGAATATATAGATGTCAAATTATAGCATGCACTTGAAAATTATATAAATTGTATTAACCAATGTTACCCCCAATGAACTTAATAAAAAAAAAAAGATTTCTGCCCTACATAATTTACAAAAATGCCAGAGACTAGACCCATGACACAAGTAAGCAATAATACAAACAGATTTCTAATGAAAGATTAAACCATTATCAGTGTGTCTGTGGGGTTGAAGAGATAGGAGCCCTAAGTTCTCATCCATCTGGTCATTTTCTTGTTCTATAATATAACTTTGTCTTGTTCCAGTTTGGCCCTCTTTTTCTCTCATTGGCAAAATGAGAAGTTGGATCCCAATCATTGAATTCATCTCTATCTCTTCTTCGGCTCCCTACATGGATAAAATACTGGATCAAACTAGAATGAGTGATGAGTATGTCCTTTAGGTTCCCTACAGGAAATAGATGGCTCAACTAGAAGGTTAATTGGAGAGAATTTAATGAAGGGCTATTTATGAAGGTGTTGACAGGCATATGGGAACCAACATGGCATGGTGAAATGTCCAGAGATCAGCCATCATTGTCATCCTGGGATTGCAGGGGAAAGAGGAAGCTACCCCAAGAAAGGATCCCTAATGCTAGCCCCCAGACCCGCAAAGAAGCTGTGTAAACGTAACATCTAAGTTTTTTTTTCAGGACTAAATGAAATGAAGCACATGAAGCGCTGCCTTCAGTGACATCGCCTCAGTGACTTTTTAGTTTGACAAGTAAAGTAACTTCCCAGACAGGCTTTAACAGCAGGGGTCTGGATGTGTCCTGGCCCAGTGATGATGACAGAGCCAGGAAAAACCTCAGTAAGTGACCTGGGAGGATGATCCTTAACTGGTCACTTGTCCCCGGCCACCCTGCACCCAAGCCTGGCTCCATTGCAACTCTATGGGAGTCAAGCTGCTGAAATGACTATCCATCCTGGGGACTTATGGGCTCTGCCAGGTTTATAATGACTTGATTTTAACTACCCTGGCTATTGAGTCTGCAGGCAATTTTAACTACTCTGGCTATTGAGTCTGCAGGGCTCTGGGGCTGGAAGAGCGCTTGCTGCCCAGAGCCCAGCCAGGTGAGGTGGGCTGAGACAGAAAGATAGAGACAAACCAGGGTTCTGATCAAGGAGAGCAGCTAGGTGAGAGCATCAGACACATGCCATGTGACACCGTAACATCATCTATGACAGTGCCAGCCCATTTTGTTCTCTCGATTCCATTCAGTGCCACTTTGCCTGCAGGTAGGCAGAATCAGCCATCACCTGGGAGGGCGTTAGAAATGCAGATTCTTTACCCAGTTCAGACCTGCTGGATTTGAATTTCTGGGGGTGGGGCACAGCAGTCCATTTTAATAAGGCTCTCCACTCCCCAGGGATGCACACTAAAGTTTGACAACCATTGTTCGCTATTATCTCCTTTTTGCCAAACCCCCACTGCCCCCCACATCACCCATCCTACAGCACCTGGTCTTCCTACGTGGTCTCCCATTCAAGTACTAATCAGGACCCACCCTGCTTAGCTTCTGAGATCAGACGAGATCTCGCATGTTCAGGGTGGCATGGCATAGACCACTATTGTCTCCTTTATCCCCATTTTCCAAAAGGAGAAACTCAGACTTAAACAGGCTAAAATTTGTGCCCAAGGTTTTAAAGGAAATAACAGAAACAACACTCCAATTTGGATGTAACTGACTCTTTCCTCTCCCAGTGGTAATAGGAAGTTTCTTGGTCTAAAGATAGACAAGTGGCAACTGGTGAACTCTACTGTAGAGCCCCTCATGAAGATTCCCATGCTGTGAACTTGGGGAGTGGGAGGTGGAAGCAGGTGGAGGACATGCCCAGGAAAGGAAGGTCTAGAGCATGGAGGAGCAGAGCCTGCCAAGTAGTCAGTGGAGTCTCCAAAGCCCTTGGCATGACTTCTGGTGCAAGTGCTTTACTGTCCTGCCATTGAGCTCTGAGCCCTGAGCTTCGTGGCCACGCTTCCTGGAAGCAGAGCCACCTCTGCACCGGCAAGGTGGGCAGTGTCCAGTGCAGACTAGCGGAAAGCTTGGGGTCTCAACAAGACCTTGACGATTTCCTTGATTTTATGAAATTAAGTAACAGGGAGAGAAAGAGACAGACATACTGAGAGCCACAGAGACTAAGGACACGAGAGGGACGCGCAAAAGAGGACAAGGTGGTGCACGCCGCTGTCCTCACTACGCTCCCCACGTGGTCCAGCCAGCGGCAAACTGGGAACAGCTGCGGAGGTTTTGGGTTTCCGCCAGGCCTCCCCTGGCCTCTGGCTCTGGCCAACCCAAGTGGTTCGCCTTAATCCCCCTCTCTCAGGAAACTGTGCTGTGAAAATCCTCTGACCTACCCAGAGAGGTCAGCCCTGGGCTGATGAAAGCGGGACGCGGGCAGGACGAGCGGCCACTGCTCCTCGCTGTGTTCTGCTGGAGTACCCGCCTCCCTCTCTGAGCCCCAGCTTCTTCATCCCGTAAATGGGGTTAGTAATGCCTCCCACGCAGGGGATCAGTGTGAGGGTTTAATGGAAAGTGCCCGGGGCCTTCCCTGGCAACTGGCAGGTGCTCCTAGAACCTTTATGGGTCCCATTATTGCTATGATGTGTCCACCCACAGGGGGCGTCTTTCTCTAGCTTGCATAAAAATATCCTGAGGGCTAGTGGAGGCCCTGCCTCCCCTCCTCCCTGGGGTGAGGTCTGTCTCCAGTCCAGTCCAATGGAGCATAGACCCATGGCCCTCCTCTAGAGGCCATGAATCCCCACTCCAGTTCATCAAGCACTTCCTAAGGCCCTACTGTGTGCCTGCCCCCACACTGGATCCTACTCAGCACCTGTGCCTGAAGTTTAGAGAGATAATTTTGCTCAACTAGGTCTCAGGGTTTTGCCTCTGGAAGTTGAGGATGAGATGGGTCTCACTGTCCACTGAGTTTAAGATGATAGAACATCCATTCTAATCCACCCATCAGCTAGAGAGGGCAAGGGGCCTACTCGAGGTCACATAGCACGTCTGTGACAGAGCCAGGCCTCTGGTCCATGTCTCCTGTCCTCCAGTTAAAGTTTTGTTTTGCTTTGTTTGTTTTGTTTTGTTCTGAACACTGGTCTGCCCCCCTCCACTGTAAGAGGCAAATCGGGGTTTAAGGCCCTGCCCCAGACAACAGCCAGGGCTGCTGCCAGATCAAAAAGTCACTCACATGGCAAAGCTTTCCTGAGCCCCCTTCGCCCTGGGCCCAGCTACACAGTGGGGAGCATCCCAGGATAGGGGCAGCAGGCACAGCGGGCAGAGCTCCTGGCAGGGAGGTAGCACGCAGGCATGACTGTGGACTGAGGTGAGCATTGGTCTAGGAAGGAGGACCTCTGAGGCCATTGAAGCCTGACACAGGCACCTGGGTTTGGAGCTGGCCCCTCTTCCAACCCTCACTTCCAGCCCTCAATCTTCCCGCTACCTGCCCACTGTCCACTTCAAATAAGTCTGCAGAAAACTGCTTGCCAAGGAGAATCGGGTCACCAGAGGGTAGGTCTGTTTTCCCAGACCTGCCTCCTGCTCATTGCTCCTGGCTGTGCACATACAACACACAGTCTCACACATATACCCCACACAGAGTTACACACGCATGCTCACATTCATCTCACAAGCTCACTCACACTCAACTACACCCACATACTTACACACACAATCACGAAATTGCCTTGCAGTTCCATGCTGTGCACTCATGGTCTCACACAATCTCACACTCACTCATGCTCAGTTCCACGCATGTCCTCTCACACACACATAGCCTCACACTCTTACACACCTCTCTCAAGTACCCCTGGTGTGTCTTACTCTAACATACACATACCTACCCCAAAAAGTTCCCTGGGTATCCACAACCAACATGGTGAAGGGTGACCCTGGTGCTTCTCCCTGGTACCCCACTGGGTTCTCGCCAGTGCACAGGACCTGGCCCTGCCTGGCCTTCTCCATCCCCAGTGAGCTGGCCCTTGTGGAGACAGCTCTGGGTGGGATTTATTGCAGCAGAACATGAACTAGGCAGCCCAGTTCCAGGCCAGATGCTGGCGCGCTGCTTTCCAGCAACCAAAACATAAGCTTATTGTTCTTCCGTAGGCTGAAGGCTGGTGACATTCTTACAGATCTGTTCACCACTGCCCCCATCCTGCTCTGCGCAGCAGCCTGCCAGAGCCCACCCAACAGAGGAGAGAAATCATCCTCACACCTCCCCCACCCCTACTTCAGCTGATGCTGTCACCTCCCCTATTTCATACGCATACACACACATACACACCACACACACATACACACACACACACACACACACACACACACACACACACACACACACTTTCAAAAGCAGGCTCACCATGAAGTTGGTGAAGCCTGGGTTTCAGGGCCCTTAACTTGCATAGCCCCTAAGTGTTCATCTCCAGGGATATGAGAGGGAAGCAGTAGCCACAGCCACACACAAAAGGCACTGGTCTCCATCTCTCCATCTGAATGGTGAGCTACCCAGCCAGCCATGGCCTGCTTACCATATAGAGCTTGTGTGAGGGTGTAGTAATGGTCTTTTGAACACTGTGAAGTACTGTACACATGGAGGGATCACATGCTATTATTCATAACTACTACCAAAAACTTGTCCCTTGGACAATGTCTTCCCCACCCAGGGCGAAGACGCCTCATGTAACTCAGGCTCTGCTGTTCTCTTGCTGCATGACCTCAGGCAGGTTCATTCCTCCTTCAAATTCTCTGGGTCTCAGTTTCCTAAACTGTAGAGTAGCAGGATAATCTGTAGGGCCTGGATAATCTGTACTGTTCTCTCCATTTTTTACTTTTGTGGGGTCCAGGGAGCCATGTTGCAGATTGGTCAAGAGAAGTGAGACACAGGAGCTCAGAGTGTTTGTTCACTCACAAATTAATTTATACCTCGCTTCATGCAGGGGTCACTCATCTATTTAGCCACAGACAACTGCCCACCCCCATTCCCCATTTCACCTACAAGCAAAGGACTAGAAACAGGTTGTAGCAAATGAACAAGCAGGCACCACCACTGTCCTGGGCAGCCTACAGTCTACCAGGGAAGGAGAGAAACCGAAGAAGTAAATTACAAATGCACAGAGTATTAGGAAAAAGTGCAGAAAGCAACTGGAGTTTGTAACAGGCAGACCTCTCCTGAAGCCCCCCCTCCACCTCTCTTGGCCCTGGAAGAAGTTATGCTTCAGGAAGACCTAAAAGGTGAATGGATGAGTTAGATAGGGGGAGAAGTAGGGAGAAGAAATGTAGAAAATGCAGAGAAGGTCTGAGTGGTGCAAACAGTGAGGCAGGAGGAATATGGCGGGGATGCATAGCTAAGTAGACGCATAGCTTTGGTGTGAGGAAGCTCAGGGAGATCCCATGTACTGGCTTCTATTTTCCCATGAATAGGAGGTCAGGGCATCTGCTGGACTGTTCGAGTTTGACAAGTCTGCCAGGATGGCTGCACATCCTGCATTTAGGCTGCTGAATTATGATGTAGGATGCTCCATGAAACCCTTTTGGTTCCTACTCTCTCCCAGGCCCTGTACTGGGCACTGGAGCACATATGGAAAGTTCTCTGAAGATTCCTCTCTGTTTACTTGTTTATTTTTGCAGAAGCAAGAACGGAGAGCAGTTAAAGAGTGCACCATGTGTAGTTGGACAGGTTGTTCACAGTCCAAGACACCCTGACAAGGAGGAGAGTGGAGGCTGAAACGCAGCTCTTGTTCTGCTACCCAAGCTATGTGCATGGCCATGAGGCTGTATCTTCTAAACAGAAAGGGGTCTTCTTGCCAATTTCCACAAAGACATCATTTACTCTCCATCAGCCAAACTATGAGCATGCTGGGCTATATCTGCTAAAAGCACCTTTTTCTAGTTCTCACAATGTGTATGGGCATGACAGACGCTTGGAGTGAGTTGAGAAAGCTTGAGATGCACCTTTTTGTCAAAGATCGTAAGAAACGAGGTTATATGTCAAGGCAGCTCAGCATCTTCCCCAGGAGAGAGGTGTGGGCATAAGTGGGAGAATTTTTATACAAAGAAAACTCTTTGGTATCCAGGATGAAGGCTAAAGAAATGTGAGCTGGAAATCCTCTAGTTTAGAGTCCTTTACTGTTAAAACTGGGAGGGACCCTCGGGTCATCTTATTCCATCCCCTCATTTTTCATGTGAGACAAAAGAGGACCAGAGAAGTCACACAGCTTCCCTGATGTCACACAGTGGCGTTCAGGACAGTGCCAGGGAACCCACCTCCCAGAGCTGTTTCTCCACTGTGTCCCCTGCCTGGCCCATTCCAGGAAACCCTCATTTGATCCTCTCAGGGAAGGGGTCAGGTCTGTCCCTTCCAGGGCCCCCAACACAGACATACACACACATTAACGCACACGCATGTACACACACATATACACATGACTTGGGTGGGCCTGGTGGCCTCCAACACAAGACAGCACCAGGCTCCCTGTTCACCAGACTGTAAACCCTGGCGCCACTGAGTGAGTTCCAATACCTTTCAACAACACCCCCTAAGGGATTTCAACTTGATTTTGTTTTTATCTAAATATGTTCTGTGCCTTATCTCACAGGAAATGGATTATCACCTCTCCCAGGAGGCCGAGAGGCCCAGGGGACATGCTGAACTTCCCAGGGCAACACTGCTAGGCCATGGGGGTCCCATGGGATGATGGAAAGGTTGAGACGGCCTCAGGCTTCTCACAGGCTCCTAACTTCCCCTCACCTCCTTTCCCCAACCTGGGCCCCCGCCAATTCCCACTGAAGGGGGCTAATAAAGAAGGTACACATCAACTTAACTGGAGACCTGCAAACTCTACAGATGGGATTCTTTCTCATTGTTGTCACTGTGTTTTTCCGCAGTGGTTTTTCTCCACTCAACCATTTTTCTCCATTCTCTGTATCTCTTTACATCTACATTTCAGAGTATCGGGGACGCTAGAAGAGGCCACCACCAGTCAAGGTCACTAACTCAGAGCAGACAAGGGGCTGCCAACGTACTGGCACATGAGGAGTAATACAAAAACATTGCATATGTGGCTTATTCTTTTTAACCTTTTTATTTTAAAATAACAGGAAACCACACAAAGCAAACATACAGTTTAATGAATCATTATAAGGTGAACACCCGTGTAACCATTACCAAGATCAAGAAATAGAGGCATGCTAGCCACCCCAGGAGTCCTTCTGGGTGCCTCGCCCTAATCACAATCCCCTCCCTTCCCTGAAAGTAACCACATACCTAACTTTTATAATGATCATTTTCTTGCTTTTCCTTATCATTTTATCATTCAAATGTATATCCCTAGACACTGTCATTTAGTCATGCTCATTTTCTACATTTGGCAAATCTTATCTGTCTCTCCTAATTCCCAGCTTTCCACCTCCAACTCTTTCTTTACCTGACACCTTATCTGTTGAAGAACCTTGGCTCTTTGCTCTGTAGTGATTCCACAGTCTGGAATTTGCTGATTGCATATTCGTGATGCATTTACCATGTTTATCTGTCCTCTGTTTTCCCTTCAAATTGGCGGCTGCATTCAAACTCAGACAAACACCTTTGGCAAGATGATAGGTGAAGCTGTACTGTTTCCTTGGAAGAACATAATGTCTAGCCCTATCTCTTTCTGAGATTGTTAGACACACTGATGCTCAGCGTCAAGCTTCATTCATTCCTCGGGTACTACAAAATGGCAAGTGATACCAAGCTCTGTCTTCTTTTTTTTTTTTTCGTTAGTAGGAACACTTTTATTATGACCTATTCCTAACACCTTAATTTCCATTATTCACAGTCATGGGTTTGGGTCCTGGGAGGAGTGGGTGTCTCAGTGTTGGGAGAGTGACAGTGATGTGACATGTTTAATCTTGAAATCTCTTAGCAGCTTAGGATATGAGTCTTGGAAGTACCTCGAAGGTAAAGTCCATCCCAGTTACTCATCCAGAACAAGAAGCCATGCTGCATCCTCTCTAATAGTTGGTCATTCAGCCCCTGCTTCCATGTTTCATGGATCTGAAAGCTCACTACTTTTCACGTCAATCCATCCCATTCTTGGAAAGATCTGACTGTGAGAAATCCTTCCTCATGCTTTAGAACTGCGTCTTCATGCCCTCCCTTGGCGGTACCACTGCTTGCTCTACCAGGGAATGGCCCTTGCTTGAAAGACTCCTCCCCCAGGAACTCTTCCCAGCTGCTCTTCTCCCTCTTCCTCTTCTGGCTGTAATTTCACATGAAATCCATAGCTATGGAGCTGTGATTGATGTTTGCTCAAAATTCCAAAGCAGGCTTACCCATAATTTTCAAAAGGCAGACAATCATTTGGAAGCAATCTAATCCAAGTATCAAATACTAATACTTCATCTCCCAGACCAGTCTCACCACAGCTTAAGCAGACCACGGCAAAGGAAAGCTCATGGGCGGGTCTTCCATTGTGTAACCCCCTCCATGTCCGCACCAAGAAGCCACATTTCATAGACACCTAGATGTAAGACAGCAGAGATGGATGAGGTGGCCAAAACGTACTCTTCTCCTGGCGCTTGGCACAACCAGACAACATGAATCAAAAATAAAATCAACACCACACAAAAAATCTGGGTCAAATTGTAATTGAAAGTTGCTTTTGAAAAGGAGGTCTTGAAACCATCATCTTTCCTTCTCCTCTTGAAGCCCCCAACATCCCCCTTGGTTAATGACATCACTTTCCACCCAACTCTCCATTGCATAGTCTGAGTCAACCCCAAAGCTTCGCTCACCCTCAGCCCCCATATTCAGTTATTTATCCATCCAGCCATTAAGTCTCAGGAACATCTCTGCAAATACGGTCTACACTTTTCCATTTGCTTTGCATTAGCTATCCCACCAATCTAGAATGTGCTACCCATTACCCCTCAATATCTCTGCTAACACAAGTATCCCTGGCCTTCAAAGCTTAGTCCACAGGCCACCTTCCCAAGCCCCTATTCTGGATCCTGACCCCCTTCAAAAGCAACCATCTCTCTAGCAGACTCTTAGAGGTGGATTTATGGAATAGATGAGTAGATTCACTAATTTCATAAAGATTTCTTAAGTTCCTTATGTGCCAGACACTATTCTAGGCACTGAGGCTCTAGTAATAAAAGCAGTAGACAAAATCCCTGTTTGTTGTAGTCAAGAGTCAGACAATGAATAAAACAAGTAAATTAGATAGTAATTAGGAATGTGTCATGGAAAAAAAATAAAACAGAGAAAGTGTCTTTCCTGTTGTGGGGGAGGGAATGAGGGGCCTCTCTACTAATGTGACATTTGAGAAAAAAGACTTAAAAGAAAGGAGGAAGTAGACCTATGCAGGTGTCTGAGCAAATAAATGAAAGAAGAAATGAATGAGTGGACAAATGAACAAAGAAATCGTTGGATACAGTGATGAATAAAGAAGGGAATCACTGAATGAATAAATAAGTAGATGATAAAAATTGTGTCTAGTTTATCTGTTATGATGAAGTGAATTGGTCAAACTACACTGGCTGGAAATAAACCATCAGCTATTTCTGTGACCTCCTGGAGCCCATTTGGGTCTTGTGTCTAACAAATTTGTGAGATGGTTCCAAAGGCCCCTTTCTCTTTAGAGGCCTCCAAAGGTTCTGCAGGTCGCTCACAGCCTCAGGGGCTCAGCCAGCCTGGCAACCTTGGAAGGAGAGCACAGGGCTAATGTGCAGAGCCGGGTCCAGCTCTGGCTCTGGCTAGTCTCAGTGCCCATCTGTACAACACTTCCGGCCCACTCCTCCTCAGAGTGGGGACGCAGGCCACATGTGCCCATGCGAGGCAGCCATGCTCTGGGATACGCCAACCATCAAGAAAGGGAAAGTGCTGTGGTGGTTGCTTCTTCAATCCCCAGGGGGAGGTGCCGGGGCTCGAAAGACAAGCCGCATCAGCGGGGTTCCCAATCTACTGCACAATGTTGAAGGATTACTACTTAAGCTGGACAGAGTCTAAAATGCTACTAAGAATTCTGCCTCTCCACATTCTTGACCCGGTCAGAATTTTGTCAGAGGGCAGGGTGGAGACTCTGGAAGAATATAGTTACAAAAGAGGAAGCAAGGATGTGGGATGGCAGATCAAAGGCACAGAGTAGAGACAAAGGTGTAGTATACACTGGGGACAACAGAGCAGCCTCCCATGCTCACCCCCAAGAAGGACAGTCACCACAAGGCAGGACAGCACAAAGCTTATAATCAGGAAATTTTGAAGTCCAACAAACACGGGTCCAATCTCAAGCTTTGTGGCTTCGAGTGAGCTACTTAATCGCTCTGAGCTTCAGCTTTCTTGAAAGTTGGTACAATAATGACTGTCTAATGGAAGATCAAATGAGACAATGTTTATAAAGCACTGAGCAAATGCTGGCACATAGAAAATATGCAGTCAATGATAGTCCTCATCACTAATATATGCTAATATATCACTGATAATATTGATATGTTGTAAAAATGTAACAATATATATTATAATGCTAACAATTATCTGAGTAAGAAGTGTGCTGGGGTTAATTGAAAAGAGCTAATATAAGCTCAGGCTAAATTAATAGAGGTCAAGGGTGCAAAAAGAGGGAGAGAATGGGCTGCTCTCCTCTGAATGGGTTGGTTAGATCCTACTTGATAGACTATGTCAAATCCCGGGCCTGCCTTTGGCAGAACAGAGATAGACAGATGGATGCAAAGGATGGATGCAGAGGAGGCAGCCAGGATGTGAGTGGCTAGAAATCCATCCCATGAGGAGTGGGTGCTGCTCAGCCAGAGCATATGAAGCTGACGCATTGAGTGAGGGCACAGGGGGCACAGCTGGGGCTGGGGGCAGAAGGAGAGGTTTACAAGCTACAGGAGGCAGGTGTCAGCTCTGTGTGAGGAAGAGCTTTCCTTCGGGTCCACAAGACCCTTTCACAATGACTAGCTCTATAGGGAGGGAGTTCCCCGGCACCAAAGATATGTTAAAAGAAGCTTAGACAAGCTCTGCCATACCAAAAAGTGTTCTCCCCATAAGGGAGGTTGGTCTTCACCAACACCTAGCCTGACCTGACACTCAGAATCTCTCACTCATGGCACAGCTGCCCTTACTGGAGCCTTGGAGGCAGAGACATCATTCATCTATCCATCCATTCTTTTATCCATAGGCTTCTGTGAACAGTGCCAAGAACACAGAAGACATGAGCTCTGCCTTCTTGGAGGTTTACATTCTAGAGACGTGGCTTTCGAACTCTCTATGCATTATCCAAGGAGAGACAACTGGATAGCCACCAACTGAAGAATGAACTTGGACCCTACATCACACTATATACAAAAATTAACTCAAAAGGGATGAAAGGCCTAAATGTAAACGCCAAAATTATAAAATTATTAGAAGAAAACATAAGATAAATCTTCACGAGCTTGGATTTGGCAATGAGTTTTAAGATGTGACATCAAAAACACAAGCAACAAAAGAAAATACAGATAACCTGGACTTCATCAAATTTTTTTTAAATTGTGTTTCAAAGGACACTATCAAAAAAGTGAAAAGACAACTCCCACAAAATGGGAGAAAATATTTGTAAGTCATATTTGATAAGACACATGTCTTTTCAGGTCCTTCAGTCATTTTAAAATTGGATTATTTGTTTTTTTATTATTGAGTTTCAAGGGTTCTTTATGTGATCTAGACACTTCTCCAAATAAGATATACAAGGAGCCAATAAGTATATAAAAAGGTATTTCATATCATTAGTCATCAAGGAAATGCAAAGCAAAACCATAACGAGATACCTCTTTACACTCACTAGGGTGCCTATGATCCAAAAGTCAGATACTAACAGGTGTTGGAAAGGATGTGGAGAAATCAGAGCCTTCATACACTGCAGGTGGGAATATAAAATAGTGCAATCACTATGGAAATCAGTCTGGCATTCCTCCAAAAAGTTGAACATAGGGTCATAGAGTTAACCATTTGACCCAACAATCCCCCACCTAGGTATATATCCAAGAAAAATGAAAACGTACATCCACACAAAAACTTATACATAAGTGTTCATGGCAAAATTATATCAAATGTACATCAATAGATGAATAGACAAAATGTGGTCTATCATTGGAATATTATTCAGGCATAAAAAATAATGAAGTCCTGATAGATGCTACGATATAGAGGAATGATGAAAATTTTCTGCTAAGTGAAAGAAGCCATCACAAAAGACCACATATTGCATAATTTCATTTACATGACATGACAAGAATAAGCACTCTATAGCAATAGAAAGTCGATCTATGGCTGTGGAGGACTCGGGGATAGGCAAGTAGAGGGATGAAGGGAATGTTTATGGGGCTTCTGAGGTGGTCATGGTTATAAAACTGACTATGCTAAAAATTATAGGATGGTACACCTTAAGTGGGTGAATTATTTGGTATATGAATCTCAATAAAGCAGTAACCAAAAAGAATCACCCAAAGAGAGCTTCGAAGCAACTTGCCAGAGCTGCAGCTGTATGTAGGGAAGGCAATACTCCCATTTCCTGAAAGCCTATGAGCTGCCTTACATTCACTGTCTCTTGCCATAGACACTATAGGGGCACAGTCTTTTATCTAAAATACTAAAATCCGAGAAGCTCTGAAAAAGGAGAGCTTTTCCATCAATTTGCAGAAATTCATTTGATATCAAAAATTCCAACCAAATCTCCACGAAGCTACTTATGGTCTTTACTTTACACTTAATATGAGTATTCATACATTTTACTGCAGAAATCATCATGTGTTTGTTTACAGACTGCTCTCCTTACCTTGCTGAGGATGTTTTATGAAATATAGAATACATAACATTGCTTCCTAAAAATCTGAAAAGTTTGGACTTCCAAACCACAGCTGACCCCAAGCATGTCGGATAAGGGACTGTGGACCTACACTTGTTCCTATTTCATAGATAGAGAAAACTGAGTCTGAGAGGCGAAACAACCTGCCTGAGTCCCAAAGCAATGACTCTTAGCTTAGTTCTTCCTCCAGCAAGGAAGGCCTACAGTGCCTTGCCTTCACCCTTCCTTGCTCTCCTCAATGGGGCAGGGACACCTGGGGACTCCTGTCTGCCTGGGTGTATAGGCATCTGCCACTCCAGGCTCATCTCAGGCCAGCTCCTGGTACTGCCTCACCTACCACACAAGGGGCGTGCCCCACAGATCGGGAGCTGGAGCCCGAGCCTGCTTTGTAATTTGCTCTGCCAGCCCGCTTTCCAGCTGCAAATGGAAAATCCAAGAAGGTGGTCTGCTTTTCTGGCAGATGTCCGGCCTGGGACAGTGCAGCCTGCAGCAGAGTCTGGCGCAAGGGCCGCTGCTAGGTTGGAAACATTCTGGTGGAGTTAGAAGAGAGGAAGAACGTTAATTCTGCAACACCAAGACTCGTACAAAATATCTTATTGGCAAGAAACAATAGAGATGACAGACTGAGGGCCACTCCTTCCCCATCTCTCGCCTGCTCAGTTATTTGTTAATATACTCGATGGCAATAACAGAAGCTACTATGTAATGAGTCCCTGCTTTGGGCCAAGGGCTGGACTCAGCACTTTTCAGATACTGGCTTACCCTGGGGTGTGAAGTATTATTGTTCCATTGTTCAGAACCAAAACAGAGGCTCCAAAAGATGGTTTGACTTGCCTGAGGTCACACAGCAGTGACACAGCTGAGCAGGACTGGACCCAGCTCCTTGTGACTCTGAAGATCAGCTTTTCCCGACCCTCACATGGAGGCTTTTTAGCCAAAAGTCTACAAAGAAACAGAACCATTTCCTCAAATCGGAGTTACTCAAGAGCAAGTAGCAAGGCAGCTTTTATTCAGTTTGCTTCCTTTCCTCCCCTTTCGGGCTGGGAACGCCCCATAACCATGTACTCCTCTGCACTTTTCTCTCTAGAAGCTTCAGAGGTGAATTATCTACTCATTTCACAGATGAGAAGACTGAGGTCTACATAGAGAAAGTAATTGCAAACCCAAACCTTCCTCCTCCCCTGTGACGCCTCTGTGTGGCTCTCAACTGAGAGAACCATAATCCCTTTTCTCTGGTAGACAGACAGCCTAAGACCATAGGAGTCAAAAGACTACTGTACATGGATCTGCCATTCACTCAGTTGTTCATTCATTCAAAAACCCTGAACACACCTCTTCTCTGAGCTCCAGCAGGGCACTAGGGAAACAGCAAGGGACCAAACAGACCCTGACTCCTGGGAGCTCAGAATCTAGACAACCAACATGCAAACCCACAAGTCCACCTAATACAATGCAAGTTGCAGTAGGGTCCTCTGAGACCCAGAAGAAACACAGAAGGAGGCCCCTAGGCTGCCAGCAGGATCAGAGAAGGCTTCACAGAGAAGTTTGAGCTGAGATGTGAAGGCTGAGTTGACTTTGGTCAGGTGGGCAAGCTGGAGAAAGGCACTCCAGGCCGAGAGCACAGCATATGCCACAGCCCAGAGGTGGGAGGGACAATGAGGACTGGCCCCTAGGCAGATTGGAGTGACTAGAGCATTGAGTGGAATTCCACTAAGGCTTGGGAACCGTCTCTACACCTGAGTGGCCAATGGAGACTCATGGCTATAAGGACCCTACAGGAGGGGCAGGTTTTGAGGGTGGCTGTTACTATTAGGGCACCAATGTCCTAAGTAAATGGCCACACCAAGGAGAAGACCTTACCCTGAGCTCAGAAGTACGGGCAGCCCCTATGGCTTCGGACCAGCCAGTGACAACTTTTGGTCATTAATTGTAGCATGTGCTAATGTTTGATAAATTGCCCAACAGTTGCATTAGCTAATAACTCCCCAAACAAAACCAGAGAGTTCATCTGTTTTTATAAGATGCCCAAGAGCATCCTGGGAACAGGCACGGTGGTCGTGAATAAAAGAGAAACATTCATTTATGGTAATTGGTTTCAGCTCCTCACTTGGCTGCTTGTCCTGACCTAAATGTATCCAGTTGTTCCCTTTGCCTCACTCTGGTTTGGGGGTCACTCCTAATGGTTTAATTCAACAAAAAATGTCTGCCATTTCCTGTAACCTCTGTCTTTTTTCACCCTGCTCCCAAACGGTTTTCTTGCAAGCAGCATCTCTGCAAGTCCCTCCCAGAGCTGTTTCCTTCTCAGGGAACAAAGTCAAGATTGTTGACAGAGAAAAAAGGTCTTAAGTCCAGGCCAAGACAAGAAGGTCGGGGAGGGGATAAATGAAGGTAATAATCATTTGTTTGTCTTCCACCCGGACTTCACAAAGCCGGTTTTGTCCGAGGCTGGTGGTCAGGGACTCTGACACAGAACACGGCCCTGGTGACCAGGGGCAATTTATGGGCGGGAATGAACACAAATCCCCATTCATGGAGCCGGCAGGGAGGAAGTGACTGAGGAGGTACATTGGAGCCCGGCCCTCCCCGTGTCCCTCCCGCGGTCTAAGGCTGTGGAAGCTGGGAGGGGCTCACTGGGTGCTGTGAGTCTTGGCCAAACTTCAAACCCTGAGTGCGGCCCTGCCTTCCTCTGCATGGCCTTTTTTCTTTTTTTTTTCCAGTCATGAGTACAGACTGCCTCCCTGCCGTGCAGTGCCCAGAGAAGGGTCTGGTCCCTCCGTGCCCAGCTGAGCTCTCCATCCCTCAGGTGGACTCAGGAGCGTCTACTGATATTTGGGGCCCGAGGATAAGAGGTGGGAGTGTGGGGGAGATGTGGGGCCGGGGAGTGGGTCTGGAATACATTGTCTTGCAGGGACAGCTTGTAAATTGGGATGCATCTGGTAGAAAGGCGTTGTATAAATATTAGATCGTTATCAGTGTATTGTGTTTCCCGCTTGGGCAGAGGAGGGGCTATGCGGCCCCAGATGCCTTTTGTCAAGAAGACAAGGATGGCTTCAAGGGGGCCTCAGAAGGTCGCTGCTTGCCTACGGGTAGTCCTCAGGGTCAGCGCTCAAAACCTGGGGAGGGCAGAGGTGACTGCCAGGCTCTCCTTCATGAATTCTCTGCACCAGGCTGAAGGGAGAACAGGAGATTGACTGGATGGGTAGAACAGAGAAGGCCAGTTAGTGTAGGCAGATGAGGGCTACTTTGCCTTGCTGTGAGAACCTGCCCCTCTCTGTGGGTCCTTTCTCCATGTGAATGACCATCTCAATCTGATTTTATGACATTTATGAATACCTGCTCAGTGTCATCTTGTGCTAGGCAGAGAGGACACAGAGGTAGAAACAGCCTCATGGTGGGGAACTCAGCAACCTCAGGACCCTTCCAAGCATGAATGTGGGGACAGGGACAATCTTTATTGTAAAGCTCCTTCCTGCTTACCTAGAGCATTGGGTGGCCTCACTTCCAAGTGTCCATACATTCCAATCTGAGGGAGTATTTGCAGGCCTATTGTACTCAGCACTCTAACAAGCAAGGCCTGAATAGTGCCACCCTCAACATCAAATCACTATCACACCATGTTCATCGTCATGATCACCATCACCATCATCATCACCATCACCATCACCATCACCATCATCATCACCATCACCACCATCATGATCATCATCTGAATCTGCCCCTCCCCATTCCAGAGGCCTTGCTGACTTCCTTCTGGCCATGACTTTCCATGGCCACTTGGGTGTAGAGACGGTTCCCAAACCTTAGTGGAATTCCACTCAATGCTCTAGTCACTCCAATCTACCTAGGGGTCCTCATTGTCCCTCCCACCTCTGGGCTGTGGCATATGCTGTGCTCTCGGCCTGGAGTGCCTTTCTCCAGCTTGCCCACCTGACCAAAGTCAACTCAGCCTTCATATCTCAGCTCAAACTTCTCTGTGAAGCCTTCTCTGATCCTGCTGGCAGCCTAGGGGCCTCCTTCTGTGTTTCCTCTGGGTCTTAGAGGACTCTACTGCAACTTGCACTGTATTGGGTGGACTTGTGGGTTTGCATATTGGTTGTCTAGATTCTGAACTCCCAGGAGTCAGGGTCTGTTTGATCCCTTGCTGTTTCCCTAGTGCCCCGCTGGAGCTCAGAGAAGAGGTGTATTCAGGGTTTAAAATGAATGAATGAATGAGTGAGTGAGTGAGTGAGTGAATGAATGAATGAATATTATCATCGTCATCATCATCCTCATTATAATAGGTACCATTTGTTTTACATATTCTCACGATCAAGCTAAACATTTTATTTTCATAACCTATGCATGAGGTTGACTCTGTCAGTGCCCACTTCACACCTGAGAAAACTAAAGCTCAAGGTCATACAGCCAAGGCATTCAAACCCAGGTTTTTTGGTCTCCCTTACACTCTTAAGATTTTCTGTTGGCAGGCATCACAAACTGCAAGGGAGCCTAGGAGAAAGGGCCAGCTCTGCTCCTGGCTCCGGAAGGACTTCTGGAGGAGGTCCCTGTGAGCTAAGACCTGAAGGATGAGCAAGAATTTGACAAAGAGCCCCGCTGACTTCCCTGCCCCCTCCACTTCCCATCCTGAGCACTCAGAATTTCCAGCCTGACCATCGCGTGCAGTTGCCCACAGCCTCATGCCCTCGTCCCCATGTGACCACGTCCAGTCCCCTCAGCAACTCCATAAGGCAACACTGTAATTTCCTGATAGAAAAACTAAAGCACGGAAGGGGCATAGTGTGCCTCAAGCCTCACAGCCAGGAAATGGCAAGACTCACACTCAGGTTCCTAATCATGATGTAAGAGCCCTGGGGACTTAAGGGTGCTCTGAGTATAGGGCTGGACTCTGAGAAATCTGAATGCAAGAGCTGATTCTGTCACTGTCTCATGTGTCACCTTCAGCTGTTCCCCTCTCCCTAGACCTCAGCCTATCCACTCTAGAGTAAGAGAATCATTGAGGGGGAACTGGACTTTGTGGTATCTGAGGTGCCTGTGAATTGATGTCATCTTATCCCTACATAACTTTGCAAAGCCGGAGTGCCAAGTGTTAGCATCTCCATTTTGAGGGTGGGAAAACTGAGTCCTGGGAGATTACATGACCAGAGCATTGGAGCATACCTAGAATAGGAGGCCCAAGTGTGGCAAGGTCTGCACTCTAAGAACTAAGTGGCAGTGAGTGTGCTGAGGCTGTTTAATCTAGAGCAATGCAGATGGGCCACAGTTAGAGTGTCTGCCTCGGATCTGCACAAGGCGCTCCTGAGGTAGAAGGCACAGGGAGAGTATAGCCCTTACAGACAAACAGCCAGACTCTGATGATCAGAGGAAGTTCAACAGTACCTAGTCTAAGCCATAGATGATTTCCCTGCCAGGTGTTATCTGTCTTTGTCTTGAATACCTCCAGTAACCAAAAGCTCACTACCTATCAATGCAACTCATTCCACGGTTGGACTGTTCTGATTTTAGCTCACTTAAAGGAAGCATTTTCTATTAAGACCCAACAGGGAACATTTAGGCGAAGAGGCTGTGAATCTCATCAGAGAGAGCCTAGGCTTGTCCCAAACACCCAGAGACAGTCATGAAATCTGCCCTCCCAGGGTTCCCACTCCTTTTGCAGTGACAACGGACATGTATGCAGCACGTAACAGTTTACATTTGTCCAAATGCATCCTCCTAACCATCTCACCAGATATCCAAGGCAGAAATTATCATGCAACCAGGGCAGACAGAAGGAACAATAGGGGTCCAGAGAAGGTGGCCTTTTCTGTCCAGGTCACTCAGCCAAGAAGAGGTTGTGCCAAGATAAGACCCCCAATCTTTTCTGCCTCAGTGTTGCTACCATATGGTGCCTGCCCAGTCACTGAAGAGCCACCCACGTAGGGTGCTGGCTACGAAGAACACTCCGGGCCACTTCTAAATTTGGAATGGGGCACCCTCAAGCTCCTTGGATATCCAGGCTGTGCTATTTTTAGGCTGATCAGCTGTTCTACCCCTGCTCCCCTACCCCAGGCCCCCCAAGCAGATTTCCCAAGCAATCAAATCCATGTGTCGCCAGTTCCGGCCCTGGCACTTTGTGAGGTGAGCACTGGATGCTCCAGCACCACCAAAGGATGTATGCCCCATCCAGACTAGAACAGTCATGTCTTTCCTGATTGTCCAAACCTCAGACTCTCCCACCTCACTCTATCAGGAGCCAGACTCTAGATACTCCAGAACCCTTCCACGCCTCCCAAGAACCTCCAGAAACTAGCTTATTGGACAGAGATGCCGACCGAGGACCACAGAGAGGTCCAGGCATGCCCTATGTCCTGACCCAAGTTTTCCCATTCCCCACAAAGCTCATCTAATTGCTTCCTGTCTGAGCTAGGCTGGGAAGGACTGGTGGTGGCTTCTTCTTCTCCTGCTTCCCCAGGAAGTGGTTTGGCACCGAGAGAGTAGCACAGTCGCACACAGCCCTGGGATCAAATCCCTGCTCAGCCAATTGTAGCTAAAAGAACTTGGGCCAGGGCCTCCACCCCACTGAGTCTTCATCTTTAAATGTCCACAGTATGGTTATGAGACTTCAGTGACAACATGCATGTAAAAGGCTTCACACAGGACACAGCAAAGAGCTAGCACTCTGGACATTTTTAGCTATTATTACTTCTTAATGAGAGAAATAGAGGCCTTACTGAATTATCACCCAAAGGGGAGAGAAGCAGAAAGTTTGTGCCTGGACTTTTGCAGAGGCGAGGCACCTATATGATCCCCTCCCCTTCAGCACTGTCCCTGAGATTCTTGTCTGGAGCCCCCTCTGCACCAGTGTAGTCCTTGGACTCAGGCTGTGTCCACTCCGGCAGTTCCGGCTGCCCAGACCACACCCCTAGGCACAGGAGGACCCCTGTCTGGAGGTGTTGACTGTTCCCCGGACCTCAGTTCTCAGTTCAATGAGTGCAGGGACGACAGCCCCTACAACCTCACAACCCCACAAGCTCGAGTATACAGCAGGCACTCAAGATCTGCAGAACATTGGACTTCTGGAAGAGCACAGAGAAGTTGAAAGATCATGGGCTTTGTAATGTGACAGACCTGGTTTCAGTCTCAGCTATGTGACTCCCAGCCTGTCCCTCACCCTCGCTGAGATTGTCTCCTTACCTGTGAAATGGGTGTGAGAATACAAGTTATGCAGGATAGCTATGGAGGGTAAAGAGAGCAGATGTCAGGCATGTCCTCATCGTGAAGATATGTGTCTCATTGTAGCCCCGCAAGGAAATAGAAACCAGGAAAGGAAAGGGCACCTCCAAGGTCATGCAGAGAATTGTCAATCCAGGACCCATGCACCAGATCCCAGACTGGACACTTCTCACACTCAATGAGCAAATGAGGCCAGTCAGAGCCCACTTCCCATGCTGATACACACACACACACACACACACAATACCAATGTGTTAGGACTTATGCACGGTTCCCGCCATGGGAACCAGCCACCTCCCTCTGCCAGCTGCCCTTAATTCTTCCAATGTGGCTGAGAGCTGGTAAGGCTCTGAGAGAGGGAGTGGGGAGGAGCAGGAGGAGCCAGACCACCTCTGCTGACAGCTCGTTTACAGCCCGCCCATCAAGTGCACTTTCCCTGCGGGGATCTGGCCCCTGGGAGCAGAGAAGCTGGGGGGGCCAGCTCACAGCTACCAATGACACATTGCAGGCACCAGGGGATGCCTAACCCCTGTCACTCAGAGTGGCCCTGGGGACAACCACAGCTGGTCAGAACCGGGAAAGAATGAGCTAGCCCAGCCAGAGGTCTGGTGGCTCTGCAACAGGCCCGAGGCAGAAAATAAAATCCCCACTCTTCAATCTGTTTTACACCAGTGTCTGACTAGGACAGCCAGCAGGCCTTTGTACAGCAGGGCTAGCTGACCTGGCTGGGCAGTTTGGGGTGGGAAAGATGAGCAGGGAGGTCAGTGATGCAAAGCTGACTGCCTCCGTGGCAAGTATCTGTGGATAGTTCCTTAGTGAGACCATATAGACTGCTAACTGGCATGGGAAGGTAGCACTTCTGTTTCAAGTCTCCCCCTGCCTGCTCTGTAACCCTGGGCTGGAGTCAATCTCTCTGAATCACTGAAGAGGGAGTGAGAATGCTTTTCTCTAAGGAGAATAAGACTAACATTCCAAAGAGAAGAGGACAGCAGAGGAAATTGTTTGCTATGCAGACCCCTAGGCTCCTTACTCTGGTTCAAACTATCCCAGGAAGCTGAGGATGAATTAGGATTTGGGTTGGGGCAAGCTTAACAGCTGTGAAGTCGAAAAATATTCATCGATGCTGAGGGCTGCACAATGCTGAGGACGCCGAAATGGATCAGCTATCGTCTTCACCCTTCAGGACCTCCCAGTCTGGTTAAGGACTCATCGTCACAAAAGGCAAACTGACAGGTGTGATACTGGAGAAACAGACATTGTCCCGGAAGAAACAGGGATGGGCAGTCAGTTTTCAAAAGGAAAGCTTGGAAATCACCTGGAAGAGATGGCAGTTGTGTGAGGCATTAAATGTTGTGGTCCTTCTCTTGTTGTGAATGGCACAGAGCAGGGAAGCAGGGAATAGAAGGATGAGTAGATGAGTGGATGGTTGGATAGGTAGGTGGATAGAAGAAATGGATGGATGGATGTTAAATTGTCCGATGGACAGGCAGATGTGAGAACAAGGGAATGTTTCATTAAATTAATTCTTACAATAATTCTTCCAAGTAAAAGGATGAAAGTAACAGTCCCCTTCCCCAGGTTATTAATATGAACCAAAAGCCAAATATAATTAAATATATTTTAATATAATACATTTTATATAATACATAACCAAAGTATTATCATAACCTGAGGCTGACAGAGAGAAAGTGATTTGTTTAAGAAGACACAGTAAATTACTGGCAAATCCAGGACCAGAATTCAAGTCTTCTGACTCCCATGTCATACTTTTTCCACTCTTTCTGCCCACCTATTCTATCCTATTTCCCTCCTCTACACTTAAATATTTGTAGAAAGAAGGAAAAAGGAGGAGGAGGGAGAGAGGGGAAATAAAGGGAGGAAGAGACCATCACGATTTTGTGGAAAGGGTCCTGAGTTCTGGCTCCTGATCTTTACTTGGTCATTTCACTGATCTTGGCCTTTTTCTTTATCAGAAAAAATGGGCTGTGAAAACCTCCTTCGGTCACAGGCAGGAAAAGTGCTCGAAGGCAAGAAAAATCCTGCAAAGGTAGCGGTGGGAAGGCTCATTTTTCCTGATTCACTCACTGAGTGATGCCCCCTGGCTTCCAGACAGAAATGAGTCCAGGGACCAGGTCAGAAGAACAATCCTGTTGACAAGGCATCCAGGTCCCCAAGGCAGTGTGGAGTTTAAGAAGTTGGGGGCAGGGAAATGGGGGGCAAGGAGACACAGGGTGCTGGCTAGGGAATAAGAATAAACATGGCCCAGACACCGGGCTCTGAGCTCCATGGCGAGGGGATAGGGCAGAGTTGAGCAGATACCACCAGCTCTCAGCTGTTCACGTCAGCAGGTGGGGCAAAAGCAGCCCGTATCCCCATGGCTGCAGAGATGCACTGACCTCTTAATCCAGAATTTCGGCTTCAAGCTGCCATTTTGGAGACTGCCCAGTCCTTTACTCTCTCGCTAGGTCTCAGTTTCTTCACGTGCAAAGTGAAGAGAAAAATGCCTCCTCTGCCTGCCTCCGATGGTGGGCAGTTGTCCCTAGGGACAGTGCTAGCCTAGCCATTGCTGCCCAGACAAGGCCCCATTACCCACACATAGCACGGGATGGGTGGAGTTCAAGTCACCGTTCTCAACTTGTGTGTGCCCAGAAAGCACTGCCCTGTCCACTGGAACATGAAGGGACAAGGGCATTCACCCTACTTAGTTTTATTACATGCAGTGATGTTTATCCCAGGGTGTAAGTGGACCATGTCCTCCACTCCTGTTCTTGCCCCTTGCAATAACAGGTGTTTAGAGTGTAGACGCTGGAGCCAAGTGTCTGGGTTAGAATCCAGGCTTTGCCCTCTTCTTAGCTGTGTGACCCTTAGCAAGTTGCCTAATCTCTCTGTATCTCAATTTCTTAATGTGTAAAATAAGGATAACAATAGTATCTGCTTCATCGAGCTGTTGCAAGAATTAAATGGCTTAACATATACAAAAGGTTTGCAGCAGCACCCCGCACATAGCAAGCATAGTGCAAGTGTTAGCTAATAATAACATCATCGAGGCTCATCCTTGGTATGAAGTCCTGGGAAGCTTTCCTGATCCCACAGGCTGCTTATAATCCTCAGCCCCCACAGGCCACCACGCTTCGCTCTAATGAAGTCTTTATCTTCCTATAGTTGGGCTTCTTCTTGAGCCCATTTTACAGAAGAGGAAACTGAGGCCCATAGACATTAAGCGATTTGTCTCCTTACCCTGATCTTCCATCCTTGACTCACACATCTTCGATAACAGGAAACTACCTCCCCACTCAGCCCCGGTGGGGTGCTACCATTTGAACTGAGTTTTGCAAGGTAAGAGTTAACCAGGAGAAGGTTAGAGGTGAGAAAGGAGGCACTTCAGACAGGAGCCCAGCATGATGAAGGCATAAAGGCAAACAACTCCCTTGGGTGGGAGGAACCTCTAGTAGTTGGTAATGGTGAAGCAGAGAGAGGAAGGGGGCAAGCAGGGGGTGAGGATGCAGAGGTGGCCTCTACCATGTCAGAAGGGTCTTGAATCTCAGGCCCAAAGGTGCAGATGTGATGCTACAGCAACAGGGAAGCCATTAGACCACTTTTAGCAGACATGGAAATGGCCAGATTTCCATTTGGGGCCCTCAGTGAGCTATAAACACTGTGCAAAGCTAACTATTACGGCTAATAATGGTTTATCACCCTGCACCATAATTGCCGTTTACACATCCATCTCCCGCCAGATCATGAAGCCCACTAGGGCAGATCTGTGTGTCTTGTTCAGTCCTGTGTCCCTATGCTTGGCACAGAGCAGACGCTCGGAAGCTGTTGTGTAGAATTAATGAATTAAAATGAAGCACATGATGCCAACTGCTGTGAATTGTTTCACAGGAGAAAAACTTTGGACTCAGGCAGCCCTCAATCCAAACCCTGATGCCAGTTCTTCTTGCAAATGGCCTTGGCAAGATGCATGACATCTCTGAATGTCAGCATCCTCTTCCTCAAAATGAGGTCATAATGGAGCTCCCAGCACAGGGCCCAACATATGTTGAGGCCCTATCTACATGACAGCCAAAAGGACAACACCGAGCACAAAGATGCAGAACTGCTGCCTGGTACAGATGCCAGCAAACATGAGGGAGAATTTTTAATCCGAGGACCTGGATGTGAATCTTGACCCTGCCCTTTCCCAGCTGTGCACCCTTAGGGAAGGAAATGAACCTCTCTGCTCTCCTCATCTGTTCAGCCCAAGGATTAACGATGATACCAATCTGAAGGACTGGCTGTGTGGACTAAAGGAGATAACAGATGTACAAGAGTTTAGTGTATACAAACGTGGGCGATGATTATTATTATCACAACAGCTCATAAAACCCGGGTGGAGCTTCCTGTTATAAACAAGTTCTCCCTCGCCCCACCCGTGCAGACCAGCGCTTCAGCGCTTGGCTCGGTGCTTTGTTCCCAGGAAGGGCATAGCTAGAGGGGCCGGCTGGGCTGGGGCAGAGGCCAGGGCGGGCTCCTGGCTCCCACCATCTGCACCATGGGGTCAGCCCATCTGTCCAGCAGTGGGCACACATGTGGCCTCATCTGAGGGCGTGGGGTCATTAGGGTCAAGCAGGAGAAAATTGGGGGCAGATGAGGGGAAGGTTCCAGCTTATTTTTAGAAAAGGGGGAAAGAGAGGAAGACAGGAAGGCCCTTGTTCCTCAGCATATCCACCATGTGGATGGCAGGCGGGAGGGCAGGCAGGCGAGAGGGCGGGCAGCCAGGCAGAGCTGGAGACAAAGATGTGTCCACTGCTGTGGCTGCTGCCCAGGCCGCTACAGGACCACAGATGACTACACGGTCCAGCTCATCGGTACAGCATACTCGCTTGCAGCCCTGGCTGTACCCAGGGGGAACTCTTGTGACATAGAGCCCAAGACCCTGAAGGAGTCTGCATCGTCCAGAGGGCTACGTTTGGGCTTTAGGAAGGACTCTCCAGCCGCAGTGTAGAGGAGAGCTTGGCGCATGGAATCTGGTGGCGGGGAGGCCAGTGGGCACTCCCAGCACAGGCCTTGTACACATGATGATGACTCTGGAGCCAGATTGCTGGGATGGAAATCCTGGCTCTTCCACTTTCTGGCCATGTGGCTTATAGCCAGTTGCTTTATCTCTTTGTGCCTCAGTTTCTTTGTCTGTAAGATGGACATAGTCATAGTTTATACCTCATAGGTTTGTTGTGAAAATAAAATAATATGTGTAAAGCATTAAAATGCTTAGTTTGCACTTGGCGCTTGCAAGCACTCAATGTCCATTGTCATTGTCAGCCTACATATATATAGTAGAGCATGCACTGCTGGGGTGGTCTGAGGAGGAGTGAGCTGAGCATGCACAGTGCTCTCCTGCAGGACCCCTCAGTGGGGGTGAGACAACCAGAGTGTGGTGGGTTTGGTGTGCTGAACAGGCCTGGCTGAGCGGGGTGGGGGGCGGGGCCAGAAGGGAGGGGAAAGGGGCAGGGGGAGACAGGAGGCCTGCTCTGTGGCAGTGGGGCTAGCCCAAGCCTGGATGTCGGCAGGCCTCACTGTGGTTCCCGTGGGCATCTTTGGAAAGAGCTCAAAAATGACAAGAATTTTCCAAATCGCCTGTTTTTCCATTCCTAGGCCCCCCAGTCCCCCATCATCAGATCTAACTCTGAACAGAACTTTGAAATGTGTCAGGAACAAGAAGGTGAAAGTGTAAAAACCCCAGAGCGACTGTTAATCCCAGGTCTGTGTGGCGGCATGCCTGCCAGAGCACAGTGGAAGAGTGTGCATGTGGGGGGTGTGGATACATGTGTGCACATGTAAGCATGTGTGTGTCCTCTGACAAGAGCATCCTGGACGCAGGAGCCGATGTGCATGTCGACGAGTGGCTACCCATATTGATGCTTGTGCCTCGCGTCGGTGCCCACATGCGATTATGTGCTCACATCAGTGTATGTGTGCCTGCATCTATCACAGATAGGCTGTCCCTGGAGAGCCCTCAGAGACTACTCACGGTAACCCACAGGGGAGGGACCTGCCTGCTGTTTCACAACAAGTACAGAGCTGGAGCTGGAACTAGGGATCACTATGAAGAACGTAGACTTTGAAATCTGAAGGGCCTGGGTTTGAATCTTGGCTCTCCCATTGATGAGCCGAGTGACATTGGATAAGTCACTTCACCACTCCCAACCTGTTTCCTCACTGGAAATAACTATTCTCAAACTCAAGGGGTGTGGTGAGGCCCCTCAGTCAACAGTGGGCTTGATGCTCAGGTCTCCTGACTTCAGTATTCCTTGGTGAATCCAAAAGAACCTCCACCTAAGGGCAGCTGAAGGCTGAGGGGCGGGGTCCCAGGAGCCACCAGGGTTTTTCTTCTTCAGATCACCCTGGGAGGAGGGTTCTTGAGCCCTGTCTTGGGAGGCTAGAGACCGAGCTTCTAGCCCTAGTCTGGCAATGACTGCCTGACATGGAGCAAGTGTCTGTTGCTTGCGGGGCCACAGTTTCCCCACCCCCGCCAGGAGAGATAACTAGGGGACCCCTCAGGGGCCTCCCCACTCCAAAGACCCCTGGCTCCACAGGGGAATATAATTGGGAGCAGCTGCCCCTAGAACGAGCGTGGGGGCATTGGGGAGGGGAGTCTCTGGGCTTCCCCAGCCGTCGGACACTGCCCCGTGGTTTATGTCAAATTGTCAGCCCCAATCCTGCTTTCCTCCTGGGTAGGGCCGCCTCAGGAGAGGTGGCCTGTCCAGCCGCTGTGTTTACAGTGCTCAGACGCCACTGGGAATCTGATCTGGGCAGACCAGGGTGGGCCGCCCCACTGGGCCCAAGCCGTGTCCACACTCATTTCCCAGACACTGAACACGGCCAGCCTCCTGCCTCGCTAGTCCAGCTGCCTGGTCACCCGCCCATGGAGGGCCCAGCTTCTTGCAGGCAAGCAACTTGGATGCCTGCAGAATGCACCAGGGCCAAGGAATCCAGAACAGAGCCAGGAAAGAGGGAACAATGGCAGAGAAGAAGGGGCATCCTCTCTCCAGACAGGTTAATGCTTCGCTCCCCAGCGAAGGTGCTCTCCATCCCCTCTGTCCAGGCGCCTTACCCTACTGGCTTGCTGACAGACAAGCCTCTCCACGCACTCAGTCATCTGGATTAGAGTCAGCTACAGTCCACGTGCCAAATCCAACCGGCCACCGCCGGTGAGTGAAGAGAGCCTTTTACATTTTTAAATGGTTGGCGTGGGTGGGTGCAGGGGGCGGGGCGGGGGGGCGCGGATCAAAAGAATATTTTAAGCCACATGAAAATTATATCAAACTTAAGTTTGTGACCATAAATAAAGTTTTATTGGAACATGGCCATGCCCCTGCATTTATGTATGCTGGTGGCTGCTTTTACCCTACGATGGCAGAGTTACATAGCATGATGGAGACCGTACAGCCTGCAAAGCTAAGACTATTTACTATATGGCCCTTTATGGAAAACTTTCGCCAACCTCTGATTTAAATCATCCGTGAGTAGCAGTGTAAACCTGGCAATGCAAAAATGTCACTGTCTTTGTTTCCTATGACCTAAATTTTTATCCCAAGTGTCTGGGGTCATTCCACATTTGGGGGATCTTCATGATGTCAAGGGGTGGGGGTAGGAGCATGGCACTTATTCCCTGAGCACTGACCCCCACCGATTGACCCTGCACATCTGGCCGCCCTCTGCCACCTCCACGGCACTGAGTCACGGATGCATCCCATCACTTCCTTTGGGGCTCTTATCACCTCCCGGCAAAGCTGCTTAGGACACGTGGGCCTGGTCACACCTCTCCTCTCCTCCCCTTTATGTTTCTTCAAGACACTCTGTTTATCCATCCGTTTCCTTTACTTCCTCTGTAAACACTCTCAATTCCAAAAGCTCAGAGATGTGGAGAACAAAGGCCAGAAAGGCGTGCAGGCCTCCTGCATTCTGCCCTGTCACATACCTCCCCTGCAGCGATGAGCACAGAGCCAGGGGCCTGGGAGGAGGAGGTTATCCCAGGAGGCAAAACAGACGCAGATAGGAACTCTAGTCCAGCCACACATGCATTTATTCACTGCTCTGTTCCACTATCCAGAAGTACATTCACCCATTCCTCCGGTGAATCATTCAGTCAGTCATTCCTGGTGGAGCAGCCAGTGTCCCCGTCAGACATTACAGGAAGACAAAGGTGAGCAAGGCTCACCCCTGCCCTCGTGTTGTCCACGCTCCAGGGCAATGGCTTAGGGCAAGTATTTAAACTGA
>NW_006441955.1:1426368-1436640 GCF_000325575.1 Pteropus alecto | reverse complement strand
GGGGATCGTTCTTATTTGCAGCATTTGCTGCTTTCTGTGATCTAAATACTCCTATATGGCAAATTTCAAGTTGCCCACATGATGCCACTGAAAGAACATGAAGCTGGGAAGAGACGAACACTATAAACACTCATGAGCATGTAGGAGCTGGCTCCAGCATGTCACCACTCTCGGGGGATTCCCGTAAACAGATATCACACACGGTGAAGCAGGTATGACATGAGAAAAGCAAGAGGGCATAGCAGCACAGAGGAAGAACACCAAACCCGGCTCAGAGGGTCGATCCCAGAGGGCTTCTTAGAGGAGGTAACATTTGAAATTAGACCCTGAAAGAAAAGTAGGACAAGGGATAGAAGAGTCTCCTGACCAGCTCATCCCTACCTACCCCTCCTTTCTCTGCACTCCTCTGTAACCCTCACAGCCTGAGCCACACCTTTAAGTCCAACTTGGGGATCATTTTCTCCAGAGGCACCACAAATTCTTAAAGTTAGACAGCATGTACCCGGGCCACACAAGGTTGGTGGAGGGAGCTGGCTTGAGTCTGCACCGCGGTTCTGGCCTGTGACAGGTTATGTTCATGCTCCTGATTAGTCACTGCCCTTTTCCCAGGTGTCTACATCCCTACCAACTGCCAGGTAGCTCTCGCATCTCCTGTGGGAGGGGTTCACTTTGACTCAGGCTTGTCTTGCTTTGGGCAATGGAATGTGAATGCAAGTGACATTAAGAGCTATTGTGTGGTTCAGCCATTTCTCTTTTTGCTCTCTGCCCTGAGTACGTCGTGTCCCAAAGAGGGACAGCTGCTTTGCAAGGATCCTGGAATAAAGAGGACACATGGAGCAGAGCCGCAGTCAACCCACAGCCACAGCCACAGACAAAATATAATGTGGGCGAAAAGTAAACTTGTTATTGTAAAGCCCCTATTTGGGGCATGCTTGGTGTGTCTGTTACCACAACATAACCTAGGAAAAAACTGACTAATGTTCAACCCATCCCCACCCAGGACTGGCTCATGCCCCAACGTCCCTCTGCGAGCCCCCAGAAACACACTAACCACTGTGCCTCGCCCTGTTTTGAGCAAAGATTTACCCAACCAACCAAGACTGATGATGTGAACATAGGTCCTTAAAATGTCCAGAATTCTCTACAGTTCTAGGATCATCCCAGGGTCCTGGTAAAAGCAGATGAAACCATTCGTTAGTGGTGTCTGCAATTCAGTTCTCCCGCCTCGCAGCAGCTATTTGCAAGTGTCACACTTGGCAACGACAACAAAAAAATGCTCTCAACCCAAAGTCACTGCAGACATTGAAAATTCTCTCTTGGAGGACGGGCCAAATGTAAGAAACCTTCTGTACAAAAGAAGAGAGTCAGGGTGAGGTGGACAGGAAGGAGACTCTGTCTGCCGGGCAATGGCAGGGACAGAGTCAGAACCACTGCTGACCTCAGGCTGGTGGATTGACAGGTGCGTGAACAAATCCATGTGATCAAGTGTGGTGGTGCTCACCTGTTTCACAAAGTGCCGTGGGATCACAGAGGAGGCAGAGACTAACTCTACCTAGACAGCCAGAAATTCCTCCGGAACAAGTTAAGGGATAAAGGGATGGATAGTGGAGGGTGGAGGGTGGAGGGTGGACAGATGATGAACAAAATAAAATCTATCTGAAAGGATCAAATACTTTTTCACAAAGAACATATAAACTAGACCTAAAAAAAATAAGAATACCACCAGGTAAAGAATCTGGACAGAAGAGACGACATTCCAGACGGAGACGAGCATGTGAAGATGGGGGAGGATGTGGTCCACCACACTGAGGAAGTGAGGGAGGCATGAAACGCAAAGAGCCACAGTGGCACACCGCAAAAACAAGTGACAGCGGTCAAACGAGAGTCAGTCAAACTGAGTTCTAATCCCAACAGCATAACTTTCTGACTGTGTAACCTTGGGCAATTTAACCGCTGTGTGTTTGTGCCACTACTACCAAACTCGACCTCAATGCAGTATGTGGCAATCGCCTTCCCTCACAAGGTTATTGAGGCACTTTAGCGGGAGAGAATGCTAGCAAAGTTCCTGGCACAGTGTGATTAAGCAATTAGCGATGGCTCCCTCTTGCTCCCTTTCCACCAGGATCTGCTGTCCCAGAGTCTGGGGCTGCACGGAGTTGCGGCAGGGGTCCGGGGGAGCTGTGGAGCACTCTGCCTCCTCACTGAGACACCACCTCCTCCCCGTTCTGGACTTTCCTTCAGAAAGCTCTTGCCCCAGGGGTCCTCTCTGCCCTCCCGCCCCTTTGACGACTCCACTCCAGCCTCCACACAACGGGACCAGGATGCTCCCCACTTCCCCACCCCCACCCCCATCCTGGACTCCTAAGCAGGGCCCTGACTCCAAGCCTGCAAACACCATCCCCTCCAGAGCAAACACATCCAGACATGAGACCAACCACAGAGACTGGTGAAGAGGGCAGCTCTAGGTGGAATGAGGTTTGCTGGATCTCACGCCTTATGGAAACATGGGCAGCCAAGCAGAGAAAGCAGAGGCCAGGTGGCCAGGTCATACCCTCGGCTCTTGACCTTTTAATCTTACCTATCCTGGATTGCAATGTTCCTGATGCTATTCCCAGTCCTGAGGTTAGTTTCCTCTCCCAGCTTCCTCTAGTGTAGCCATCCCCACGGGAGACGAGAAAAGCCAAACAGTAATTAACTAAATTTAGAAACAAATTCTTATAAATGTTATGGGCACACAGGCCAGGGCTCAGGAAGGAGAATGATTTGGGATTTGGGAACATCCTACAAGGTCTTTCACTATTTAGCCTGGTGTTTAGTAAATAGTAAATAAACATTTTTAAGCGAATGAACGTTTGCCCCTGCTCACCTTCCCTTCACCTGCCTCTCACACACACAGTCCTGCCCCCGAATCTGCAGCACTACCTACAGTTCCCTACCTGCAACTTACCCATTCTGTCTCCTACAGTTGGGCCTTTGCTGGTGCTGTTTTTCTATCTGGAGCATATACGCCCTCCCCCTGCCCTTCTGGCTGAACTCTGCCTCATCCTTCAGGATTAGGTTCAGACATCACTTTCCCCAGGAAGAATTACCAGGAAGGTTCTCCAGCATCCCCATGGGACTTCTGCTACCCCAGTCATAGCACATGCTGCTTTGGAATGGCCACCATTTCTGCCCCCTCACTGGACTGGGAGCTCCTCTAAGGGCAGAGGTAGGGTCCCTAGCACCCAGCAAAAGCCCCAGCCCAGAGGAGGGACTCAAAGAGTACTTGGTGAGTGAATACACTTGTTTTCAAATCAGATAATCCCCAGGAGTTGAGCACTCCAGGAGGACACAGGAAGCAAGTCAGGAAGAGCAGTAACCCTCCAGGCCACCAGGGGGGTCAGAACAGAAGTTTTTTGAATCATGTGGAATGCTCCCTCTCCCCCTCGTGGTCCAAGCACATTACTGCAGCTTCCCAGGGTTCCTGACTCACCCTCAAGGAGCAGCGGAGTCTTGGGAGGGTCTGGGCTGAATTCTGGGACACAGGATCCTGGAAAATTAGAGCCAGAAAGATTTTATACCTTTGGGAGTTTGAGCACTATGCCTCACCTCATTTAAAAGATGGGAAAATTGAAGTCCAGAGAGGAGGTAGGCTGCCAAAGAGAAAGACCTGGAACTAGAACCCAGATCTCTCGAGGAATTTGGAACATATTTTGAGGACAGGAACATCCAAAGTCATGGAATTCTAGCCTATATTGCTGCCTGGTTGGCCCCTAGATTCTGCTTTATCTCTTCATCCAGACGCCATGCAGTCAGAGCTGGGCACACGCTATGGTTGACAGATACGTGCTCGTTAACCCGTCTTCTCTTTTAACCTCATGTGTGCTCTGGAAGGTGGGTTCCAGTTACTCTCTCCATAACTAGTTGTCTGACTTCAGACATGTTGCCTCTCTCTCCATATGCTGTCAGTTTTCTCAGATGCAGGCTGGAAGGTGGGCTTGATCAAGAGGGGCAAACAGGCTTCCTTTCAGTGCCGATGCTGATGGGCTAGTCTGGCTGCTTGAGAAGAACTGTAAAGGCAGGAGCACCGTGAGTGATTAGCAATGCCTGTCACAGGTCAGGAGGCAACCTGGCAGACATCAGAGTTCTGTAAACTCTGACCCTGAACCCTTGTCCAATTCTAGATTTGCTTTTCCTGTCAGCACTGTGACCATCGATAACTGTATCAAGCTCTGTGCTAGGGACAAAGTATCCGGAGATAATCAAACAAGATTCCTGCCCTTGAGAATCTCACAGTGTAAGACATTTGCCTAAATTTACACACAATCAAGTGGAGAAGTCAGAGCTACAGTCTTAGGGAGAAAGGGGCTGTAGAGGTCAGGGCGTCTAATACCTCGGCAGCTGCAGGAACCCTCTGGACCAGCAGTCCGTCATCCTCTGCTCTCCACCACTCACAGGCATTCCAATCATGGAGACATCGCATTTCATGTTGACACAGCATCATCCAACTGTGTGATGATGGCGAGATTGCAAGCCATTGCAGTTTCAGTGCACGTGAAGGCTCTGCCTCTCCCAGTCATGTAATTTTATTCATGTTGACACAGCATCATCCAACTGTGTGATGACGGCGAGATTGCAAGCCATGCAGTTTCAGTGCACGTGAAGGCTCTGCCACTCCCAGTCATGTAATTTTGGACAAGCTACTTACTTCTGGCTCTGGCTCTGAGTTTCTACGTGCACTGTGGCCTGCCGAAGTGGTTATGTGCAATAAATAATAGGTACAGGTAAATCACCTGGCACGTAGCAACCCCCAGTAAAGGGGAGCTGACCTGAAATAAGGTTTGCCTTCTTTGCATTTCCCAGGCTTTGCACTTCCCAAAGACAGTTCTATAGGAGAATGGGGACACCGACGGGACCCTGCCCAGCCTTTCTTGGGACAACACACTGGCACCTCCACCTGCTACTCCCATGAGCGTTTACTGGCCACGGTGCCTCACTCAGAAGCCAGTGCTCTAGACCAGCCCCTCCAAGAGGGACTAGATCCCCCAAAAGTGGAGGATATGACAGTGCTCCGAGGGCGCTCCCTGCCTCCCCACCCTGGCTGCTCCCTGCTCTCACAGAGGCCTGGCCTGGGGGCTGTCCTTTCCCTCCCGGAGAGCCCGCCCCGCTTCTGGTCTGAATGTTTGCTCTCTCACCTCTCCCGGAATCATTAAACATTCTGCAGTGGAAACACAGCCAGTCATGTGACAAGTACTGCCGCCAACCTTGGCACTTCTCCTCTGATCCCGTTTGTTTTTCTAATATAAAACTAATATGACATAATGTATAATCTAATTTGGAAATTACCATTTGCTTGGCTGGCCCACACTGCCAGCCAATACCAACAGCAAGAGAAATTATTTAAGAATGTTTCTTTTCCTTCGGAACACTGCTGATAATTTATTTTTCCGTCAGAAGATTACTTTTCTCTTTACGACATTTCCTGCCCGGGTGATTTGCGTTAGCGTTCAATAAAATGGTCTGTGCCTAATGTGGGAGTGAGTCAACACGACTTCCCTTGAATGAAGGGAGGGTGTCAACTGTGGTCCGTAGTGTGCTGAGACCTGCTGCCCAGGTACTGGGGGCAGGTGCCACGGGGGCTTTTAGTGGGGAGTGTCGCAGGAAGTTACCTGCTCCTTATCCTATAAGCCAGACCTCAAGGCTTCCTGTAGGTCCAGGGACCCCAGGACCCACTGGCCTCTGGGGAAATGAGTAATATCCATTTGGCATCTTGGGCAACTCCAGCACCAGGCTGAGAGTGTGCTTTACTCAATTTCATGCTTCCAACCTGTCCACACCCAAATAAAGTATCTCTTCTCTCCCATCTACCACAAATAACAGACACATCATGAGCTTTTTATGTATTGTCACATCTTCAGTGTGTCACACTATCACGTAGTTCACTTCTGAGCACTGCAGTTCAAGCCAATTCATTCCTTCATCTTTTCTTTCAATAAGTATTTTGAAGACACAGATGGCTCCTAAAGTTAGAGCTGATTTTGAATCCTGGCCCTGACACCTAATAGCTCTGTGACCTTAGACAACTTTCTTTACTTCTGTGAGCCCTCATAAACCACATCAATAAAACGGATGGTAATAATAGTGCTGACCTCATTGACCTTTGTAAAGATAACATGTGATGAGCATGAAAAGGGCTTCTTAGCCTAGTGCCTGGTATGCAGTAAAAGCTCAATAGTGTCATTGTCATTATTAAGCTCGTAACGAATGATGATCAGAGCTCCTGGATGAGGAGAGTTCGGTCCCAATGAGGGGCTCAGTCCCTAGAAAAGAAGCTCATATCTTGCTCTGGGAAATAACGAGGCCAACAAACACAGGGTCATGGCTCACCACCAGGTCGCTGCAGGCGCTGAGTAGCCTCACCCCCTTGCAGGTCTGGTCACTAAAAAAAAAAAGTACACCCATCTCAAATACTTTTACAAGAAGAGACACTGGTGGGGACTTCTTCCCATGGCAGGCCAGGGGAAGGGACAGAAAGAGCTTTCTCAAATCTTCTCCCCCTCCGCCCGTGACCATTCTTTCCAGGAAACTCAATCTCCAAGTTCGAGAGTTTATTTACCCAATCCAGTGACAGGTCTGATTTCTTTCTGGATGTTTTGAGACTGAACTGATGGTGTTCTGGTGAAGTACAAAGAAGCGAACCATTCAGTTGGCTCTGTCAACCACCTCTGCGGGCACTGCTGGCCTGGCAATGCTGGACAGAGCAGAGGTGCTCTCTGAGTACTTGGCCTTGTCATTAATTAACCAAGTTAAGTGGTTGTTTTGGTTTCACAGTACTGAGGTAACTGGCTCTTCATAGAACTGACTGAATGTTTAGACACAGCCTCTCCTGCTTGAGAGGTTGTTTGACAGAACGGAGTGGGTGTTTTGTTACTGCTTGGTGACCAGTGTGACCTGTTGCTTTTGCTTCGTTTGATTGGGTTGACTGCTTGTTTGGCTCTGATGATTGGTGGTTTCACCAAGTTGACCAGTTGTTCTGTCACGGTTAGACTCATTTGATTGGCTGTTTAAGTGGGGTGGGTGTTTTGGCATTCATTAACCGAGTTGATTGGGTTTGATTGAACTGACTGGATGTTTGAGTGAATTAATCCAAACATTTGGACATTGTTTGAGGCAACCAATTGGCTGTTTATAACAGATGGGGTGTGTTGCTATCATCTGACTTAACTGACCCATTGTTCTGGCATTGTCTGACCTAATGGTTAATTGTCGAGTTTGTTCTGTGTTTTGCCTTTGTTTAACTCTAAAGACAGGTTGTTGGAGACTTGTTCGATCAAGCTGATTGCTTGTTTGACTAAGCTGAGCAACTGCTTTGGTATGATTTGACCACGCTGACTCGTTATTCAAACGGAGTCGATGTTTTGTTATAGTTTGACCCAGTTGTTTTGAAGGTATCCATTTCTTGGTGGGTTGTTTTGGCACTGTTTGGACCAACCAACTGACATTTAACTGAGTTAACCAGGAGTCTGGGCCCTGCTTGCCCATTTCAGCTGTTGTTCGGCCAACTTGACTTAGCATCTGACAGAAATAGTAAGGCGCTTAGACAGGGATCCCCAAGCTGACCAGGTTTTCACTAGGTTGTCCAGCTGTTTGGTCTCAAACTGACAAGGGGAGGGGTGGTCAGCACAGACCTGCATTTGCTGAGGAGCCACCCTAGGAGAGTCCCTCATGTGGGAAGAAAAGGAGTTTGGGGGACCCCAAGTCGTAAGCTCACATTCAGGCAGGTGAAAACAGAAAGGCTGGTAGCGATGCAGCTGCTTCGTGCAAGAGCGCTCAGGAGCTGTGGTCTCCTGAGCCCAGAGAACGCGTTTGGCAGAACGCTTCAAGAATGCAACCTCTGGGTTAAGTGGTTGAAATTAGGCCCAACGGGGCTGTTTTACTGAGAATTTACAGTCGCTCATAGAACTCAGCCCCGATCAAGTAAGAGTCCCTCCTGCCAAGATGGAGATTTGCTCCTGGGCCAAGGGGATTCACCAACAAAAGCACACTTCCCCGGCCTTTGATTAGTTATAATCTGCGCACCTCCAAGTGGTGACCCCGCGGATGCTAACATTTGTTCTCCCTGTGGGAGGGTGCCCCTCCCTGAAATCCACGGGTGGTAGGGGGAGGACTTTTCTCTCCGTTGACTTCCTGACAGAGGCTTCGACAGAATAGGAGCCGCCTACGCCGTGTGTGATGTGAGTGGCGCCACCAAAACCTCGATCCCGCTGGCGGGTCATGGGAGAGGAAATGCCCACATCATGCACTCGGCACAACAGATATCAGGGCAGGGGTGGAGGGCTCTGGAGGGGAGCTGGCCTGCCCTCCTCATTTTACACATAGGGAAACTGAGTCCTAGAGAAAGAAAGAGATTTTCTGAGCTGGACTGTAGGTCACTCCAAGTAATTAACTCTTTTCAGCGTAGACAAGTTGAAATTGGAAAGCTCTGCTCTGGGTGCCTAGGGGAGGCATCACTTCTGGTGCAACAGCAAGGAGGAGGGGGAAAGGAAAGGCTGTAGCCAGGATGGGAGCTCCACTCCCTAACTCACTGTATGAGTGAATGCAAGTCTGTTCAGGAGAGGATGAATGAACCGTTGCCAAAGAAACATCCCAGATCGCAAGCTCTGGCCACTGAGGCTTAGAGGTTCGCAGGACCTAAGCCTCTCCCTTCTGAGTGCATCAACAGGTATATCATCATCAAAACAAGGTGACGATCTCACCAGGCTCCACATGGAATTCAAGATAAAGGTTAACGGGCAGATGATAGTGTCATAACCCAGAAGGAAAGTTTCTCAAAGCCACGTCCTGGGAAAAACTGATGATGGAGGAAGAGCTGTCCTCCCTAAAGAAGAGAATACATGAAAGATGGGGGTCGCTCTCTGGAAAACACAGAAGACTTTCAGAAGATAGGAGAGCAGATAAGCTTAATGAGTGTCAGAGAACAGAGATAAAAACAGTATGGCACTCAGTAGGTACTTGAAAAATATTATTGAATAAAATCACAAGGAGACAGAATACAAGGAAGAACTTTCTAACAGACAGCGCACCCTCAAAAGGGAGAGAACTCCTTGTCACTGGAGGTTTTTCAGGCAGAATTTCTATGTTGTGTCATAGGGAGTCAGATGAGTGAGAAACAATAGATTTGTTACCTCCTTGCTCAGGAAAACATACCCCCATTAATGTAGCCTCAATTGTGCTTCCTTGCTCTGGTATTGTCAGCTTGTACTGAGTTTGGATACCACTATGACCTCCAGATTCTTTTCATACAAAGAACTATGAAACAAACAAAAAAAAACTATGCAACATGCAACATACGAAGAATTTCACCACCCAACACACTCAGGAAGTCACCTTTTATATCCATGCTTTCAAACACTGAACCTTTGTAAATTCTAGTTCTGCTAACCAGCTTCTCCACTCTCCCTTTCAGCTCCATGAAATTAATAACTGAGAACAGTCTACGCAGCCCTGGCTGGGGGCTGAGCCTTGCAGCACACCTCACTGGAGACCTTCCTTGGACAGAGCCTTGCAGTCAAAGAAAGGCAGGGGAGCAGAAAGCCTCTCTGCAGCAATCTGACCACTGCAAATTGTTGGTTTTAAGGTGCTGCTGTCCATTTGGTGCTGAGTGGCCTGAGTCTCTGGACTGGCTCTCAGAAAGCATTGGAGGCAAGCAGAAAGGAAGTCAGAAAGACAGCTAGGGCATTGAGCCTCCCACCAGAGACCCCAAGAAAATACTGGTGGGGCATGTGATCAGCTTCAGTGGCCCTCAGAAGCCCTAGCCAGACAAAGACATATTGTGCCTCTGAATAGTGGGTCCGAGAGCTGCAGGCCACCCAGGCCTTCCATACAGGCAGCCCGTGGAGGCTGCACTGGAACTCATGGGATACCAGTGGGGCCCTACTCACTGTTCCCTCCTGCAGGAAGACACCTTTCCAAACAGCTAGGCCCACCCAGGCCTTCCATACAGGCAGCCCGTGGAGGCCGCACTGGAACTCATGGGATACCAATGGGGCCCTACTCACTGTTCCCTCCTGCAGGAAAACACCTTTCCAAACAGCTAGGCCTCTTCACAAAAACACACACACACACACTCTCTCTCTCTCGCTCTCTCTCTCTCTCTCTCTCTCTCTCTCTTTCTCTCAGCCAAGGCCACCCAGAGGCTAAGAAGAGTAGATTAGGCTTGCTATGGCCTCTGCTAGGAGGTATTGAGGGCAAAGGAGCAATCACCATGCAAGAAGTGAAGGCTGCTCACAGAGA
>NW_006441955.1:1409750-1426282 GCF_000325575.1 Pteropus alecto | reverse complement strand
CAGGGCTAGGAGAGATCCCAAAAATCTTAGAGTCCCACTCCCACTATAATCAAGAAGACTGAGCCAAAGTCAGCAGCAGAAATAGTCTGGAACTCAGTCCCAGTCCCCAGCCCCCAGCCTAATCTTTCCACCACACTGCGCTGCTTCACCAAGCCTGTGCACAGTAGGTCATCATCTCTAAAGCTCTAGAAGCCTGCAGCTCAGAGAGAGTTTGCTAGTTTCCATAGACTGCCATAACAAAATACCTCTAACTGGGTGGCTTAAACCACAGAAATTCATTGTCTCACAGTTCTGGAGGCCAAAAGTCCAAAATCAAGATGTCAGCAGGGTTGGTTCCTTCTGAGAGCTGTGAGCAAGAATCTGTTCCATGCCTCTCCCCTAGCTTCTGGTGGTTTGCTGGCAACCTTTGGTGTTCCTTGGTGTGTAGAAGCACCACCCAATGTCTTCCTTCATCTTCACGTAGCATTCTCTCTGTGTGAGCCTCTGTCTCCAAATTTCTCCTTTTATAAGAACTCCAGTCACATTGGATTGGGGCCCACCTAATGATTTCATTTTAACTTCATTACTTCTGTGAAGACCCTAGCTCCAAATGAGGTCATGTGCCGAGGTACTAGAAGCTAGGACTTCAACATATGAATTTTGGGAGGACACAATTCAACTCATAACAGAGAGATTCTGCAATTCTTCTCAGGACACACACACACACACACACACACACACACACACACACACACACACACACTGACAGCTAGATCAGAGAAGCAATGTTCAGTTCAATGTGGTTTGGTTTTCTTGTGCTCTCACTGAGCTCCTGGCCTTGTGCGAGGTGCTAGGGGATTCTGTCTGGAGAAGAGACAGGCAAATGTGGATTCCATGTGTAATCACAGACAAGTCACTTCCTCTCTCTGCCCTGGGTGAGGGTTACGTGAGCTCAGGGATGAGAAAAGACTTTGCCTGCCTAGAAGAGCAGCGAAAGAAGCAGGCAGCAGACAATGGTGTGACAACAGGCTGGTAAAGGGTGTCCCTGGCCTTCCCACCATCCTCTCAACCCTCTTGGGCACTGTCTTCCCTCCCCAAGTCTCCAAAGTTGCCCTGTATTGTCTTCCCTCACTGAGGTGAGAAGTCACAATATAGGCTCTGCTGAGCTCCCACAGGCCCTGAGGCAGACCCAACTTTGTTCACCATCCCCCAGGGGACGACCAGCCCCTTGGTGAGTAGACTCGGACTGGCTCAGTCGGCACAAAGCCTTCTCGGAGAAGTCGCTTGTGGATGACTGTTTGGCCGTGCGGGCAATTCTTGCAGATCTGCATTCAGGAGTAAATGGCTAATATGAGTGCCCTTCCCAGGAGAACTTTCCAGTAGAAAGACTCTGGTTGGAAAAGGAGCCACTTTGAGGCAGGGAAGCAAGGCCCCAAAATCAGAACCTATGGGTGCCGCTCAGGTGGGGGCAGAGGAGGTGTGTCCTTGCTGACCCCCATCAGGAGAGTGGGGTGTGTCACAGCAGGCACCCTGCCCTGCCACAAACACACACACACACATACACACACGCATCAAGGACACCACCTCACCTCCTGGGTTCCAAAAGGCCACTGTTCTGCCAAGAAGACAGAAACAAGTGGACTTCCCATTGACTCTTCTAACAAGCCTATTCACTCGTTCTTGTAGTCATTCACTTATTCCTTCCTTCCTTCACTGACACATCTACACGTTCACTCATTTGTTACATTTTTGTCCAATTCATTCATCCTTTAAATTAGTTCAAATTATCTACTTTCCAATCCATGCATTCATTCATTTATGTTCTCACTGATTTGAACATTGCATTCCTCTCATTTATAAATTCAACAAACATTTGCAGTCAGTTCCTACTATGTGCTAGACACTGTCTGAGGCTCAAGTGATACAGAAGTAAACAAGACAGATAAAGCCTCTGCTCTCATGGAGCTTCCAAGACAGATCAAACATTTCAAACACTGATAAGTACAAGGAAGAAAATAATTCAGAGAAAAGAGACTGTGACCTTACCTTTGGGGTTCCCTTGGGCTAGAGGTGACTCCTCTCTGGGGGAGCTTCTCTGAGAAGGTGCCAATCAAGCTGAGACCTTAAACTTGAAAAGTAGTTGCCCATGTAGAGACCTGAGGGAGGTGCGTACTAGGCAGTGGGAATAGCAAGTATGGAGGCCCTGAGATGGGTGGCACATCAGTCAGCATCCCAACAGGAAATAGGGAGCACGCTCAAAACGGAAGAACACAAGGAAGGTTTCCTTACAGAGAAGCTCCTGTGAAAGGAGAAGATGTAGAAAAACACAAGGGACAGAGCAGTAAACGGGGGCCAGAAGCAGCAAAATTGTTACCATTCTGAAAGGAAGAGGGAAGGGGTGGGGGGTTGGCTGGAACTTAGAGAAGTCATGGCCTTTGGTGAGGGACACAGCCAGCCCAAGCCACCTGTAGGGAGAGAGGCACGGGAATAAATATCCTGACCCTGCTCTGCCCCCTCCTTCTGATCTTCTACGGGTCCTTCCCATTGACGGAACCCAGCTGGAGGCCAGACTACAAGGGAAATTTCTGATGGACCACACACAGGTCAGCTCGGGGTGCTGGGCAGTGAAGAAGGGTGAAGAGTGCACCTGGAGGGGCATGCAAAAGCCACCATGTCCAGGCAGGAATGTGTTCTCTGTTCCCACTGATCAGAGCAGGCCAGTAAAGCTGGAGCACAGGGGTGAGCGGGAAGAGGAAGGGCTGGAAAGCCAGCAGGGAGAGTCCCAATCACTTAGGGCTGAGGTAAGAAATTACAATTTTATTCTGCCTTCGATGGGAAGCCATTAAAGGGATTTCAGGAGGACAATGACATAGGCTGACTACTCCAAAAGCTCACCCAGCATTGGTATGGGAAGTTCATTTGTTCATTCAGGAGATGCTCCCACATATTCACCCACCCATTCCTCACTCGCCCTTCCCTTCTTCTAACTTACCTTTTCTCAGCCATCCATGATTTCAACACATCCTTCCCTGCTCAGTCCTCTGTGCTAGGCCCACACCAGGCCCAATTTCATGCACCAGGGTAGATGCAGAGATGCACAGACCTGGCTTTGTCCTCCAGAAGCTGCCGTCTGACCTGGTGACCCCTAACACTAGGTGGAGATTAGAAAGAGCCTTAAGGGAGTCCCCGTTGTGAAGAGTGGGGAGTCAGGCTGGGGAGACTAGGCTGCTTCCTGCTGGAAGGTACAGGCTCTAGGCCAAGACACATGGTCTCTGCCACCCATTTGCTAAGTGATTTTGGGCAAGGTGGACAGCTGATCTGGGCCTATGAAACAGGGGCGCTAATTCTGCCTGCCCATACCCTTTCAGTAAAGGAAAGGCTCTCGATATTCTGCCCCAATTCTCAATTGTCCTCCTCACCACCCAGCCTGGCCCACCCACAGCAGCCCCAGAAGTTGATTCAGGTGCTAAATCATGAGCCTCCATGCCTGCCTGCAGAATGCAAGGACCAGGTGAGCCTTAGTCTCTCCAGGCCAGGGAATTGAGAGGCGTGGTCCAGGGACCGGTTACAAGACACTTAGGCAGGAGGAGCCTCTGCCCAAGAGGTGAGGTGAGGACGACAACCCATATTAGTTAGGGCAAAACAAGACGCAGTCCCTGTGCCCCACCCTCTGCCACCGCCCCAGCCCACGACAGAGCGGGGCTCAGAGAGTCAAGCAACAAAGACTGTCCAAGTGAAGGGAACTTCGGGAACATATGGCCTTCGCCATACAGATGGGGAAACTGAAATGCAAGGCAATAGGCATGCTCAAGATCGTAGGAGAGTGGGGCCGCCGGTGCAAGCTGGGAGTCCAAAGACCTGGCACCAAACACACGTCTTCTCTAGGCTAACCACGACCTTGAGAATAAGATGAATCACCTTAAATAGAGGTTAGGAGGGCGACGTGAGTTAAGGTAGGACATGCCTAACGAATGTCTGACACGTACAGGGGACTCAGCAAAAAATACTCCATATGGCCAATCTTTTTTGCATTTTTGCACTTGAACCCACTGCTGCCCAGCCGCTCGGCGGAGAACATTTGTGGGGCCTATCCCCCCGCTTCAAGCACCCTAATGGCTACCTTGATGTCAACCTGATCGTGAGCAGTTCTTTTTGTGTCCCCAGGCCTGCTTTACTAAGCTTTTATTAATAGGAAGAGAAAGAGTAGGAAGAACAAAGGAGAAGAAAGGAAGAGGAAGAAAAAAGGCCAGCTGAGATTACCTACAGGTAACTGTGGAAGACAGTTTGTCTCTTTTTGAGAAAGCACAGGAGACTTCTCCCTCAGGCCTTGACACCGCAGGGATTTGTGCTTCTTCTAAGCAAAGGGTCTGTGTTTATCTCATAGACACAATAAATCGCATATCTGCTCATGTCCCCTCTGCGGGGAAGCCCAGAATGGAATGCATGACCTGCCTCTACAAGCATGTAGGACCTTAAAGCAGGAATCACTCTTGAATCCACCCTATCTTCCTATGCGTCTTTATCTTTGCCTTAATGGCTTACTTTATTTTCTCACATGTTAGTATACACTTCTATGTAGACTACTTTCAGTCCTTTCCGGAGAAAGGCGGTGAAGGGAGGAGAGGGCTCCATTCTCTGCCCTACTTGGCTCAACAAGACTTACCTCCCTCAACCAGCCCCCTGCCTGCATGAATGCAGCTGCAGAGCTGGCCAGCTCTCTCTCATGCACATCCAGCTGTCAGTTCGCTCTGGCCTGAGGTCCCCAAAGACCCTGGACTGTAAGTTAGGTTCACAGAAGATCACCCTGCAGGAGACCTTCAAGGAAGCCTTGGGAGGATGGCAGGAAGCGGGGATGTGAAAGACTCAGCCAGGAAACCAGAAATTCCTCGTATCCCATCCACCTCCACGACCTCCACAGTTGGCCCCGTATCCTCACCTGATGCCAAGAACTGCCTACTCCCACTACCTCCCACCCCTGCCCAGTGCCTAGGACATTGGATTTGGCTGGGCTTCTATGCCCCGCCCCTCACTTTTGGGTAGTGGTGTAGTCAGTTTGGGGCCACTATAACAAATTACCATGGACTTGGGGGCTTACACAACAGAAGTTTATTTCTCATAATCTTGAATGCTGGGAAGTCCAACATCAGGGTGCCAGCATGGTCAGGTTTTGGAAGAGCCTTCTTCCTAGGGTGCAGACAGCGCCTTCTCTCTGTGTCCTCCCATGGGGTGTGGTGGAGGGGAGGTACCTAGCTCTCCGCCACCTCTTCTTAGAAGGGCATTAATCCCATTGTGAGAGCTCTACCCTCATGGCCTAATCACCTCCCAAAGGTCCCGCCTCCTGATACCATCTCTCTAGGGGTTAGAGTTGCAACATATGAATCGGTGTGGGGCCACAAACATACAGTCCATAACAGGTAAAAAGGTGACAGATTGTAGGAAAGCGTCCACCTGACCCTTCCCCAGAAAGCCCAAGGAGGCCCCCACTTCTCCCTGGAACTCCCTGATGCTGACGGGCAAACCTGAGCTGGTCCGTTGTCCTTTCGGAGCTAAAACACTTACCTTTAAATGCAAGGCAGATGATAGATAACCTCTAAAGGTCACACCAGCTCTGCTCGTCCCTATCCAGCCTCCAGTAATCATTCTCTGAGCACCAACTCTGTGCCTGGCCTGGATGGCAGAGATACAGAGACACCACAGGCTTAGGGGTGAGAAGTACATTAAGAGACATCAGAATGAGGTGCCGTTGGGGCAAAGAATACACACTGATAGCTTGCTTAGGGGATCAGAGAAGCTTCTCAGAGGAGAAAGCTTTGGGCAAGGCCTTGAAAGATGAGTAGAAGTTTGCCAAAATCGTAGGAAAAATAAGACTTTTTTTTATAGCACTCTGTTTACTTCCAATGTCTCATTTGGTCCTGTGGAGTCATGACTCAGCGAACAGGGACTTAGACTATGTCAATGTTTACCTCTGAAAGTCTCTTTAGATAGTATTCTCATTTTCTGATTGAGATGACTGGGGCCCAGAGAGGGGAAGGGACTTTCCCAAGGTTGCACAGCAGGGGATTAGCGAGCAGATCCTGAAATCTGAATCTCTGGACTTCTGGTCTAACCTTGCTCCAACCACAATAGTTCACTCACCCCTTTTTTCCTTTTCCAACCACCATCTGGCCTGACCAACTGCCCTGTCCCTCCCAGCCAGACTCACGATAAGTTTTATAGGGAGGTAAATGATTGGAGTAGGGGGTAGGGAGTAGAAAGGAGAGTTTAACCCCACAATGTTTTCATACTTGAGATCTGAAAACACGATTTCCCCAGCAAAGAAGCTTAACGTTAAGCGGAAAATCGGCTTGGAAGGATGTGATATCATTTATAACAGTACATTAAATGCAAGCTGAGAACCTGATATATTTTAGGAACATTCAGCACACTCTAGACTAATAAACATTTTACAATATTATTGCACATGTTCATTTCACTTTGTACAAATAATCATTCCCTTCACATCTAATAAGTCTGTTTGACACATAAGTGGTCTTGGGCAAACACCTCGGAGGGCCTTGTTTTTCTGTGCATCGATCATTTATTTGTGTAGCCCGCCGGGACAGTGACTAATGATTTTGAGGGTTTAAATGTCCTCAGACATCATCTTTGTCTCTCTTCCTGTTATTGTATAAATGTAAAATAATTTCATTTTGGCCCCAGAATGTATTGTTTTTCATGTATGAAAAATGCCTGTCCCTTCCCTGCCTGGCATGGCATCAATCAGTTTAGAACAATATTTGGAGGAGCTCTGGTCTGCAGGTCCTCCAGTGAGCTCTTGAGGTCCCTGGGTGACAGGCCCAAGAACACCACTTACTGGGGAATTTCCAAACAAACCTGCTGCCACCACTGCATGGAACCAGAAGACTCCTCTCCCTGCCAGGTAAGCATGGGCCCCTCCAAGGCCCCGAGAGCTGAGATTTGCTACCAATCGCCTTTTCCTGTCTCCTCCCTCTTCTCCTTCCTTCTTTCCAAGAGTATCCATAGAGCTCTCTGGGGCCTGGTGCTGCTGTGTTAGGAGCTGGGGAACAGGGATTAAACCAACATGGTTTTGGCCTCCGAGAACTGAGAGTCAGGGCAGGCCAACACTAGCTCAAATAACTCCAGTGTGGGAAATAGAAAAAGGGGTCCCCTGTGGTTGGGCTCAGACACTGGAGAGACAGTGCCTTAGTATAATTAGGAGGTGAAAAGCACTCCTTCCTCTGGGCAAAGGCAGCCCCCATTGGGGCACATCTCTCAGCTGGGTGTTCTTGTGCAGCGTGCAACCTAAACAACTGTACACAGAGGCCACCCTGGTGGAGTGGGGGTGGAGGTCAGTGGGCAGCGGACAGACCCAGAAACAATGCTATGAAATGTATGTCCCATACTGAAACAAGCCATTAGGAGTAGAAGCCTAGAGGGAGGACAGTTGACGAGGCAGGAGGGTTCTTAAGAAAAGAGTAGGAAGTGACAAGCAAAAGGGAGCAATAGCCCCCACCCTATCCATTGAACAGAAGGAAGAGCCAAAGCATGAAGCCAAGGAAGCTGGCCATGTAGAAATACTGAGCATAAAGAGAAAGAAAAGAAGTAGGGGAGGGTGAGACAAGAAATGGGTGTTTGTTGAGTGAATAGGTGGCTAGATGGAGGGATGGCTGAACAGAGAGGTGGGTAGGTGGGTAGGTGAATGGATAGGAGACAGAGACTATATTAAGAAATCTGGAATTCTTTGAATGCCTTACTAAGAAATTTGTGCTTTATTCCATAAGCAGTGAGATTGAGGAATTCCTAAGGGCTCTTGAGGAGGAGATGACACATTCAGAACTATATTTTAGATAGTCTCTCTGACTCAAATGAACTGAAGAATGTAAGTCTGGGTACGGAGGGGGATCTCTCTGGTGCTCAGCTAGAATGACCACTTACAGTTATTCTGTAAGGAAAAGGAGAAGGAAGAAAAGTAATGTTTATTGAACATCGGCAGCCCTTTAGAGTAAACGACATATCCCCAATGAGCCATGGGAAAATGAGACTAGAAAAGTGATTTTCTGAGGTTACTTATCTGTGCAAAGTCGAGAGTGGACCCCATTTGCCCATCTCCACAGTTTGTGCCGTAGGCTGCCCATGCATGTCTGGCTGGTGGGTTGGCCTGAAACGGAGCCTCTTTATTTCTCTTGCCCAAGGAATCCCAAAGCCTTAGTAAGCACTCACTTATATCTGGTTCCAGCTGCCAAATACAGGCCACCCTGGCTCTGTAGGGCCTCCATCTGTACCTCCTTCCTGTCTCCTGTCCACCATTTCCAGAAGAACCTGGAGCAGATTTGCATGGCAAGAAACATGGACTAGGCTCTAGCTCTGATCCCTCCCCCACCCCACTCCGCCACCCCCACCACACAGTTTGCAAAACAATATGACGTGCTATTTTACCCCCCGCCCTGGGCCTTTGCACGTGCTATTCCCTTTGCATGACTCTTTCGCTCTTTCTCTGTATAGCTAATGTCTTCTTGTCCTTCAAGGCCAGCTCAAGTGTCCTGTCTTCCAAGAAGCCTTCTCTGACTCCCATAGCTAGGTTAGGGCCACCTCTGTACTCCCACAGCTCCTGACTTTGGAACTTACGTGTTTATATTTTTATGGTCTATTTTCATCATCTTTGTCTATCCTACTGAGGGCTGCTAGAGAGCAGAGAATATATTTGATTCTTCTCTGGGTCCCCAACTCCCAGCACAGGACCTGGCTCAGAGTAGAATTGGAGAGTACTGGAAAGATGGCTAAGTGGTTGAATACATGGAAAGATGGATGGATGGATGGATGGGTGAGTGGATGGATGGATGGATGGATGGATGGATGGATGGATGGATGGATAAGTGGTTACGTGAACTGACGGATAAATGGATAGATGGAGGGACTTAAATGGATGGATGGACAAATAAACAGCTTCTCTCCCTTAAAGGAAATAAACTGTGGACTTGACTCCCCCACTTCAGGAAATCTCCTGACCTGGGGGGAAAAAAAGACAATCTTAAAAACTGAGGATCTTGATGGTACAGAAAAACTGAAGATAACAACTTATAGGTGCATAGACCTGCAAATCTAATTCATTCGACTTCACTGAGGTGAAGCCTTAGTGAAGTGGGACATTATTATGCAGGCTAGGGTTTAAAGAGAACCCCAGTTGGCATTAATCAGGTCAGAGAGTCTTATACATAGATTTAAGGGTCTTAATCTTTATCTCTGATATTGTCAGAGTGACTGGGACCTGAATCCAGACCACCCAAAAAATTACCCCATGGCCCCATCTTATATTCTCCCCCAGCTCCCTATAGTTCTCTGGCCTCTTCTAATTCTACTTGTACACAGATGGACATGCTGTGTCCATGAGAGCCAGGAAACTTTTGGTCTTAGAGAATGAGCTCAAGTCCTTCTCCCACCTGCTCCAGCCTTCAAGCAGGTAGAGATGGCTGTCCATTAGCACAGTGGTCTCCAACCTTTTTGGCACCAGGGACCAGTGCTCCTATGAGAATCTAATGCCTGATGATCTGAGGTGGGGCTGAGGTGGTGATGCTAGTGCTGGGGAGAGGCTGCAAATACAGATGAAGCTTCATCGCCACTCACCTCCTGCTGTGTGACCCGGTTCTTAACGGGCCATGGACTGGTACTGGTCCATAGGCCAGGAGTTGGGGACCCCTGCATTAGCAGGTACCATGTACCAGAGGGCCAATGATATAAATCATTTTTAATTCATTTAATAAGTATTTATTGAATACCTATATTTCTATAGAGATTTAATCAGAGAAACAGAAACACCAGATGATACATAGAATGAGAGATTTATTATAAGTATTTGATCTTATCGAATTGTGAGAGCTGCCTAGATATTTTGCACGCTTTCATGTCTAGTCTAGAATCTGAAGTCCACAAAGCAGACAGTGAGGAAAGAAAGATAATGTGAAAATGAAAGAAGGACAAGCTGGAAGCGTAAGGATTATTATCACTCTAAGACTCTAACTTTCACAACTGGATATCCTCTACGAGATGCTGGTGCCTTTTGTCACAGAGCTGCAATGTACCGGGCCCAGGATTCAAAGAAGCCAAGGAGGAGATGGGGTCAGAGCTGACAGAGCCACGGGGCCTTGGCCACTGCCCCTCACCAACAATGCAAACCAGCAGAAAAGTGACAAAGAGCATGAGCTCGGGCCCTGCACTGGCATTTCCTGCACGGAAAGAATATGACTGCTGCTTCGCTGCCACCTTCCAAATCTCAAACAAAATATCTCCTGCAGCCCTCGCTAACCTCGAACTATGCAGGGAAGGGAATTCTGGGAAATAAGGTTCTAGTTTAGCTAAGCTGAAAACCACGAAACCTGCTCGGTGCCTGGAAAGGAACTTGTCAGTGAAAACCCAGCAGAGAGAAATTAGAAGCCCTGCCATTACAGAGCTTGATCTCATGACAAACAATTTTTAAAATGACACAGTCTGACCGATCTTACAGTACAGCACATTTAGTTATTGACAGTCTACCACTAGGAAGCAGTGCGTTAATTAGGATTATGTTCATACCCAAAATAACGGTGGCTTAAACAGATTCAAGTTTCTCTCTGACTTCAAGAATAGACTGATATGATGGCTCCTACACTGTCAGGGACCCAGGTTCCTTCTATCTGGTTGTTACGCCACATAGGGCTTCATTCTCCTGCATCACTTCATGATCTGAGATGTCTGCTGGCTGGTGCTACGGCTATTAGGTCATAATGCCCACTGACAGAGAGGAGAAAGGGGAGGCAATGCACATGCCCACTCCTTTTCAGGACACTTTCTGTGAATTCCATATACAACTACAGTTAACTGGCCAGAACTTGATTACACAATCACATCCAGCAACAAGGGAGACCAAAAATGTAGTCAATTCCAGCCGGCCGTGTGCTTGACTGAAAATTGGAAGTTCTATTAATCTGAAATAGAGAGAAAGTGGATGCTGTGGGTCACCTAGCAATATCTACCTCAGGTGCTCTACAGTAGTGATCAATACTCCAGATTCTGGAGCCAGACAACTCTGAATTCCATTCCTAGCTCTGCCGCTTTCTAGTTGTGTGAGATTGACCAACGAATTGCCTTCTGAGCATCCGTTTCTCTAGGCACGTGAGATCATTATCATCACTACCCAATAGTGCCAGGCACTATCCCAAGCACTTTTCATGGATTGTCATTCTTAAACCTCACAAGGAACCTATGAATTAAGTAGTATTATTATCCCCATTTTACAGGTAAAGAAACTGTCTCAGAGAACTGAAATAAGTTACCCGAGGTTATGTTCATTCATAAACACATACTTAATGGATGCCCGCTCCGTGCCAGGCTCTGTTGGGCTCTGCAGATACAGGAGAAGTCAGAATGGTCCCAGCCGCACCAAGGCTCCCAGCTAGGAAGAGGCAGTGCCTGGCCTACTCTTTCTAATCCCCTAGACTGCCCCTCATGGCACATGCGCTAGGGCTTGGGGGCTGCCTGTACGGAAAAGATAGCAAAACATTTCTTTGTTTTGCCTCTTCCCAAAGCTCCCAGCCTGTGCCCACATGTGTTTCAGAGCATCTTCTCAGCCCAAACTCAGCACGAACTGCTCCCAGAGGGTCTGGCTGGGGTGAGAAGGCAAAGCCAGTCAATCGTTTGGTCACCCAACATCAGCCCCTGGTCAAATTTAGAACAGCCAGCTGAAATCAGCATTAGTGACAGCAACCCACATACACCAGCTTGAACTCTTGGTCACAAGGTGCTTTCACATCTACTGTTGCATTAGGCTCCCTTTTGTAGATGAGAAAATTGAAGTCACTTGCCCAAGATGACACAGGAATTATTCCAGAAGGTAGAGCCAGAGGTGTGGGACTATCTAATCTGTGTAAGAAATGACACACAGTTACAGTGGCCATGGCCCTGGCTGGGGCAAGGAGGTGGGCACAGAGGCCAGTAAAGAGTTTTGATTTCTTCTGGTAGGCAGCAGAGAGCCAGCCTCGGGGGTAGATAATGCCCAATGAAAACCAATGGGGCCAGGAATTATTCCAGAAGGTAGAGCCAGAGGTGTGGGACTATCTAATCTGTGTAAGAAATGACACACAGTTACAGTGGCCATGGCCCTGGCTGGGGCAAGGAGGTGGGCACAGAGGCCAGTAAAGAGTTTTGATTTCTTCTGGTAGGCAGCAGAGAGCCAGCCTCGGGGGTAGATAATGCCCAATGAAAACCATGCAGTGGGGGGCTTGGAAAAAAACAATCAAGATGTTTGAGCCCCACTTCTTAGATACCACCTCAGGCGACTGGCTTGAGCCCTCCCAGTCACAGGTCTCAATGCCCATCTGTGACCGGATGGCCCCAAGTGACTGTGAGAAGTTGGGTGAGAGACTGCCACTCTCCAGGCCTGTTTCCTCTTCGGCCAAGCACTTCTTTCACTTTAGTCCCATTACTGGGACCAAAGGACAAAGGCAACTGCAGCACACTCTGCACACATTGTTCTAAACAAGGCCTTCCACCCAGCCTAGCTACTAGTGCTTTGCCAGGAGGTCCCAGAAGATAGGGAGGAGGGAGCCAGACAGATCTGGTGTTCCAATCCTGGCCCTGGATTACTCACCTGTAGAAAGGGTTAACCTCTCAGGGAGGTTGTGACAAGTTAATGAGACAATCTCCATAAACTGCCAACTATAGTGCCAGGCACACGAAATGCCCTATGTAAATGAAGGGTGGGGGGAGGGAGGAGCTCCCTTCTCTCCCCTTGCTTCACCCAGGAGAAAAGTCTGGAGTGGGAGTTGGTCAGCAGCAGTGAGTGCCAAGGCTGGAGATCAGCCCCTTCTGTGGTCCCGCGATGGTTGAGGCCGAGAGAAGAGACTTTTCCAAGCTCTCAGAGCGTGATGCAGACCCAGCCAGGCCTAGCACTTGGGACTGAGGGACCCCTGCCCCAACCATGATGCTTTGGGAGTTGTGGGAGCTGAGCACTTAGTGCTGCAACCTGCAAAGAAAGGATGAGAGTCCCTGATGAACATTCAAGAAAGCCACCCAGCCACATCCCCCTCACATATCCACTGTGTTATTTGCGATCTCTGACATTTGCCCCTTCTTCAAGCCCCTACCCCTTTCCTGTTTGGCCTGTGAATTGGAAAGGGCTTTAAACAGGCAGGCGGTCTCTCCTGGCCCTGGGGCGGGCCTGTCAGCCAGCCAAGGGAAAGGTAGGGCCCAGGGGACCCCCACCCCCACCCGCCCCACACAGCCCAGCTGAGGAGCTTGTAAAGATAGGATTTGTTTGTTTTTTTGGAGCTGGCTCAGAATCTGGCTGAGGCTGGGCCCTTTGGGGAAAAGCAACTTTTAAATAAATGCTTCAAGATTGTGCAAACATTTCAGTAGTATTGGAGGCCTGGCGTTCTGGGTCAGGGAGGGAAAAAAATACCTGTCAATCACTCTAGAGATGAAAACCTGATAGCAGAGCAGTTGGTGAAGACAGGGGCTTGGGTTGCAAATCTCAGCTGTGGCTGGCTGGAACCAACTACACTTAAACCCTCTCTCAAAAAATCATTTGCATGTTAATCAATAGAGCAGCCCTGTTGGACAGGCGCAGAGAACACAGGCAGCTCGCAATATGATCCTGATCTGTGTGAGGCGAGCAGAAAGGACAAGTCTCCAAGGCACACAGAACTGGATTTCAGCCCTGGCTCAGCCACTGATTAGCTCCGTCGTCTTGGGTAAGTTATTTAGCTTTATGTAGCCTCAATTTTCTCATTGGTAAATGGGGTTGTAACATTGATCTCATAAAGATTGTGAGAACTGTGAAATATAGATTGCAACAAAACCTGGTCCAAAACAAGAGCCCAGTGATAACTCATGACAATATTAGGAGCTGCCACTTATCAAGCATTTTCTATGAGTGAGGACTTGAATACATTTTCAATGATCTTCAAAGCCTGCCCTGCTTAGCCAGCCATGTACAAGCATATCCTATGCCTCTATTCCCAGCTCTATCTCTGCCAAGAGTGGGGCTCTGCCCCCTGACCTCACAGGCTCATGATCTTGAAAAGGGGGAGCTCAGAGCTGACAGACTACAAGCTGGGCCAGAGTATGGAGTGGGCGTTCTGAGCAAAGATTCCAGCCAACTTCAATGGAGAGGGGAGATTCGATCTTAAAGGATGAGTAAAGTGTCCACAGGCTAGCATTGGGGAAAAGCATTCCAGATGGAGACCCGCATAAACAAAGGCTCCGAAGTAAGTCTGTATGCCAAAAGTTAGGATGTTGGGAAGAGAGGCATTCAGGAAACAAAACTGGCAAAGTTAGATCAAAGTGCAAAGAATCCTGCACCAAGAGTGTCTCCTCCTGCTCCCTGGGTTCTCCTCCCAGCACCATTTAATTTAACTAAGGTAGTCACCTCATCTCCCTGCGTCTATATGCCCCTATCATCCCTTCCCAGCCTGCTTCAAAGGGCTTTTGGAGGTGAGAGAATTTTGAAGTTAAAGTGCTCCACCAACACTGGGTACCATTGTGTTACAGTTACACACACCCAGACATACACAGACATGTATGCACTCATGCATACGCATGCACATAAACACACACGTGCACAGTCTCAGGGATCAGAGAGACCTGGCTTCAATCCCAGCTTCTCCATTTACTGCTGCAGGACCCAAGCAATGCACATATACAGTACATATAAAGTTCCAGTACGAGGCCCAGCACATAGTAGGCAGTCATAATAGGGTTACCATCCAACACATCAACAAACTCCAACTATCTGTTTCTACTTCGAGAAGAAACTATCACCCAATAGGATCAATTCATGAGACTGGCCCAGAGATCAGTCCTTGATTCCTTCATCAGACAAATGAGAAAGTGAGGCTCAGAGAAGGAAGAGAGTTTATTCAGCTTGGAAGCAGGAGTGGAGGAGCACCTTGGGAGAAGCCTTCCTGAATTCCCATTGTGCTGAGCTTCCGAGAGCCAGCAGACCCCAAAGACGGGGCCACGTAGGAATGGCACTTCAAGCAGAGAGAAGAGCATGAACAAGTACCCAGGGATATCACTGATGATCTTGGGGAAATATGAGTCATGTAGTCTGTCAGGATCTGTGCTGGAGTGTGACAGAGATAGAGCTGGGGAAGTAGAGACAGGTCCTTGAGTCCAGGCAGGAAAGACCCTGTGGGGCATGTGTGGAAGCAAGAGGGAGCCCTGCAAGGCAGCAGCATTGGGCCAGAACTTGAGGAAGAAGCAAGACTGGAGGCTCCACCCAGGCCATACCCGAAGGGAGAGTGAGAAGTGGGTGGATTCGGGAGACACTGGAGAGATACAAGACTTCTCAATGACCGTTTGTTTTCTGCAGAAGAAAACAGAGATGGAGACGGAATGGACATAGAAGTAGACACGTTTGATGATTTTAAGTCTGTCCTACTAAAGCACAAAGAGCCGCCTTTAACTCATCAGCTGTGGCTACTTACCGGGATTTTGAACAGAGGAGAGTACTCCGGACACGGGGCTTCCTGAGGCCCCACCCCTCGCCCCACCCACCAAGTCCCGAGCCACATCCCACTCCCGTAAACCTGCCCACTCTCCACCCCATCCACACCATTCTAGGGAGGAAGAGGAAGCCCTCAGGGCCAGGCAAGGAGGCCCATAGGACAGGACAGAGGAGAAACCCAGATGTTAGTGGCCCAACTCTTCCTCCAACTTTATCTCCTTTCTTCCTGTCTCCATCTGGCTCCATGCCCAGGCTGCCCTCAGCCTCTTACTATGTTCCTTGGATCCAGTCCCTCACCTCTCTGACCTTCAGTCTCTTCCTCTGAAAAAAGAGGTAATAGTACTCAGCAAGCAAGGCTGCTGACATTGTTGGCAGGTGCCATGCCCAGAGGAGCTGCTCAAAGGGCGTCAGTTCCTTTCTCACAATAAATAATTCCATTTGTGATGCTGCCCTTTCTAGTCTACAAATCTTTTCATTTGCTTTAGCACAACAGCCCTATGAGCATTATCATGATATAAGACAAGTATTATGGCAAACGGCTCTCTCACACTGAGTCTAATCGGGGGTGATTCAGTTTTTGAACTCGGGTCCCTATGACTCTCCAGCCACACTTTTTCCAATCTGTCTCTTCCCGCATCCCACTGTCCCTGCCTCCTTCCCTCCCTCGGCTTGCTTCCGCCCGCCCCCCAGCCCCAAGGCTCCCCCTGCCCTCACTCCCTCTTCCCTCCTCCCTTTCCCCCCTCCTCCTCCCCCACGCGTCCTCCCCTCCCCTTCCTCCTCGGCGCCTCCCCTCCTCTTCGGCGTCCTCCGAGCCCAAATACGCGACACCTGGAGCAATAGCAGCCGCCCCGCGGCCTGGGCCTCATTACGGGCCAGCCCTTATCGCGGCGTGCATCACATTATTTCATTTCAAAGAATCCGCAGAGAAACCCGTCCCCGGCCGACAACAGAAAGTAAAAACACAGCTGACTCCCATTAGGGCCCTCTCACAGGCTCCGCGTGAGGTAATGAAATATGGAAGCGGTGAGATATGTAATGCTTTATTAAGCGGTCTCAGCTACAACGTGCCAATTAC
>NW_006441955.1:1351334-1409469 GCF_000325575.1 Pteropus alecto | reverse complement strand
GGTGGGGGAGGGGGAGGAGGTGGGAGAAAGAAGAATACAGAGGAAGAGGAGAGACTGTGGCCGGTACCCAGCGCCATCTCTGGATGTGGGAAGGAGCAAAGGCATCCTTAGGGCCCCGGAGAGAGCCAGGCCTCTTCTCTCCTCCCGACTAGTGGGGCCCTGGGAATCTCAGAGTGACCTGAACGAAATTAAGAAAACTCAGATTCCTAGAAAATGGAAAAGGGAATGGCCAAAACTAAGGCTCAGAGAGGTAAAGACACTTAACGAAGCTCACACAGATGAAGCCAGGCCTCTTGCTTCCCAAACTAGATAAGATAGTTCTCATTTTACCAAACTGCCTCTTCTTTTCCCTCTAATGATGTCTAAATGGCGGAGTTCCGGCATTATCATGTGAATGAGAATCGTTCTTTTTTTTTTTAAATCTGACTCTCTCACATCCCTGAAATCCTCTGCCCCCTCTAGGGAGCCCTAAGGTTTTCCAATCTTTGCACAATTTTCTGACCTGGCCACTGCCTTGGCTAGGCTGTTTAGCCTCTCTGAGAAGCAGTTTCCTCATCTGTACAGTGGGGATAAAATCCCCATCTCCTTAGGTTATGGTACAGAGAGTAAATGAGATAATGCACAGTGTGGCCCATGGTAAGTACTCTGTAGTGACAGCTGTAGCTGTTCAGTACTAAATGAATTTATCCTATAGGGCACTCAACAGATGATTCCCGGTTACCCACCTGGTGCCAGGGAATGTACTTGCTAATGTCCTTATGTCCTTTCATGGAAAAGGCAAGCAAGGTAATTGGACCCCCTTCAGGAAGCTCTGGTAAGGGTTCAGCTGCAGAGAGGGAAGTGAAAATTACTGGTTAATAGGGAATTGGGGATTATCTGGAGATTTGCATTATCCATTCCAGGAGTTCTTAGCCATTTCTCTACCTCAGTACAAACAAGGGATGGTTCACTGCCTTAGAAGGGACCAGATGGGGTGGGGGTGGGAGGAAGGGGGGCTGCAGCAGATAACTCTGGCTGCAAGGCCTGCATAATTCCTGGTGCACACTCAGGGACCCACGCTGATTCCTGAGACCCAAGCGAACATTACAAAAGGCAAGGGAGTTGAAGAGCACTTTGTAAAGAGGTGACCAGAATTCCGAGTTTTTTAAACGAAAAAATAAATAATTTGAAATTTGGGGTTTATGCATTGGTTTTAAAAGAGAATTCCTTGATCACGATACAATCTGGAATTCGCAGAGAGAAGGCAGGGACAGGGAGCAGCTTAAGGGATATGATTAATAACACTAATATTTCTACAAAGCCTCTGAACTGCTATGACACTTATTTAATTCTCCCAAGACTGTTGAGAGAGAGGTTTCGTTGCCTCGTTTTACAACCAAGGAAACTGAACCCCAGAAGAAAAACTTCTGCCTAAATGTATTCAGCAGGTCAGTGCAGAGCTCTGAGTGGAACCCGGGTCTGATTACCAAGCCGGTTTATCTCACTCTCTCAGACTTCCTACCTCCAGAAAACAGCACTGTAAGAAGGCCAAAAGAAGAAACAATAATGTCTAAATGACAAAGTTCAGGCATTATTGTGTGGATGAGAAACGTGTTCTTTCTTTATATCTGACTTTCTAACATGCCTAAAATCTGCCACCACCCCCAACTGACCCTGCATGTTTGCCCAAGAACACCTCATTCATTCAACGAATACAAACTGAGCGCCTACCCTGGCCAGGTGCTGGAGAAATGAAAATGAAACACTCACGCTCCCTGTGCCGTGGAAGAGCTCGCAGTTTGGCAGGGAAAAAGGACACCTGAACCATTAATAAGAGGGATTATAAAGCCATGATGGAGATGCCTGTTACACACAGGGTGTCAGGCAGATCTGCCCAGAAGGTCAGGGAAGGTCTCGGCCAACGTGATATTTGTGCAGAGTTTTGTGGGGTGAATAAAAGGAGTCACCTTGGAGAAGAAAGAACTGGAAAAGAATGGAGCCCTAAATATCCACAATTCCTTCCAAGAAATGCTAATACTTTTTAGGGCCCACCTGAGCGGGACAAGTGTTAGTCAAAGGTAAGTGATAGGAGAGCACCAAAGGTTTTACTAAGTTCAATTATTTAAATCAATGGGAAGGCCAGGTACTCATTCATCTCTTGATAATTGTTTTTCTTTTAAATCTTTCTTTAACTAGAATTTTTCCAGGTTATTCATAGTCTCTTAAACAGAAAGGTCCAGACCTTTGTTTTCATCATACAGATGACATGACCCCCATTTTATATCTGAGGCTCTAAGAAGCCATTTACATCACACAGGAAAAAAAAATGACTTTCACTTATTAAGCACTTAGTGTGTACCAGGTGCTACACTAAGCACTTTCTGTACATTTATCTTATTTGGTTCTCAAAAATATCTTATGAGATAGTTTCCTAAAACTCTCTTCTTTCGCCTTTCATGTCTTTGGACATGCTATGTCTTCTGCCCCATAAGTATTCCTCTGTTCTTATCGGGTGTATTATTTAGGCTTCAGACTAAATAATAAGATAAGACAGCCAACAACACAGTGGTTCAAATAGGATAGAAGTTTATGTTTCTCTCACACAATGGTTTGGAGATAGGCATATGGTCCAAGGTGAATGAGACAGCTGTGTTCCCCAAGGTCATCCAGGGACCCAGGTTCCTCCTGTTTTGTTGCTCTGCCATCCTCTCATGGCCAACATTAGTTCACCCACACTACAACCACATACCAACCATGAGAAGTCATGGCAAGCAATTTCACTTCCACTCACATTTAACTAGTAAAAACTCAGTCCCACAGTTTTACTAGCTGCAGGGGAAGGTAGAAATTATCATCTCTAGCTGGGTAGCCATGTATCCTACTAAATCTGGGAGGAGTCTTTCTATTATTAAAAGGAAGAAAAGAACAACAGAACTGGAAAAACAAGCAACATACTCTGCCATCCCTACTTATCCTTTATCATCCAGTTTGCATGCTGCCTCCTTGGCAAAGCCTTCCTGGATTCCTCCCCAATTACTTGTCCCCTCTTCTGTGCTTCTACAGCCTCTTATATTTTGCTGCTTTATACATCTCAGTTTACAGACCTATCTCTCCTCATCTGTAAATAATAAGTTCTATAAATAATGAGCAGTTGCTATGTTGTAGGCACTGTGCTAAGCAAGATTTATGCAATAACTCATTTAATCTTCCTACAACCCTGAGAATTTCCTTTTCTGTAACACAGGCATAATAATAATACTGACCTCATAGGGTTTCTGTGAGGATTAAAAGAATCAGTATTGAGATGGGTACTGAGTACATGCTCAATAAATAGTAGCTACTACTATTTATAAGTTTGAATTGATAAATGTACCAATATACGGGATTAGTCCAGTTATAAACTATGCTCCTGGTCCGACACAGCTCACAGCTGAGCTGTGAGCATTAACCTCATGTCAGGGTGTCTAGATACCTAGAGGTATACAGTCCAAGAACTCTTGGTACAGTGGGAGGTGTTCTACAAATATAAAATGCCTAAGTCCTAGAAGGCAGTACTTAATTTCCCTACCCTCAAGTAACTTGCAGTACTTAATTTCCCTACCCTCAGGTAACTTGCAGTACTTAATTTCCCTATCCTCAAGTAACTTGCCCAAGGCCACACAGCTAGTAGGTGCAGAACCATGGCTCAAAGCCGACTTATGTAAGTGGGTGAGAGGGGCAGTAACTAGCTAGATGCAATGCATGAATCTCTGACACTTAATAGACCACATGGAGAAAGTTCAGACACTTAGGCTGTTCAAGACACTACCACTACCTGGTGGTAGCTGCTAGTATTGCAGGCATAGCATTTCATTCATTCAAATAAGGCGAAGAATCCCAAGTATCCATTTTGAATTGTTCTACTATATTAGATACAACTAGGACCTTTTCAAAACTTTTGGTTTTCTCTCTCCTATCAATAATCTACCCCCCGCCATTTCCATTGTTCTTGGCCACTAGCATTTCCTAAATTTGTTCTTCTTTACACTTTAGAATTTCTGAAATCAGAATGTGTACTATAATAATGGGTCAGCTTCCAAGAGGAGGAGGAAGTTGTCAGACAGTTGTCACGTATGTGCAATATTACTTTGGATGTGCGATTTACAATAATAATAACACACAGAGTTGTTTGTTAAATTTGAATTCCTAATTATTGCTTTAAATGTCTTCAAAAAGATTTCATTGTGATGCAAAAATAAAAAAGTTACTATCTATGCAAAGGATGGCCTGCCACCCATCAGTTAATACACTTACTGGCAATAAAATTGCCCAGAATTCCCAAATAAATCAGAATTTTCTGAATGGTGTTAAGTGGGTCTAATAAATTGACCCATCAAGTCCTATAACTTAGCCACTAAACACCTACCTGTCAAAAGCTTTCAGCTAACTTTCAAGAAAAGCTGTATGCAATATTCAATGCAGTTAATGGAGAAGGAAAGACTATGTGTCTATTCAAAACAAAAATGCACATGAAACACCAATATTCTTCAATATGTCTTGAGATTATACTGTTAATATTAAAAAAATAAAGTTCACCTACATGAGATACAAAAAAGCAGCACCATCACCATGTTCTGCGTGATTGCTGATGACCTAAAGAGAATCAACAGAACACTGATGAGCCAGGGTACTCTCAAATATTAGTTGTGATCCTGAAAAAAAAAAAAAAAAAGTGAGCGATTGTAGAAACAACTGTACGTTATCTGTTACTTTTCTTAATTATGAACCAGTAATGTGACAATTCTCCCCCTACCCCAAAGTGTAATTAAATCAGTAGGACATCTTATGTGTAGTAGTAGTTTCTTAGTATCAAGAAACCCCAGTTTTCACTTGAGACTAAGCTGCTCATTAAAGGTGTTAAATGTTTCATTAGTTCCAACACTTTTTTCTACCATTTAGTTCTCCTACCATGACATCATAACTAGAATATCATAAATAATATTAATGAATATCGGTATAGTACTGTGTCATTTCCAAGGTACTCACACATATTTTCTCGTGTCATCCTCACAATCGCTCCACAAGACAGCTCTTTCTCACTGATGAGGAAATGGAGCTAGAAGAGATGACCCGACCTAGCCAAGGTCACACAGTATGACTATTCTTTCTCCTTCCTGTTCCTTCTCCTTTACCTTACTACTCTGTTGATTTCCTTTCTCTCTTCCTTTATTCTTTCTTTATCTGTTTCCCTTATCTCTCCAGGCATCTCTGTCACCTGGTCTCTGTTTCTCTCTATCTCTGTCTTAGGACTTACTTTTCTATCTGTCCATCTCTGTTCTCTCTTTATCCTTGTCTCTCTCTGTCTTATGCCTCAACATCTCTTTAATTTTGTTTTTATTGCTTTCCCTCTATCTTTACTTTCTTAAGCCTCTACTTTCTCCTTTCTCTTCCTCCTCTCTCCTTTCTTCTTTTTCATCCTTCTTCCTCCTTCCTCTCCTTTCTCTCCCTCCCTCCCTCCCTCCTTTTTATTCTCCCTCCCTCCCTCCTTTTTATTCTCCCTCCCTCTTCTGGTTTCTTAGTGCCTAAAGATGAAAGTTTTCTCTCCTAATGTGCAGCATCTCTCTTCTCTGAAGACAGACATAGGCAAGGAAGGAGGGAATGGAGCACAGGGCAGCAATAAGAAGGCACCTTGGCCTTTGTCGCCCCCTAGAGTCTGTTCATTTTGCCCAAACCTCCTGCCCCAGACTGATCACCTGCAGCTCCAACCAGGAGCTCCAGAACAGAATTCCTGGAGAGAACCCAGCCAGGGACAAATCTACACATATTCTGCCTGTGTGTGTCTGAAAAGACCAAGTTAAATGGAAAGTTCTGGGCATCTTGACAGAGAAAGTAAAACTAATATCAAACTTGGAATTCCTGGACCCGTGTTGAATCCTGGCTCTGCCAGTTACCAGGTTTATGAGTTTAGGCCACCACCTTGTCTTTCTGAACCCCTGTTCCTCATCCGTGAGGTGGGTTACCTTGCAAGGACTGTTGTTAGAAATTAATTAAGGCCATGATGGTGAAAACACCTGCTGTATAATGGGTGCTTAAGAGATGTCGATTTGACAAAAGGGAGGCTGTTCAAGCGTGAGGAAGTGGAGAAGGAAGGGGTGTTGAGGGCAATGGGAACTTGTACACGAGCCTCACATAATTGCAAAAAGTGGCCACAAATTCTTCCCCAACCATCAAGAGATGGAGTCTGTCTCCTCACACCGTGAATCTGGGTTGGCCTTGTGATTTGCTTTGGCCATTGGATTATTAGCAAATGTGATGCAAGCAGAGGCTTAAAAAGCACTTACACATGTGGGGCTTTGGGAAACCTGTGACTGCCACCATGTGAAGAATCTCAGGCTGGCCTGCTGAATGATGAGACACATGGCCCGGTACCCTTGTAGCGTCAGCCATCAGCCAGCCACTCACCAAGCATGTGAGTGAGGTCATCACTGCCACCTGATCACAGATACATGAGCGTTTTAGTTATTTATTGCTGTGTAACAAATTACTCCCAAAGAAGCTTAAAATGACATTTATTATCTCCCTCAGTTTCTGAGTGTCAGGAAACTGGGAGCAGCTTACCTGGAATGGGAGTCTGGGGGCCAGCAAGAGCAGGAGAAAACCGAGGCAACACTCGCCACAATCTGCCTTTACGATGGAGCCCCACGGTGCGCAGGCATGGCTCAATTCTCCTGCACGCCTGCTTCACCCCGTCCCCCGCCCCAGAACTGAACATCAGAACCTGGAGGGTCCCCGGCAGTGAGCCTCTCCAACTCCTCATTAAACAGAGGGGAAGCTTGCCCAAACTCACACCATGGACCTGCAGCGGCAACAGGATTAACCCTGGCACTCCAGCTCCACACCCTAGGCTTGTTTCTTTGCAATGTATACAAAGCGCATTGCAACCCTGGTGACACTTCTGTTTGGAACCGAATGGATTTTTAAATATTGCCCATCTGGGACTCAGAAACCAGGCCAGGACAACAGGAAAAGCCAGCAAGAACAGGAAGGGGAGCGGGGAACTCATTACCTAATTACCTCTCCCCATCCCTGGCAAACCCAGGACTCCTGCCTCCCCAACACGACCAGACCTCACTGAGGTGCCCACACCAACTCTGCTTCTCAAGAGGCATATGTCAGCTAGAGAACATCCAAATCAGAACCTAGATCTAATCTTAAAATCTTAGGCTCTCAGGACAGAAAGGAACCTTCTCCTGGAACATGCTCTCTCCGTGATGGGTGACCATTCACCTCTGCTTTCACACTTCCGGAGACCAGGAACCCCTTGGTTGGAGTTTTGGAGGCAGATCTACCTACATTCAAGTCTCTGTGGCAGACAGCTGTGCAACTTTTGAAAAGTCATTTGACCTCTCTATAGCTCAAATTTCTCCTCAGAATAAGAATAACGCCTCCTGAACAAGGTCCTTGTGATAAGTGACTAAGTTTATAAATGTGTGCAAAGTTCTCAGAAAGTAATCAGCATACAATTTTGATTACCTAGGCAGAAGGTGAGAATGGGAGGGATGGAATGCAGGGATCCAGCCTCTTAGTAGTGCCGGCCTCCCACCTGCACTCCCCCTCCCCTGCCCCAGGCAGTCAAGGCTGTGAGAGATCAGGATCTCTTGAGGTTTCTCCCCCAGACATAGAAAGAATGCACCCATCATCTTAAGGATTCAGGAAGAAACTGGGCAGCAGTGTATCAGAGGGTGAGAGGAGCTCTCAGGTGGATGAGTTGGGCCTAGGATATTCAAGGATAGAGGAAGAAAAAAAGACGAGAGAGTTATCAAATGCATATACAGGAGGTGACAGAGAGGTTTTAGCAAGATGTTGGTCCATGGCCCAGGTATTGATGAGAGGAGCTAAGAAATACCTCTTCAACTCTGCTGTGAAAATTAAATAAAGGCCACTTCCAATTTGTTCTTTCTCCAACATCCAAGTTACTCAGCACCTCTGGGAGAGTGGAGAACAGGGCAGGCAGAAGTTAGCAATGCTGCTGTTGTGAAATTGGAGAGGCACAGGCCATTTGGAAGGAGAATTCAACAGGGGGGGGGGGCAGGGGAGGAGGTTAAGAAAACACCTCTCAGCGTGCAAATCATCTGCCACAAAACAAAACAAATTTGCAAGTAAATCGTTGAGTGTAAGAAGTTGCAAGGGAGCGAGACACAAGAAATGGAAATTCATTACATCTTCCCATTGTCATTTTTGGGCAGTATACAACTGCCAAAAGAGCCTTTTAATGTAGCCGCTGCCTCCATGGTTTATGTTAGTGCAATTAAACAGCTCCGAGTCTTTCTATGGCTTGATTTGGGGCTCACTTTTTTCCATGACCCCTCCACTTGCCCTGTGCCCCTGCAGGCCACTCCCAGCCTTTGCCTTGGGGTCTAAGAGAGGTAAAAGCTTCCAGAGTTACCAGCCCCTGGCCAATGCCCCAAACCTGCTTGCTCTTTCTAAACTCTACCCACACCTTTGTAAACAGTCTCTTAAAAACTCACTTCTATACCTAGAACAGACAAATGCATAGAGACAGAGAGTAGAACAGAGGTCACCAGGGGCTTGGGGCAGGGGGTGGACATTAGTGTTTAGTGGGTATAGAGATTCGGTTTAGGAAGATGGAAAAGCTCTAGAGATGGATGGTGGTGATGGTTGTGCAACAGTGTGAGTGTACTTAATATCACTGAAATGTACACTTAAAAATAGAACGGTGAATTTTACTTATGTATATTTAGCATGATTAAAAAAAAACTTCACCTCCATTAACCAGCCTGAGGGTGCCATCTGCCTGATAGATACTTCTCCCAGTACTGTTTTCCCCAAGGAGCCCAAAGTTCCAGACTCTGTCCTCCCATGGAAGTTTCAGGAAGCTGACCCTCAAGAGTGGGCAGGGCAGATGGACACCCCAGGCTGTGTTCTCACTGAATAATAATGGAGACCATTTCAACTGAGCCAAAGAAAACTGAGGCTTCTGAGAGGGTGCACACTCCTGAGGGTCCCACCCACACCTCTAAACAGAATGCTCACAGGGAGGTCACCATGACCCAGGACACCCTCTGCACGCCTGCTTCCAGACCAGCGTTTCTTGTCCTCCGATCATTTCACATACTGGCTCCAGCTTCTCACACAACTAGGGGCCAGGAGATGATGGGTCCTTACTGTGCTATTGTCTGTGTGACCTTAGGCAAGTCTCTCCTTTCTGTGTGTCTCAGTTCCCCCTTTTGCACAATAAAGAGTTAACCGATGACATACAAACTTTTAACCAGCAGAATCCTTCTTCAAATGAAACCTTATAAAGAAGCTCAAAAGAACAGTAAATTAAAATCAGGGCTGCTTGGGCTAAGGATGGCACGGGAGGCCCAGAACTCTTTCTCTACATTCTAGGGTTCCCTGAGGCACAATTTGATGACCACTGTTTTAAATGGTCTTTGAAAGTTCTCTAGGCTCTGGTAGTATCTGTGATGGGGAAATGCCAAACACGCGTGCTCAGTGTAAATGTTTGCTGAATGAATGAAAGGATAACCAAGAAGGGTATCCAACATCCTTCCCTCTCGCCCTCTGCCTCATTTCTCTCCCCTAGCACCAAGTAGAGGGGCCCAGACCCAGGCCTGCAGTTCACTAAAACCAGGCTCCTAATGGTGGAAGGCGGCCTCCCTCCTCACCCTGCCAGTGACACAGACAAGAAATTGCCGAGCCCTCCTGCCCATCGCCCCCTTGATAGGAAGTTTGCAGTTCCTAGGCCAGGCCAGGCTGGCCTCTGAATGCAAACAGAGGGTCTGAGCTGAGGCCAAGAACAATATTGTATCAGTGAGTCTATTATGAAAATAATGGAATAAAAGAAGCCACCCTCAATAAGCCATTTCCAAGCATCACAGCCTGACCAGAGCTGAGATGGCCCTTCCAAGATGGGCATTCAGCCAAGAGCTTTAAATAATCATTAAAAACACATTCATGATTTATCACTAGGGATCAGGCAGGTAGGGGGGCTGCTCACAGCCTGGCCTCTTCCCTCTTCAGCTCTGGCATGTGGGGAGATGGGGTTGGCCACCCTTCCCCATCCTTGTAACCCTGTGCTGTGGACTTCCCCAGGAGAGGAAGAATCTGACTGTATAAGGTCTGTCTCCCTCTCTCCCAGGCAAGAGAAAGCAAATCACAGTCCTATCTAATATTTTATGGGTGTTTTAAGTGTTATTACCTCACTTGACCCTCTCGACAACACAATGAATTAGGTACCATTATGATTGTGCCTATCTTTAAACTGATAAAACTGAGGTGCAGAGATGTAACTTGTTCTCAGTAAGGGGTGGAGGAGTGGGAATGAGAACCTCCTGTGAGTGGCTGCAGAGTGCCCTGAACTGGGAAGCCATGTTGCCTCCCAGAGGAGGGCAGGGCAGGACTTGCCTCCATCTTCATCCCAGGATCACCACCAATCACCCTCCTCCTTGGTGCCCTATGGTCTCAGTACAGAGGGAAACCGTTTAAGCCTCTCTCAAGCCCTAGTCTTTTTGATCATTTACATCTTGGGTGTGGGAGACATTGAAGTCCCCACTTAGCCCAGCTTTCCTTGCACAAAACCTCAATTTCAGAACCCTTCCTAAGCCTCTGCTTAAGCAAAGGGCAGAGAAAATCCTCAAACTGGAAGCTGGCCAGCCAAAGAGTGAAGGCTTAAATCAAAGGCCACTGAACTCAGTGTATCTGACGCCTTGCGGCTCTATAGGAAGCTGGAGGTGAACACCTGCATCTGCTTGGCCATGACCCCTCCATGGGTTCAGGCAAAGAGGTCTGGCTGGGAGTCAGGACAAGGGAGTCTCGCTCCCAGCTCTGCTCTGGGCTTGCTCATGCTCGTGACCTTGAGCATGTCACTCCCCTCCCTGAGCCTCAGTTTCCTCTTCTGACAAATGATTGTAAAAATTTTGTTTTACTTCCCAGGGTTTGTAAGGAAACTGAAGTAGGAAATTAATTGAGTGGTGTCACCAGTAGACAACTCTTTGCACAATTGGACAGACAGTCCTGTCTCCCCCAGACACCGACCTTGTCCCCGCAGAGGATGGAGGGAAGCTGTAAGGAGGCTTCAGCTGGTAATGCCTAGTCTGCCATGGTAAGCAGTGCCAGCTCCACTCCGGGAGCTCATCCTGCTTTTTTGCCTAAAAGCTGCAATCATTATCAAAGTTGCCTTGCTTGCATTATCTCATTAAATCCTCAAAGCCACCCGCGTGGTCTATATGGTTAATACTTCATTCTCTAGCTGAAGAAACTACGGTTTAAAAGGATTCACTAATTTGGATACAGTTGAAGCTATTCCTCTTCCTCCCAGTCCGTCATTCATTCATGCATCCGCCCCCTACCCTTCCTGCCACCCATATCCATCGTTCATTCATAATCTCATGTAATCATTCAGTCATCAAACATTCTCAGGTACATGATCCTGTGCTCAGCCCACAGAGTTGGATCAGACAAGGTTCCCGCCCTCAAGAAGCTCCGTCTAGTGAAACACACACTGATCTTTTGAGATCACAACTCTGAACAGCACAATGCTATGGTCAAAGACCTGGGTCCTGGTCCTGACTCCACCCTATGTCCCCCTCTCTGGAGACCACCATCCCCTTGTTATCATTTCCTATTCACAGGCTATTTCTGCCACTAGACCCAGGGACTCTGACACACAGGGACTGAGTCTCACTCTGTATGATGATGATGATGATGATGATGATGATGATGATAATAATAATAATAATAATAATAATAATAATTCCTTGCAACTATTAAGCCGAGACTCTATGGTAGTTGTCACAGCACTGTGCTGAGCTCAGCTCACCACATAACATGATATCATGGACTGAATTGTGTCCCCCTCAAAATTCATATGTCGAAGCCCTAACCCCCAATGTATTTGGAGGTAGGTCGTTAGGAGGTAATTAGTTAAATGAAGTCACAAGGGTGGGGCCCTAATCTGATAGGATTGACTCACAAAAGAAAGGCAATATGAGGAACAGCAAGAAGATAGCTCTCTACAAACCAAGGAGAGAGATCTCACCAGAAATCAACCCTGCTGGCATGTTGATCTTGAACTTGCGGCCTCTGGAACTCTGAGAAAATACATTTCTGCTGTTTAGACCACCAGTATGTGTTATTTTGTTATGGTGGCCCTAGCGGGATTAATATATGGATTATCCCCATTCTTCTTCACAGTGATCCTAAGACATAGGGCCCATGATTTCCCCTTTTTACGAATGTGGAATCTAAAGCTCAGAGAGGGTAGATCAGATGCCCAAGTTACACAGTTAAAGAGTGGCAGAATCAAGATTCAAACTTTGGTCAGGCAAACACCTGACCAAAGTTGCTGCACTTACGCCTGTGCTTTACTGTCTCCCTTCAGCAGTCAAGCACCAGCCAAGCGCCTGGCCCCTGTAGGAGCTGTGTGAATGCTTGCTGAATAAATGAATGAGTAAGTGGATGGTTACCCACCGCCGAGACACATAAAGATGTCTCTTCTATTCCAGGCCCTTTAAAGAAGGGTATTCCCCCAATACCCACCTTGCAGTCTTAGGGAAGAGCCATAGCACCCAAACCAGCTGGGTCTTGGGAGGTGACATCCAAACCAAAAGGAGAAGTTAGAAGGAGCTGAATGGAGAATGAGGGGAAGGTGCTCCAAACAGCAGTGTGAGTATGAGCAAAGGCTGGAAGGCAGGAGAACAAGTAGAGTCGCCCTGAGGGGACAGAGATGGGAGGAAGTGGGAGAGGAGATGTTGACAGACAGGCTAGAGAGGAAAGCAGGGCCCTGTGAACCTTGGAATCAGAGAAGCAGAGAATCAAATAACTTCGGGAGTGGGCTCAGGCTTCTGGTTCCAAATCCAGGAGCAGGAATCAGCTGACAGCTAGTCTGCAGCTGCACAGAGATCTAAAGGCAGATGGAGTTGTCAGCACATGAACTGTGATTCAGACCACAGAAGGACCTATGATCCCCAGGTGGAGAGACAAGATGCACAAGGATGGGGTGAGAATGAGATACCATTGCAGGGATGGCCACCATTTTTCAAGCACTTCTGTGGCCCAGTTGCTTTACAACCCTGAGAAACAGTATGTTTTATGCTCATTTACACATGAGAAATTAGGGACTAGGGTTTGGAGAGATTAAGCCATTTGTGTAAAGGCACCTGGCTGGTGGGTAGTGAGGCTGAGATTTGACCCCCAGCATGTCTGATTCCCAAAGCTTCAGCCATTATGTATGCACTATGCACAGTTGAATGAGCTTGGAAACTATAACCCAGTGATCCACTACTGGTCAGGATACAGGACAATTTGAGACACGGTGCCAGGCACAGTGTCTCAAATTGCCCTGTGGACATGGTACCCAGTCAGTCAGCACTGAGGAACTAAATAGCCTCAAGGTGGCTTGTCTGACCTTCCTCCAACTCATATCTATCCCTCCATCATGTCCAAGTGCCTCTACTCTTGGAATTCTTCCAGGAAACATCACAAGATCATCCTCTAGTGAGGCAGTGAGCTCCTTGTCATTGAAAGCAGAAGCAAGTGCCTTAGGAGAGGCTGGGAGAGATGACGTTTAATGAAATTCCTTCCTGGGCTGCCCTGGGACTCACCCTCACTCTGCCACCCAAGAACCCACCATGGAAACCCATTGCTTCTCTTACCAAGTCTCAGTGCTTTTCCAGCTGTAACTAATGGCTACCAGTTTTCAACATCGAGGGTCTCCACTCCAGCTGAACAGGCTTCTCTGTGGCTCCTGTCAGCTCTCTGCCACCCCAGTGTTGCCTCTGACTTGTCCTCTTATCCCATTTTTTTAAGGACAAGCTCAACTCCCATCTTCCAGGAAGTTGTCCTGATGGTTCAGGGACAACAGAGACCAGAAACACTTACTGGACCCTTCACTGGCATCCATAAAATACTCTACCTTACTGGCCTAGTAAATAGTCCATAATTAATCCATCTTTCATTGAGCAATTTCTTTGGGACACAGCTCAGTGAGGAAGGTAAGAGCCCTGTCCTTGAAAAGCTGACAGACAGTGAGGACAGATGTGTAGATGAAAAACAAAAAGACAGCATGAGCAAGAGATGTGTCCTTGAAGATGAGTGACCTTTAGGGGAGCGAGAATCCAGGAGCTTGGGCGTGGGTGTTGCAACCAGTCAGACCCAGTCATGAATCTCTCCTCTGGAACTTTCCAGGTGTGTGACCTCAGGCAGGTAACTTTACCTCTCAGGGCTTCAATTTTCTTATCGATTAAAGAGGACAATTGTGAGAATTAAGTAAGAGACTGCTAATGTACAGCATGGCAACTGTAGTTAACACTACTGTATTGTACATTTGAAAGTGGCTGAGTAGATCTTAACAGTTTTCAAGAAAAAGAAAATTTGTAACTATGTGTGGTGATGGATGTTAATGAGACTTATTCTGATCATTTTGCAATATATGTATATATATACACACACACACACACACACATATATGTATATATATACATATATTGAATCACTATGTGGTACACCTAAACTAATATAATGTAATATATTAATTATATCTCAATAAAAAGATAGGGGAGAAAATTAGGAGTGAAAGGAGTTCTAACTAAATATGCAAAAATTTATCAAAAAGAAGGTATTATGATAAATTTTTGCACATAAATATAAAAAATGTAGATGAAATGAACAAATTATGATTTGTCAAAACTGGCCCAAGAAAAAATAAAATATCTAGGTAGCTCTGCAGTCATGAAATGTTTTAAATCTCTAGTTTAAAATCTTCCCTAAAGGAAAATCCAGACCCAGAGTTTTTACTGAAGGAACAAGTAATTCCAGTCTTACACGGCTTACATGGTTTCAAAATATAGAAAAAGAGAGAATATTCCCAACTTATTATATGAAGTTATCATATATATGATATCAAAACCTGATAAGAATAGTATGAGAAAGGATCATTTTCAGGCAAGATAACATAGAGGCAAGAATTCTAAATAATATTAAAACGCTAAATGCAGAAATTTACAAAAAGGATAATCCATTATGACCAAGTTGTATTTATCTTATTCATCAGATGATTTCACATACAAAAAAGTTTAATGTAATTTTTCATATAAATAGATTAAAGGAGAAAAATGGCATGCTTATCTCATTAGATGTAGAAAAGTACTTGATAAAATTTAACATCCATTCAAGATTAAAAACTGAAAAACTCTTTTTAGCAAATCTGGAATAAAAAATAAATTCCTTAACCTGAAAAAGATGATCTATCATTCTATTAAGGCGAAGAACAGTTCTGTTCACAAGTCTGACTGGTTGACTTTTTCTCAGTTACCTGATGTATTTAACCAGGACCTCCTAAAAACAGTGACTTAATCCAGAGGAGTGAGTCTAGTGATAGGAATTTCTAGGACCACTGTAGACAAGCTGAGGAAACGTTTCATTCAAACCTAGTGGTGCTCTTCAGGTATTACTAATATGTGCATACTATTGTTTGCTTATTTTCATTCACCCAATAAACACTTATTAAATATAAAAAGCGAATAAAATGTCAAACATAAAAATAAAATGTATATTGATGCCTGATCTATCTCCTCAAAATGATGATAAATAGTCTATCTCTGCATTAGAAAAAAATCTAAAGGATGAATTCCTACAATCTCTTTGTGGTATGGATTACAGGTAAATTTTATTTTCTTATTAGAGCTGTTTCTTCATTTATTAAACAAATATTTATTGAACATATCTATTAGGTGCAAGACACTATGCTCGGTCTTAGAATGAAAAATAAATACAGAAAATGGTTAGGAGTGTGAATTTTGGTGCCAGACTGAGTTCGTACTTGGGCTCTGCTACTCAAGCAAGCTCGGGTAAGTTACTTAATTTCTCTGTTCCTCATCCATTTTCCCACCTGTAAAATGAAGACATAAAAGAAAAAAAAGAAAATGCATGTAAATTGCCTGGCCTATAGTATCTGAACAAAAATGGCAACTATTATTATTACCCAGAAGGAAAAAGTGGCACGTAGCAAAAGAGAGGGGCAGATGAAATGCTCTGCGTGCTCAGAGAAGAGGGTGAGAAGACACCAGAGACAAAGGAAGAATGAAGGAAGGCTTCCTGGAAGAGGTAGCATCCGGGCTGTGCCTTGAAAGCTAAGTACTCCAACAGGCAAAGAGGTGGAAGGGCATTCCACCTAGAGTGCATAGCATGAGCAAAGGCCCAGAGACAAGAAAGTGTCTGGATTAAAAGCACTGGTCTGGTGTAACCGAAGCACAGGGGTTTGATTGTATTAGGGTTGATTCCAGAGGCTTTATTGCGCTCCATGCTAAATGTTGCATGGCAACCACGCTTTTCTCCTCAGTTTCACCATGAGTAGATTATGGCAGCTGGAGTCAGTCACCCCTGGGGCCCTAGCTCCTCCAGGACATTTTATTCTACAGCGCCCAATCACTCGGACTCCTAAATGCTTCCACATGTCAACCTTGACCTGTTCTCCTTATCTTTGCCAGCAGAACACAACCAGCTAGCCCCGCTTCCGGGCCTTGGACAGCCTCTCCATGGTCCTGGAGCATACAGTTATTTTAGGGCCACCAGTCATGTGGCCCCCCGCTCTAACAGAAACACAAGGTGGTAGGCCCTATGGAAACATTAGCCTCACTTCCCTCCTAGGGCCTCGGCAAAGCACTAAAACGTAGTGGTTTATTTGGGACCTACGGGATGCAGAGAATGTTATCATTCTCCGGGAACTCCAAGTCTCGTTCTCACTGCTTGTTCTCGCCCCTCTCAGCAGATGCTGCAGGCTTCCCCAGGCAAGGAGGTCTCCCTCCAGCTCTCATACCACCAAAAGTTTCCCAGTTCCAAGAGAGGCTTCAGGTTTCAGAGAAATGAAGTAAGTGCCTACAGGGGCAGCAGTGTTTTTAACTGCTGGAGTGGAGGGCTGAGCAGGGCTGAAGGTTCAAGCTGTTTGTGTCATTCCCTCGTGTCCTCTGACCCTCACCCTCACAGATGGCAGGCATTTGCTTCTTCCCTGGAATATGAGAATGCTAGAATCTTGGAATCTGAGAATTCTAAAATCTTCAAACTAATAGAACTGTAGGCTACCAGGACCTTAAGAATTATGGAATTTGGGGCTTCCTAGAAGCATGAAATTCTAGAATCTCAGAATCAGAATCACGTGTCCAGGGAAGAAATGGGTTCTATTACTTCCGAGATATATGACTTTAGATAAGTTATTTAACATCTCTGTACCTCCCTTTCCTCATCTGTAAAATGGGATCATAATAGTACATACTTCCTAGGGTCATTGTGTTGAGTTAATATGTTAATATGTCATATGAAAATATGCATAAAGCACTTACAACAGTACCTGAAACATGGAAAGAGCTATAGAAATGATGGCTATAGTTCTGAGATCAAACTGCGGGGAATATCAGAGTGGGTGCCACAATCCAGGTCCCTGGCCTTCCCTGTCTAGAATTTTCCCCATTCTGCCATACAACCTCTCAAGATAATTAGGAGGGGACCAGCCTTGGGACCAAATAGACCCTTCAATGATGGCACCAGCCTCCACAATAGACACTCTGCTATAAAAGAGACAGGTTTCCCATCACCCAGAAATATGACAGGCAGAACCATGTTTCCTCCAAAAGAAGGAGCATTTGACAGGTGGAATCAATGAAAGGATCTAGGATAATTTCCTACTTGCAGTGGGTTGACTAGGCTCAGCTAGTTGGTTCTTCTGTACCACCTGATGTCAGCTGGGGCTCAACTGGGCTGGAACATCCAAGATAGCTCACTTGCATATCTGGCATTTTGGCAGGGATGGCTAGAAGGCTGGGCTCACCTGGGCCACTAGGGAGCCTGGGCCTCTCTCACCCCAGGTAGTTTCAGAGCCTCTCCTTCCCTGGGTGCTTCTCCACATGGTTTTCTCAATCAAGTATTTCAGGATTCTCAAAGTGACATGAGTGGAAGTGCCAGGCCTTCTTAAAGCTGGGGCCATTGTGATAAGTAGAACTCTAAGATGGCCACCAAGACTCTCACCTACTCGTGTACACACCCTTGAGTGCGAGCAAGACCTGAAAATATTATGGGAAAGACCTGAAAATATTATGGGAAAATATTATGGGATGGATGAAAGAATGAATGATGGATAATTTAACCTAATCCCTTGATTAGGTTAAATTATCTGGCAAAGAAAGTAGAACTCTAAGATGGCCACCAAGACTCTCACCCACTCGTATACACACCCTTGAGTGCAAGCAAGACCTGAAAATATTATGGGAAAGTCACTCCCTTGATTAGGTTACATTATATGGCAAAGGTGATGGCATAGATTATGTTACATTATGTAAGACTCCATTGTAGCAAACTGGAGAGAGTCTTCTGCTGCTTTGAAGAACTAAGCTGCCATGTTGACAGGGATCCATGCCCCTAGGACCTGAGGGTGGCCTCTAAGAGCTGAGACAGACTCCGGGCCAACAACCAGAAAGAAAATGAGGACCTCAGTCCTACAGCCTCAAAAAACTGAATGCTGCCAACAGAATTCAGGAAGAGGACTCTGAGCCTCAGATGAGATCACAGCCCCAGTCAACCTCACTTTCAGCCTGGTGAGACACTGAGCAGAAAACCTAGCTATACCATGACTTACAGAACTGTGAGCTAATAAATTGGTGTTGTTTTAAGCCTCCAAGTTTGTGATCATTTGTTACTTGGCAACAGAAAATCTTCCAGCCAGAAATGGCAGAGCATTACTTCCACCACCCTCTATTGATTAAAAGAGTCATATAGCCAGCCCAGGTTCAGCATGAGTGGGGACCACACTGGATGTAAATATCGGGAGGGGCAGTTCATCCAGGGCCATCTTTGGATACAAATGATTGCAGTATAATCAATCCTTCGAGGCCTAGATCCCACCTGGACCCAGATAGATCTCTGTGTCTGGCTAACAAGTTTCTAGAAGGCAAAGTGTGAGTCAACTCCCTTGGTAGGTAAACTATTTCAGTGCAAGTTGCATTTGAAATAACCAAATTCCTTCGTGCTGAAATTTCAGCCTATTTTATATCGATTCAAACCACGCATGTTCTAACTAGAAGGATTCACAAGAGTCATCTGCTTTAAACTTCTCAGTTTAGAGTGAAGGGCTCAAGAGGGAGAGGGATTTTCCTAGGTCCCACAGCAAAACAGAGACTAGGGTTAGAGCCCAGGTATCTGGACTCAGCCTACAACTGCCTCCATTTCGCTCTTATTTCTATGTTCAGTGCTTCAGTCAGTCTTCTGTCCTCATAGGAGAGGCACTCATCTTGCCTTGGCCCTTCACCTCTTCTGGGACTCATTCTGTCTTGGACCCTTGGGGAATTCTAAGGCTCATCTTTTTCACTCCCCTGGGTCTGAGAGATTAAGAAAATAAATCAAGAGTCTCCAGGAACTGGACTCTAGAAGAGGATTGACAGGGTGGGGAGCTTCCCCCAAACAGCCTACCCACGGCCCAGAGCAGAGTGCGCAGAGCATTAGGAGCTGGCTTCTATACCATGTCTTGGTGTGAATCCTCCATTTACCCACTCTGATATTTTAGGCAAATCACACCCCGTCCCCTTTATATCTCCTCCTATAAATAAGGACAGCCCTGACCAGAGATGGGAACGAAGTGAATGCCCTCTGAAGACACAAAGGATTGGTTCCCTGGGCAGAGTTTTCCCAAGGGAAACCTCAGCTCCTGCTTCCTGATGAACTGTCCCTCTCCCTCCAACTAAGGGTCTAAGCTTCTTATCATTCCTGTCCCTTTGCCCACCTTCTTCCCTTTCTCCAGTGGAAATAGGAAGCCAAGAGCCAGGGCCTCTACCCCTAGGAATTCCCAGAATTCCTATCCTCCCTTGCCCAAATGTCACCTTCTCAGAGAAGTCTCCCCAAACTAGCACCTTCCTTCCTGCTCTGTCCTCTTCTGCTCTTTTTTTAAATGGCACTTTTTCACTATCTGAAATTATATTAGGCATTTATTTGTTTACTTATCTATCATCTATTTTCTACACTAAGTGGTAAGCAAAGCTCTGTCTGTTATTCACCACCATATCAAAAGAGTTGACAGATAATAATGCTCACATATATGTTAAACCAATGAATGAATGAATGGAATCAAGACTAAACACTATACAAAACTTTAATGTTGGTCCAGGGGTACTCGTGTCTGAGATACCAGTTTGTAAAGTGAAGAAAATAATGTGCAGGAAGCCTGACCTGAGCAACCCACACCACACTGGTCCCTCTCTCCTCTGGATCCTGTTTTCACTTAGAGCCTAAACCCATCGCTCAACACTTACAAACTGCTAAACAGTGCCTAGACTGTTGATGTTTTGGAATGAGCGCGCTCTGTAGGTGTGAGTCTGGTCTCTCTCCCAAGCTTATTGAGGGCATATTCATCTTTGTGTCCCTCCCCAGAGTGCTTAACACGTGCGATTTGGGTGTTTGTCCCTTGATGAATTAATGAATGAGTAAATAAATGAGTGAGTGAGTAAATGGATGGATGAAAGAATGAATGATGGATGGCCAGACTATTGGATGAATGTATGGATGGTAGATGGATGGTAAATGGATGGAGGAGTGGATGGAGAGATAAAGAGATAGAAAAATGGAGAGAAGAGTGGATGTATTGATTGATGGATGTATGATGAGTGGATAGTGGGTGAATAAATAGATGAATTGTGGAGAGATGGATGGGTGTATGATGAATGGATGATGGGGGGATGGATGGATGGATGGATGGATGGATGGATGGATGGATGGATTAGTAAGTAGATAGATTTGATATAGCATATTTTAGACTCTTCAAAGTCATGGAGCAGAGAAAGCAGATTTACTCTGTGGCTCTAGAGGTCAAAGTGAGGGTCCCTAAGTCAAAGCTACAGGAAAGCAGTTTTCAGATCGCTATAAGGTAGAAGCTTCCTGTCCCAGAGATGTGCACATAGAAAGTAAGCACCACCCCCATCAGGGCGCTAGGGCAGGCAAGAATCTAGATCCTAGTTTGGAGGTCGAATTACATGACTTTTTCCTTCAGATGTAGAAACTGTAGAATTCTAGAGGAATCGGAAGGGAACTCCCCCACCATCGTGTTTGGTGAAGGCTGAGCCCTCATTCCCTGAATCCTGTGGATGCTCTACTTTGATATCTCTCCTAGGGCTGAAAACAGAGTCAATGACAATTGGGCTAAAAACATGAACGCTTATTAGGTACACTTGCAACAACAACCCATGAGGTTGGGATTGCTTCACAGTTCACACTCCATCTGTCTGCTATTTCCATTTTGTCTTGGCTGCCTTATAGGCAAAAATGTTAAAATCCCAGAACCTTAAAAAAAAACAACAGAAATCAACTATGTAGCCTTGCTATGACCATCTCTGATCTTCAATGGTGTCATGTGTAAAAGGAAGATAACAAAGTCTTCCTATAGCGTTGCTGGGAGAATTAAAAGAATTATGTAACATGTCTAGTGCATTGCTGAGCACATTGAAAGCCCTCAATAAATGATAGTATTGGAACTGGTATTGGTTTTAGCATTGATGTCAGTATTCAAATCCCCATGTATATCTGTATTTATATCACCGCGGTATTACATGTATTACATATTATTACCATAGACTCATAAATCTAGAACCACAGATTCACAGACTGAAATAACAAATTATTAGAAACTGACCATCCCAGAAGTTTAGAACCTTAGAATTACCAAGCTTTAGTGCCATGGATGATTCATTTTGGCAACTCCCAGAAAAAGCAAGACCTCTGAGGTCATGAGTCCGGCCACCCCAACCAACCTCTACCCAGGGCAAGTGCCTCTCTCCAGTGTCCTTCACCCCACATCTCCAGGCCAAAACACCCTCCGAGCCCACCTTGGTGTGCCTGGCTGGACCCCTTGGCCCTGTGCTCTTGTTCTCAGACAACCCAGAATCCCAGGAATTTGCGACCACAGCAAGTGGGGGCCTGGGATTGGGCCCAGGGGATGATGAAATATGGAAGCTCCCAGAGTTGGGCCTGGTGGGGAAGGCCACATTTTCTGTGTCATGTTCTATTGCACGCCAATCAATTACAGTGCGCCCTATATAAACACATCATGAGGGCTTTGACAGGGGGCCGGGGTGAAGTTGGGTGTCAGGGTAAAACAGGGGATAATAAAATCACTGGAGATTTATTTCTCTAAATTGGAAACTTCATGCTTACACCTGACTAAATCATCAGGCTGAAATTGGAGCCGACTCCCACGGAAAACACATGTAACCTTATCCCATCTTTGTTTAACGGCGACCCATCAAGCCGCCTGATGGATTTTGCAGATGCGGCCAGAGTCCTCCTTTGGCTCCTTGAGTTCTCGGGGTCTCAATCAGATCTGTCTTCACCGTGCCCACCCTGCTCCCTGGTTGCTCTTCCAAGGCTGGCCCAAAGCAGCCTCTCCTACAGATGGGTGTCCATGGTGGTCTTTGGCCCCCCAAGCGGCTTCCTCCCATGCCCAAAAGTACCATTCGTGTGCCCAAGATCCCTCTACCTAAGAACCTCCTTTTCCACAAATCCATTCTCCCTGAGAAGAGGAGCGATGTTGAAGACCAGCAGAGGCAGCCATGACTTAGAGCTCTAAGCTAGAAGTTGTCTGCCCAGGGTTCAAATCCATGGTTCTGTGATAAAATCTCTTTGTCTGGATAAAATGATTTTGCAACTTCTGTTGATTTCGTCTCTTCTCTCAGAACTTTTATGAGGATTTTGATGAGCTAAAGTTCTGATGAGCTTTCAACTTATATAAACTGATGGTATATAGCATAGAATTTTCCATGTGAATCATGAAGCTCCGTATGTAGTACTGGGAGGCAGCATGAGTCACCCACCCTGTATTAGAAGTTTCCCCTTTTGGAGGAGTGACCAGCCAGGGTTGGGAGGAAAAAAATCAGAAGAGAATCTAATCACTGAACCCCCTGCTGGGCATTGGATTAATGTAGCTTATACAATACTTCACATGCTCCCCACATCTTTGATAAGAACTATACCCACTCCAAAAATGATGAATGAGAGATCAGAGAGGTTTCCTAACTTTCCCAAGTCACACAGCTGGGATAGTAACCAAGGTGTCAATCTAGGTTTGTCTGACTCCAAAATTCATTAAAATGTACAACAAGCGCTCTGTGAAGCCTGAAGGAGAAAAGGTGGGCAGTACATTTCAGGGTTTAGTATGGGTCTTAACCCTCTCCCAGCTCCTCCCTTCAAGTCCATGAATTCTCCTACATACAAACACATTCACCCCAGGGCACGCTGCAGGTGGTCAGTGGCTGGGAGGCAAAGGGCTGAGGCTCTCTGCTCAGAACAGGACTCCAGGCTCACACCTCCGCCGTTCGCCCTTTTGGTGGAGCAAGGAGGGGAGAGCAGGAGGAGCCCCTGTGTGTCATTTTCGGCAGCAGTCAGCAGAGCCTTGCAAAGTGCAAGATGGCTTTTTTAGCCCAGCATAAGGATCTAGTTAAAAACCAATAAATCAGCAGTGAAATGTGCATAGCAGCCTTCTCCGTAAAATCAACATGGCTTGCTCCACTGCAGGGAGCCCTCTGACGGCCAGGCTGAAGCCTTGGGTTTGGGCAGAGCCTCCTCTGCCCCACAGGGATTTTTGGAGACAGGTCTCCAACCATCCCCTGACAAGATGGGAGCCAGGCAACCTCGATCCTGCCTATGAGGAGCCTACACTTGAGACGTCCCCTTTCTAGATACAAAGATCAAGAAATGAGTAAGCAGGGCCCAGACAGCCCTCCACCTCCTCCACACCACACCACTCCTTCCTGACACAGAAAATCGAATTATGAGATGAATGGGCTGGAAAGTGGATGAGCCCAGAGAGCCCCAGGGCGGCTCCCCAGCACCAAATACAGAAACTATCTGCATACAGGGGCTCAGACTCCCTTGGGAAGTTGTGCCTGGGGAAGACACCCCACTGACCTCTGATAGAATGGGCAACCCAGGCCTTCCAGTGCCCAGGCCAGCCCCAACTCCCGGCGGGGGTGGGGATTTAAGGAGGCCCCAGATCACCCTCAGGACGGTATTTAATATCTGTAAAACTGCCACTCGTGCAGCCAAGGTAAACAGCATCCCCAGCAGTTCAAAGGTGAGCCGGTTTAAATGTTTCCCCTTCGCCTGAAAGAAATCCATGCCAGGCCTGTGGCATTGGTGTTCCCCGGGGAGGCCGGCCCCCCGCGCGCCAGCCCGCGGCATCTGTGCACACAGAGGGCTGCGTCTCCCACACAAATACTCAAAATTTCTCATTAAAACTTATGACTGTGTCAACAGCACAGGCTGGGCCCCTAATCTGGAAAAGACATTTCGCCGCCTGGCCTGTCGCACATGGGCCCAGACTGACAACTGTTCCCCCCACCTCCTGAGCCTCCAGCACCCAGACCCCTGGTTCCCAGGCACCGGAAGCTGGCACCGTGTTGACACGAGGCTAGAAGCACAGGTCTCTGCAAGCCGGGCAGTGTCTCACCTGTGATTTTCGGCCCCAGGTAACAGTGCTGGCTGTGATGCTTCCACTGGCCTTGGAAAGAGCTTTCTCTTTGGGAGGGTTCATTTCAGAGTTGGTAAATAGTCCCACCTCCAGTTCATCCCCCAGACCTATTCCCAGGGGTTCCTTTTTGCTCTTGTCAGGAAAGGTTTAGCTCAGCCTGCCCCGCAACCCACCCCCAGATGCCACAGAGGAGCTGGCAGACTCCAGATGTGAACACAGGGACCTCTGGGCTCTCAGCCAGGGAGGTTTGGAAGCACCTGAGCAAAGGTTGCAAGAGAGGCTGCTCCACTGAGCAGGAGGGTGACCTCCACTCTTAGTAGGACTAGACATGCGGACTAGAGAGGTAGAGAGAAATCAGAGAAACTTTTGGGAGTAGGAAGAGTCCGCCGTGGGTTCAAATCCCCGCTCTGACATTTATGATACTCCTCTTTCTTTATAAAATGAGACGACAATAGAAAGTTACTACATGGACCCACCTAATCCAGTCCCTGGCATACCATGAGTACTCCATACATAGTAGTTATTCATTCGGTTAATTCGTATTTGTTAGAGACCCTCCTAGGTAGAATCACAAAAAAATACAGCTAACAGTCTAGGGGGAGACAGCCGAGCAACTCGAACAAAAGAGGCTGAGGGTTATGAAAGGAGATATAGAGGATGCTGAGTGGGTGTTTGAGGCAAGGGTCTCAGAGGAAGGGATAAATATACAGTGACTGAAAGATGAGGCATGGCAAAGGTAGCCCGTGAAAGACATTCTAGGAGAAGGAACAGCCTGTGCAAAGGCCCTGAGGCAAAAGAGCATGTGATCACTGGTAAAAGCACAGAGACAGAAATGAGACAGATGACCAGAAGGGAGGAGTGGGGGAATGGATGAAAAGGGGAAGGGAATATAGTCAGTAATATGGTGATAAGTTTATACGGTGACAGATGATAACTAGAATTAGCGGGGTGATCACATTGTAAGGCGTAAAAACATCAAATCACTATATTGTACACCTGAAACTAATATAACCAATATAAAATTGTATACCAACCATACTTAAATTAAAAAATTTATTTAAAAAAAGAAATGAGGCTAATGAAGAAGGGGCAAGGGGAGTGTAAGTGCTTACATGATATGTGACTCTCAATGAGCACTTTTAGATTTGATTCTTTGTGTGTGTGCTTACTTAAACATATGTGAGCACACACTTAATGTATGTGCATCTGAATATACCTAAAAACGTGCACCTACACATATGCCTACGTAAAACACGTATGTCCTTTTGGATGTGTGTACCTGTGCTTAGGTAAGCATTTAGATGTGCATATGGACCTATTTGAGTGTGTACCAATATATGTGACTGTGTGTCCATGCTTGGGAGTCTGAATAAAAACTTGTATAGTAGTGTTTGCACAAGCACATATACCTGTTGATGTTCTTTGCATATGCACTTATGCTCACACACACTGTAACAAACACTGACTCCCCACTTCCCATACCTTGTATTGTGTGTTGGAGCTGAGGCAGGCTGGGTTCTGCATACACCCTTACCTTTCCCTGGCACTCATCAGTCTGATGGACTTGCTTCCTTTTGAGGAAAACACAGACATTCTGGTTGCCCCCTCCAGGGAAACAAGAAAAAGAAAATGTCAAGATTTCTCTCCAGAAAGCTGAAATCCAGGCACCTACCCTCCCACCCCACCATCTACCTAAGTCAAGGTCTGTGTAGACACTACCACGTGGAGAGTAAGAGTAAGTCAGCACTGGGTGTGGGAAACCTGCCCCAGCCCATCCCAGCTGCTCTGCTAATGAGCTGTGTGACCTGGGACAAGTCGCTTTGTCTCTCTGAGCTGGAGAAAATAAAGACCATGCTCCCTGACTCCTTTATCTTTTGCTGAAATAGAACACAGACAGGGATGTGGCAAGATGGTGACCACCCCTCCATAATTTTCACTGGGTTAGTGCTTAAAAAAAAAAATCCTTAGAAAAGCCTCATGAAGTCCAAAGGGTCCTTCACACATGTTACTTCTAAAGGGGTAAGAACTTTGCCTTTATCACCTCTGTATAGCCCTCTGAAAACAGTACCTGACACATAGCGGGTGCTCAATATTCATTGAACTGATAAATTTGTTCATCGAGCTACTTTCTTATTTACTCACTCAACAAAGAATCTCCAGCCCTTGTTCTGTAACAAGCCTTACCTGTCCCCTCTAAAGAAGAAGAAACTCTCTTGCTTACGCTTTAGTAAAATCCTGGGGAAATCTGCACCAACTTAAATCCATGGCTGCCCACCTCCTTCAAGATTCAAACTGCCAGGAAATACAGCTGTTTTCCTGCTCCTTCTACTCCCCACAGTAGCTGTTCAAATCTTCCAGTCTCCTCAGAACCTCCAGCCTGTCTCTTCCTTCCCCTGCCCTTTCAACAGGTGACCTTCACAGAGAAAACAAAAGCCATCAACTTTCAGCCACAAAACCGACATATTTACCTGGGCCTCCTCCAAATCTCATCTCCTTCCCTCCAATTGGAATGACAAATGAGATCCCTCCCCCATCGGAAGTCAAGCCCTCCCCCACCACCCAGATGGCTTACCCCACTGACTCCCCTCCTTTCTGTCCATACCTGCTACCTCTGGGTTTCTCAAACTGACCACTGTGAGCCATTCAAGCGTCACAGGTTCAGTTTGGGGTGTTGTGACCAGCAGTTTTAAAAAGTAAAATGGGAGAGAAAATATCAGTATGTGTCACACCCAGTAAAGGTGTGTGTTATGAAGCATTTGTTTCCCATGTGTGTCTGTGCGTGTAGATGTCCCAGGTCTAGAAAGAAATGTATGTCTGATTGTGTGGGTTGCTGTCTGGAAAGTGGGAAAGGCACCCTCTATCTCTCTTTTCCCACCCTCCTCCTTCCCAACAGTGGTTAAAGATCTTTAAGAATCTCACAAATAGCCTCTCTCTTAAGCCTACATTCTTCTCCAATTACCGCATCCTTTCTGCCTGACCACCCCGCAAATCTCTTCACAACCAATCTTCTTCATCGAGTTGCGTATACTCAATATCTACGCACCCTCACCTCCCATTCCTTGGCAAACCAGCGCACCCCCTGGAACCTCAGAGAGAGCGCGCCCACTGCCTGCTGCGAAATCCAGCGAAAGCTTTGCCTGAGGGCTCTCAGGACAAGGTCTCCTTGGCTCCCGAGCCCGCCTCTTCTCCTGGCTTTCTCCCTCCCTCAGTGGCCTGCCTTCTTCATCTCCTCGGTGGGCTCTTCTGCTCCCACCCATATCTTCACATGAGTTTTCCTGGGGCCCATCCTAGACCCTCTTCTCCTCTCATGCTCCTTCATAACAGTGCTTTCAAGGTCTGCAGGCTGATGACACCCAACTCCATCTCTGCCTCCCAGCTCTCTTTCCAGACCTCAGGCTCAACTCTATCTTCTGGCATCTCTACTGAGTATCCCGCAGACCCCACTACTCAGCATACCCAAAGGGAACCAGCTTCTTCCTGTTCCTTGTCCTTTCATCGGCACCTCTACCCACCACATCACCCAAACCAGAAAGCTGACCTCACTCTGGACTCCGCTGTGGTCCAACTGTCCCGTCAGTACCTCCCAGCCTCTCCCTCGTAATCCCTTCGCTCCTCTCCACCCTGCCGTCACTGTCAGAGTCAGAGCTGTCATCATTCTGCCTGAATTACTTCCAGAGTCTTCTAACCAAGAGATTTCCAGCCCATCTTTCTAATAGCCCCAGCCATGTGGCTCTCTGCTTTAAGCTCTTCTCAGCTGCTGTAATAAAGTCTAGTCTCCTCAAACACACTTGGAAAGATGTGTCCATCTTGACCCTCCATCTTCAGCCCCTCTAGGGGCCCATTACTGGCTAGCCCCTCGACTTACTTTGCCTTCCTAAATGCCCTCACTCTCAGGTTCCCCTGGCCAAAGCTGGACTGACCCAGGGCACCCCAAGCTCACATTCAAAGACTCAGGACAGGCCCAGCTGCTCAGCCCCATAAATGGGGATTAGGCTCCCCCCTTTGAGGCGGGCGGGTGGGCTGTGAGAAGAGCTGGTTTGGTATAGATTTTATGACAGGATCACATTTCGTCATCAGACCCCCCTCTGAAGCCGGCCAAGGGCAGGTCAGGGGCAGGGGAGTGGGAACCTGAGCCGTTCGTTCCATCAGCCTACAGCACAGAGCTGCTGGCGGGGGGCGGTGGGGAAGCCGTGGCTGGGAGTAATGGGCCCTGAGTTCCAACCTCCCCTCTGACTCACCCCCACTGTGTGAACTTGGGCATACCCTTCCTTTCTCTAGGCAGTCGCCTGTAAAGTGGAAGCCTGGACTAGATGGGCTCTCAAGCCAATTCCATTTCTAGGCCCTCAGGCTCTCCTCCCATTCTAAGCCATGACTAAAGCATCACCCTTCCCAAAAGGAGATATTACATGCTGACAAACTTATAAATTAGGCTTGTCAGGTAAAATACAGGATGTCCAATTAAACTCGAATTTCAGATAAACAATAAATAATTTTTAGCATAAGTATATCTCAAATATCGCATAGACATACTATATTAAAAATGACTCGTTTACCTGAAATTCAAATTTAACTGGGCATCCTGTATTTTTATTTGCTAAATCTGGCACCCCTATCTTGGATGCATTGGGGTTTAAAGGCCATGGTCTCATGGTCCATCTAACTGACATAGGTCAGCTTTTGACAAGTTAAGTGGCCTTGAGAAAATCAAGTTAGGCAGAGATCTGTGGTCAAGAACTAGTTGGGATTTTGTGCAAGGGTTGCTCCCAGCAAAGGGAACAGTGTAAGCAGAGGCATAGAGGTGGGATGGTACTGGGTGTGTTCCAAGAAAGACTGATAGCAGACCCAAGTGTGGGACATAAGCTGTAAGTGGCAGGAAATGCACATGTAAAGAGCAGCTGGAGTCAGATCGTACCATATACAATCTTTACTGGTGCTCATATTAAGAGAGGGAGCCAGAGGAGGTCTGAGTTGAAGTAAGATCAAAGCCGGATATCAAGGTACGAGGAGCAGGATCCAGCCTCCCAGAGATTAGGGTAAGGGAAACTGCCATGGCCTTGGGGGTAAGGACCTCCAGGATCGTGCAGGAAATTTGGGCTCAGGTTTGTTCTATGTACAGAATAAACAATAAATAGCAATCAATAAACAGTAGCTGTTGGGTTGTCACTATTATCAGACGCTCAAGTAAACGCTGTGGTTTGATATCCACTGACGTCACCCCAGACAGTACCCATGGAACCAGGGCCATTTCTTACCTGCTGGGAGCCCAGATATGATGGAACAATGGCAGTCGCAAGATTCCCACATTCTACCCATCTGTGCCATCCTTCTCTCCTTTGTTCAATATCGATGAGAGGTAAGTCATCAAGGAGAATATTATGGATGCAAGGGCATTTCAGGGACCCAGTGTAAATTACCTAAGGGAGAGGGATTGGTTTGTAAGAGCTACTTACATGATCTCTCATGTCATTCTCACAACAACTCTAGGAGGTGAGTATTTAAGTTCCATTTTAGAGATGTGAATATCAAGGTCCAGAGAGGGAAAGTGTCTTGTCCAAGGTCCTTAACAAATTGTAGGGAGCAGCTAGGTTTAAAAATTCAAGAGCTCGTTTCCTTACATAAGACTGAGTGTGGATCAAAGCAGTAAAGCCTGAGCCCAGTGCCCATGTCAGCCTGTGCAGACATCTTTACTCCTGATGAGCCCAAACTTCTCACTACCTGGTCCATGAAGCCTAGGAATCCATCTTGCCTCCAGGTCACATACACGCTTTTTCCCATAGTGCTGTGAAAAGACTGGAGAAATCAGAAACCTTGGATCCAGTCTCTAATTCCCCAGTTCTTGGCTCCATGGTTTCAACTTTCTGAGCCTGTAACTTCCTCATCTGGAAAAAAAGGATAACAATACCTTCCTCTCAGCAACGTTCTGAGGATCCAATATGATAATGTGTAAGAAAGGGCTTTCTAAACTGCAAAAGATGGTGCAGACTTTTGGGTTTCATTACCCGAATCACAGAAAAATAATATCACCCTACAAACTTAAAAGCGTTTTCTAGTTCATGTCTTCCAGATTCGTGGGAAGGCCTCTGCTCTATCAGACAAGTCTAGCTCACAGCTGATTCACAAGGCAGGAGTGATCGTGGCACATCATTTATTCGTTTAACAAATATTTGCTGATCTCTTCCGTCTTGGGCCTGTACCAGGCAATGATGAATAAAGACATCGTCCTTGCTCTTGGGCAGGTGGTCACTGGGAGAGACAAAGACAGACAATAATGACACAGTTAAAATCAGTGACAATGTATAAGCAGGTATAAAAACATTATAACAAGTGAGGTGCACCTGCCTGAGATTGGAAAAGGCTGTCAGATAAGATTTCTACGAAGGGAATATTTGCACAAGGCCTTACATAATTTATTTATTTCTTCATCTAACAAATAATTATAGATCTCTTCTACAGTGTTGGGATACATCGATGAACAAAATAGCCTCTGACTTCAAAGAGCTTAGTGGAGAAGACACTAAGATAAAGATAGAAGATAAATTACAACATGAGATCATATCATATATAGTATATGTATGTGTAATATAATTTATAAATACATTATATCAGGTGTTATAAAAAATGCAGGGTCAAGAGATAAAGACTGGTAGGGATGAAGAGGCTATTTTATATGGATTGGAAAAGAAATCTAAGAAACTGACAGTTGAGCATAAACCCAAATAAAGAGAGAGTATGAACACTGAGTGATAATGAAAATACAACATAAAATGTATAGGATGTAACTAAAGCAGCGCTTACAGAAAATTTTATAATGTTAAATTTTATATTTGTAAGTTTCCATCTTGAAACTCTAGAAAACATAGAGCAAAGTAAGTAGAAAGAAAAATATTTAAATAAATAAATCTAAATCTAAATTTAAAAAGAAATATTAAAGATAAGAGTGAAATGCATTGAAATAGAAAATGAACATTTAAAAATGAAATTAAAATCTGACTCTTTGAAGAGATGAATAAAATTGATGAGCCCCTAGCTAGACTTATCAAGAAGACACAAATTGTTAATATCAGAAATAAAAGAGAAGACATCACTACAGATCCTACAGACACGAAAATGATACATGGGAATAATTTTATGCTAATTAATTCAACAACTTAGATGAAATAAACAAATTCTTTAAAAGACACAAATTGCCAATAGTGACACAAAAAGAAATAGAAAATCTTAATAGCCCTATATCTTTATAGAAATTGAATTTACAATTTTTTAATTCCCACAAATAAAACTTCAGATGTTTCAATGGTGAATTCTTTCAAACATTTAATGAATAAATAATACAAAACTTAACCGTAATTGAAAAAAAATTTTAAACGCATTCATAAAATATAGAAGAGAATTCCTCCAATTCGTTATATGAAATTAGCATAATTCTGATACCAAAACCAGAGGAGAACATTATAAAATAAGAAAATTACAGAGCAATATTCCTCAAAAAAATCCTTCATAATTATTTTCAAATCTAATTTATATATATGTGAAATATATGTGCCATATGTATGTAATATACGTGTAATATGTATGTACAACATATACAAATACATATAAACATTACAAATAGATTATGACAAGTGGAATTTATCTCAGGAGTGCTAGGTTGACTTATGCAATCTTCCACTTAACACAATAAAGACAAAAATCAAAAAATAATCACAATACATACTGAACAATTATTAGATAAAATTCAATACCCATTCATAATAAAAACTCTCAAGAGATCTAGGAATAAAAGAAGAATTTCACAACCTGATGAAAAGATATCTTTGAAAAACCTACAACTAACATTGTACCTAATAATGAAATATTAAGTTCTTTTCTCCCTAAGATCAAGATTGTAGTGGAAATCCTAGTCAGCACAATAAGGCAAGAAAAAGAAATGAAAGGCATAAAAAATGCAAGAACAGAAGTACAATTGACATAAAGTATAATTGACATAATTCTGAACATCAACAATTCTAAGGAGTCTATAAAAAATAATTAAAATTAAGAAATGACATTTAGCGAGAATTCAAGATACAGGGTAAATATTAAAAATTGATTTACATATATGCAATGAACAATTAGAAAATGAAATTTTAAAAATATCACTTAAGATAGCATTGAAAAATATAAAAACTTAGAGATTAAATTTAGCAGCATATGTGCATGACATCTATACAGAAAACTAAAAAATATTGCTGAAAGAAATTAAAGAAGTCATAAAGAAATGGAGAGATATAGGATTTTCACAGATCGATAAGCTTAACATTGTTAAAATGTCCCCCAAATAAATTGATATTTTCAATACAATCCCAATCAAAATCACGACAGCCTTTTTTTTTGAAGAATTTATGTGGAAAAGCAGATCACCTAGAATTGACAAAACAATCTTATAAAAGAACAGAGTTAGTGGACCTAAGACTACTTGATTTACCATAAAACTACAGTAATCAAGATAAGTTGGATCTGGCATAAGAACATACAGATCAGTTTATTAGCATGGAGTCTAGAATAGATCCATACATATATTATCAATTGATTTTTGATCAAGTCAGTTCAATAAGGAAAGAAAAGTCTCTTCAACGAATAGTGCTAGAAAAACTGGATATCTGCATGGAAAAAATTAAACCTCAACCACTACCTTACCTCCTACCAAAAAAAATTAATTCAAAATTAATTATAGACCTAAATTTAAAAGCTAATAAAAAGAAAACATAGGAGAATAATTAATGACTTTGGAATAGGCAAATTTTTCTAACACTTAAAAGCACTAACCATAAAGTAAAAAATTAACAAATTGGACTTCATCAAATTTGAAAACTTGTTCATCAAAAGACATTATTAAGTAAATCAATATAGCTTGTCTATTGTATTCAGAATGTATAAGGAATTCTTAATATTTAAATGACCATCTGATAAAAGTTGGGCAAATACTGAATAGTCACTTCAGAAAAGAAGATACACAAATAGCCAATAAGCACATTAAAAGTACTCAATAGCATTAATCTTCTGTAAATGCAAGTTAAAATTAAAAAGTAATACAACTGCACACCCAGTAGAATGGCTAAAATGAGAAAAGACTGACATTAGCAAATGCTGGCAAGGTTGGTAGCAAATGCTGGAGCAACCAAAATGCTCATACATTACTGGTGAAAATGTAAAATAATACGACCTGGTTGGAAAACTCCTTGGCAGTTTCATATAAAGTTAAAAATGTGTCTACTCCACTCTCAGATATTTATCCAAGAGAAATGAAGACATGCCCATTTCTCTTATTCAAGAGATGTTTATAACAGCTTTATTCATAATGGCCTCCAACCATAAACTACTCAAAGAAATAAATAAACAAAAAGTGTATATTCGTACAATGCAACACAACTCAGTAATCACAAAGAACAAACCACTAGTCCACCAATGACATGGATGAAGCTCAAAAATATTATGCTGAGTAAAAGAAACCAGACACAAATGAATATATACTGTTCGACCCCATTTATACAAAGTTCAAGAATAGGCAAAAAACTCATCTATAGTGTTAGAAGGCAGAACCCTGGTTGCCTCTGGAGGGTGGAATTGATTGGAAAGAGTCATGAAGGAGCTTTCTGGGGTGATGGAAATGTTCTGTGTCTTGATTTAGGTGGTGGTTACATAGGTGTACACATTTGTCAAAACTTATCCAATCACACTTATCTGCACATTTCACTGTATGTAAAATAAACCTTAATCTACAAAGATTTAAAAATGTGTGATGAGATCTAAGCAAAGGGGACAAAGGGAGCAGCACCAAAGGGGCCCAGAGAAAGGTATGACCAGGGGAGGCTGCAAGAAGGAGATGGCATTTACATTGAGTCTTGAAGAGCAGACAGAATCTGGATAGGAGTATTGTGAGAACCAGAAGAGATGTCAAGTGTGACGGAATTTAGGGAATTGCTAAATGTAAGAGATTACTTAGCTCAATCACTTAAGCCTCCTCAGAGCAAAAGAAAGACCAGAATAAGCAGTTGGGGTGGAGTGACCACATGTTGCTCCATGCTGCTAGAAAGACTGGGCAAGGCCGGGTCCTGGAGACTGAGATATGTGTACTCCTCAGGGCATGCAGCAACGTGCCAGGGGTAGACTCGGCACCTAGTCCACTGCTGGGCACATAGAAAGTACTCAATAAATGTTTTTCAAAGGAATGAAATATAAATAAAGGCACTGCTAACAGATCTGAGCCTGAACAATGGCTTGGAACCCCAGAGAGGACCCTGGCTGGCTCTGGTTCACCCTGCAGAGAAGCCAAGCACAATCCTGGAGTGCTGAATTTGGATACATTCTATCACGCAGTTCAAGCTGCCCTGGGGGCGCCATATAACTTTATTGTAAGCTCGTGCAATAACACAGGCAAATGTAATAACAATGTAAAGTTGGCTCTAATTAAAATGAAGGGTGTTTGCTTCTCCCTCCTTTTCGTCCTAAGCCAGGGCAGCCTGCTGAGCTGTGCAGAGCAATCAGAGGAAGGTTTCTGAATCAGGAGGCAGCTCCCCTACCCGCAACATTTGAGTGGCCCTGCCCCCTCCCCAGCCTCCACACTCCCTTCTTATATGATCCACATGGCAGAAGGGCAGGAAGAAAGAAAACAGGAGTCCTGATGGCTTTCTAAGGCCACCAGGAAAAGAGAGAGAATGTTGTCGAGCGGTGTGGGAAAGAGAAAAGATTCTAGCTCCAAAGATCTCGTTCACTGAGCCACTTTTCAGATGCCTCCAGAACTACTGTGTGCTAGACCTGTGCTGTGTGCTGGGGCTGTCCTCAAAGAACTCACTGTCAGGTAAGAGCGCATCAGTGCAGAGGAGGTATCCACCTAGGGAACCACGAAAAAGCCATGAATCCAGGGCTTCATCTATATGTCCTGACATCTAGAAAATAAAGTTGTTGCTAAGACTTTGCACAATCACCAATGAAATAGATACTTCTATTATCCCCATTCTGCAGATGAGAAAAGATTCTGCACGCGAGGTTCAGAGAGGATAAGTTACCTGCCGGAGATTACATAGCTAGTAAGAAGCAGTAGCAAATAGCTGTCGTTGTTGAATGCCCTTCGACATTTGATTATTTCCTACTTTATGAGTCCAAACTTCTCCAGGTAGAAGCCAAGAAGCCTCATCCTCAGACCCCTTTGTGACCCAAGTTCAGACATGTGGCCCAGGTGCCATCAATCAGACACACATATGTGAAACCTGGATTCAGAAGAAGGAGGCAGCTAGGTTTTGGTGGGGGTGGGGTAGAGCTTGTGGCCAGGGCGGTGGCAGAGGCATCCAGTCCTTTGGGGACAACAGCGACAGAGTCTCTGGCATCTAGCCCTAAATACCGTAGGAACTGAGAGACAGGACAGTGGTGTTTTCACTAAAAATGCCCCCGTAGTTTAGTCAGGCCTCATTCCTGCAGCCCTCCAGAGATTCTGCAAGCTGGCCAACATCCTATAATAAATTCTTTCTCTGCTTAAAATAGCTATAATGGACTCTGTTGTCTGCAAATAGGAACGCCAATAAGATGGTGGATGCAGGGGTCAAACCTGGCTCCAGAACTCAGTGCCACACAGCTTCATTTTTCCCTTTTCCCCAACTCTGTAAATGACACTCGACTCTCATTTCACAGATGAGGAAACCGAATCTGAAAGAAATCAGACCCGCTGCCAGATTTGAAAGTGAGCCACATGAAACTGTTGCTAGTCAATAGTTTTTGGCCTAGAAATCGCAATTTCATACGATTCAACCTATCAGAAATAGGATTTTAGTCTAGATTTGTCTGACTCCAAAAATCCTTGCTTTGTCCACTGCCTCTGCTTTATCACCGTCCAAGTTGCTCATGGGATATAGTGAGTGAGAAGCTGCACTCAGGTAGAACAAGTAGAAGAGGTGAGGAGTGGAGACAGCAGAAGGCACTTTTAGTCTGACTCAGTGCCCCTTCATGTGCCTCTCCTTGTGTCCAGCCCCGAGCTTATCACTTCTGCAGAGGGCACTGAAAAAGAGGATGTGGTCCCTGCCTGCGTGGAGCTTAGGTCAAGGAATATTGCACAGGCAGTATTACCGGAGAGATAGCACAGGACGGCGAGAAGAACGAGGGATACTCCACCTTTCGGTGTGCAGGAGGAAGGCCTCCCGGAGCAGGGGAGGCTGGAGTGGATCCTTCAGGGACGGGTATGTTGTGCGAATCAGTGGAGAGAAGTGGCCAGGCCTCAGGCGGTAGGAACAGCAAGAGCGAAGGCGCGGAGGCTGGAACAAGTGTGGCTGTGTGAAGGGAGAGAAGAAAAGCAGCTTAGGCGAAGCATATAGTGTGTGAAGGGGAACAATGAGGGACCGAGTGAAAGGCTGAGACTGTCTTTCACTCATTCTTCAGCTTGTCTTGGGCACCACTATGTGTCAGTGCTGTGCCAGGGATACCGCTGGGAACCACAGAGACCCAGGCCCGGCCCTACTGGGTCTTATGACCACACAGGCTAACCATGTGCTCAACAAGTAAAAATCCAGATAATTAGCTAATTGCAACTTACCTAGATTTTGTCAACAGGAAATTCAGAGAGCCACGAGAGCATCTAACAAGGCGATGAGACCTGACAAAGGCTTCCTGATCACATGGCACTTAAACTGAAACCCGAAGAATGATATAAACCTGGCAATGGGGGAGTATTCCAGCAGAAGAAGCAGCCCGTGGTGGGGCCTGAGGTGAGAGGAGCTTGTTATATTTAAGGAGCTGAAAGCAAGCTGATGTGGCTGCTGTGAGATGAGTGAAGGCCAGAGGACAAATCGGGTGGGGTACCGGAGCCTGGCTGTACATGACCTGGTAGGTCATGGTAAGGAATATGGATTTTTATCTGAAGAATCATGAAAAGTGATGCAACCAGCTCTGTATTTTTCTTAATGATCACTTGGGCTACCCTGGGAAGAATGGCCTGGAGAGAATTAGGAAACAGTTGAAGTAACTCAAACAGCAGCAATGTGTCCTGGGTGGGGTCATGGCAGAGGAGATGGATGGATATGGAATCTCCAGCTAGATTTTGGAGGTGGAATCAACTCAGCCAAGCTGTACAGTGCAAATCCTGTGGGATGTAAGCTCCTCTTTACTTGGTTCTCCCGTCTGTAAAATGAAGCTGTAATAGGACCTTACTCATAAGGTTACCGAAAGAGTATTTAAATCAGTTGATACACTGTCAAGTGTGTGAAATGGTGAAAGTAATCTGTGATTGATACGGCAGATTTGGGGGGAGGATGGAGGGCCCATTGTGGATGCACTCAGTTGGAGAGGTTCGTGGGACATTCCGGCAGAGATGTCTGGTAGATTTCTGGACCTCAGGAAAGCAGTCTGGAGGAAGCTGGGGAGTTACTGGTGCGCAGATGGTATCCAGAGCCATGGAGAAAGAGGACATGTCCCAGGGGGAGGGTGCAGAGTGAGACACGCCAGTGCCTGGCTGAGCCCTGAGACCTCTCTCAGCTTTGCATGCCAAGCTAGGGCATCGGGACTTCTCCTGGATCCCAGGAAAAGGACTGAGAATGACAGTGGGTTTGGCAGTACCCCTGGAGACACCAAGCAATTCCTCCCGACTCTGACCCCAGCAGTCTCAGCTGGTGGCCTTTCCTTGACTCTCGGGGGAGCCAGGCCTGAGTCAGCTCCTCCAGGCCCTGAACCTGTCTGAGCCTTCAGACCCACGGCTTAGGCCACTAAGCCCCAGCTTGTGCTGACAAATCCCTTCTAATGGGGAGATCAACCTTTCAATACGACTGCCGCTGCTCAAGAGACACGTCCCAGGGCAGCAGCAGTCGGCAGGCTAGGTCCAGGCCCGGAACGGTGAGAGAGTGGGCATCCGAAACCGTGGCTCTTCCAGGCCTCTCTGTCTTGTCACCACCCGCTCCAGATGGAGAGAGCAGATGAGCAAAGAACCCTGTCCCTGCAGGACTGTCCCTGTCTCAACACCCCAAGGGCTGAGAAGACCAGACTCCCATCAAAAGGAGCTCTAGAGCCCAAGGAAGCAGGCGGGCTTCGCATACTCCCACCTCAGGGTCTCTGCTCTTCCCTCTGCCTGGAACGTTCTTCCCCCAGATGTCCACGAGGCTTAGTCCATCACTTCCTTCAAGCCTTCATTCAAAGGTCATCTTCTCAGGAGGCAGTCCCTAACTTCTCCACTTAAATTATAAATGTAACCCCTCCATTCTCCCTATCCTCCTACCCAGCTTGATTTCTGTATATAGTACGATCGTCGTCTGCCATACTTTATATTTTACCTTATATTCGTAATTGTCTGTCTCCCCCCCACCAAAGACAAAGTTCAACAAGGACAGAGATTTTGTCTCTGTTGTTCACTGATGAATCCCCAAAGCCTGAAACAGAGCCTGGCACCGTAGATAATGAATAAATATTTATTGATTGATTGGTTGATTAAAAGGTTGCCTCTTAGGCAAGTTACAGGACCCAGAATCAGAGTCCAGAATTTAAGATCTAATTTTCTCTTATGTCCTTTGTCAAAGCCTTAGTCTCCATATTCATAAAATGGGCATTTGATACCTGCTCTGGCTCTCATATAAAAAGAGGCATTGAAAATCTATTATATTAAATTATTATTATCACATTACTATATAATATATTATTGTTTAAACAATTTTATTAAATATGTAAAGGAGGGCCAGAGAGAGAGAAGGCAGTATGAGCTGGGACCAGAGACTGTAAGGTCAAAGTGCAGAGGTCTGGGGTACTCGGGTGGCTGGTGTTGTCAGCCAGGGGGTCAATTGGCCTGAGGCTAAATAGAGGGGAGATCTTGATGGGAATTCCTGAAGGGCCATCTGATTCATCTCTGAGGCCCCAGCGTCCAACACTGGGGAGGTCCCTTCCTGGGTCTGAGCCCACTCTGAACACACTGTGCTCAAGCAGGCCTGAGTCATCCTCCAGGAGGGGCCCCTTCTTCTCCTGAAGGGAGGACTTCCCATGTAGCTGGAAGAACCCAAATGCCACATTCAAACAGCCCAGGCACCTGGGAGAAGAGAACTTCAGGGGAGTGGCCTGGCATTCTGAATCCCTGACAGAATTGTCAGCTCCCAGCACTAAGGCAGCTGTGGGGTTAAGCAGGAGCCATTGCTCCAGACCTGCCCACTCCCCACCATCTGCCTGATCTTTAAGACTCAGCTCCAACATCGCCTCATCAGGAAAGCCTTCCTTGACATCTCCCCGACACACATACTTTATTGCACCCCAGGCAGAAGTGACCACTCACTCATTTGTACTCCCTGTGTCCTGTCCAATGGTTCATTCTCCCCCTAAAAAAAAATTCTGGAGTGTCTACTATGCACTAGGATGTCCACTGCCCAAGGACTGAGGATACAACAGTGAAGGGGACAGATGAATGCAATGGCCTGCCCTCACAGAGTTTGCAAACACTACACAACATTCTACTGGCCTTGTGGATCCGTGCCTCCCACCGCATGGTGAGCTCATCAAAGCCAGAAACTTCTCTGTATCATAGCCCAGGACTCTCATATAACTGGTACAGAATATTAAGAGGCTTCTGTACTGAATACCCCAAACTCTTTAGCCACCCATGCTCTCCCCTGAGACCTTATGGACCTGCCTCCATCCATCACCAAAGCATAAATGGTCATAGCTGTTGATCTAATGTTCTGATTGGTCAGTGTTTGTGCCTATTGCTGAGTATTTTTAATGTCGCTCATTCCTGCACCTAGAACCATATCTGACACACATAGGTGGCACTTGGTTGGTATTTGTTAAAGGAAGAAAGATAGGAAGGAAGGAAAAAAGGAATCAGTTCTGGCTCTGCCACCATTTATCTGGGCATACATTGAGTTACTCATTCTCATTACTCAAGTGTGAGCCACTGGCCTACAGCATCGGCATCACCTGGGACGTTGTTAAAAATACAGACTCTCAGGCCAAACCCAGACCTACTGAAGCAGGATCTGCATTTTAACAAGATGCCCAGGTGATCTACGTGCACATTAACATCTGAGAAACACAGTTCTAAGCTGTGAATAAGATAGTGCCAGCCCTGCTGACCTCCCAAGAGAGTTAAGGGGATTGAATGATGACTAATGTGAAAATGTTTTGAATATTGGAACATGCTGGGAAAATGAGATAGACTGCTATGATTTTTCTTATGATTAATAATAGTCCTTGCAGAAAAACCACTTTATAGCTCTGTCTTAAAACCTCATTAAATTCTGTTCAAATGTGCTATTAAAAGTTATGTTCTAGTCCACTTAGTTTTGTAAACCCCAAGCCTTTTAAACAGAATGGAGTCTGGGCTCAAGGACAAGAACATAGGCCCTGCTCATGATGGTTGCCATGGGCATGATTGAATGCAAATTTATTTCCCACAACACCCTGCCAACTGATTGATCCTGGGGCAGGAGGAGATGTTGGGAACCCAGTTCCTCAGAGAAAGGAAAAACTAAGTAGAGGCAGAGGGTGGAAAAAGACAACCATGGGGTTTCACGCTGGTTTGTGGAGTTGAACTGCATGCCTGTAATCTTCTGCCTTTCAGCCTCTGCCAAACCATGTGGAAGGAAAAGAAGGGCGCTGAAGAGAAGGGAGCGGACTCTGGTGGGGAATTACCTCAGCCACAGGCTGGGGCAGTGGGAGGCTGTGGAGAGACTCCTTCAGCTGAAGCAGCCACAGTTGCAGCTGTAAGTTACTGCAAGGGCTTTTGATGCGAGGCTGGCCTGAAGCCCAGGGCTCTGCCAACAGCCCCGTCGGCTTTTGGCCCCAGGATAAAGGCTAAGAGTGAATTAGGAAGATGCATCTTGGACTAAAGTTTGGGCAGCAGGCAAGAGAAAGTAAGAGTCATGATTAAACTAGGTGGAGATTGACAACTGGTCAGGACCGGTGAGAATAGTAACAAATATCAGGTGTGATGTGCCAATCCTCTCCTGCTCCTAGTTACATCTACATGCTCTACCTAGGTTGGCCACCCCAGGGTTGGTCCCTCCAACGAGAGACAGCAAGCGAAAGCCCCAAAGTTAGGGGAACTTTCCAGCTGGGTCCCAAGCCTATGGCTCAGCCTGTAAACTCTGAATCTAGCTTTACAGTCTCCTTCTCTGCTTACTCCCGACCTTTCCAGTTATAAATCTCCCAGCCTTCTGCTTGGCTCACACTGCCCCCTGCCAGCATGACCTCTCAACCCTTCAAAACCACAACACTGATTCTCTTAGCCAGTCAGTCGTCAAACATTCCCTGGCACTTTCATTGGACCAAGCCTTGTGCGGAGCGCCAGAGACATGGAGATGAATTAGACCTGGATGCAACCTCAAAGACCCCACAGTCTAGCGGAGGAGACCAAAGATTATTACACACTCGGGTAAGTTCTAGTACAATGAAAAGTGCAGGGAAGATTAAGAGAACAAAGGGGAGTCAGGAAACACACTGAAGGAGAGCAGTCAGGGAAGGCTTCCCAGAGGAGGTGCACCTGTGTTGCGACTAGGATGACTAACTGGACTTAACCCACGTAAAGTGGGAAGGGAAAAGCCAAAAGGGCAAACAAGTAAGGAGTGACACTCAACTTCACTTTTAATCCGAGATATGCAAATTAAAACTTTGAGATACCATTTAACACCCATCAGATTGTAAATGTAAAAGCTGAATAATGCCAAATGCTGGTAATGACATAGGGAAACCTGAACCCTTGCACACTGCTAGGGGTACAGTCAGGCAGGACTAAGGGAGATTAAATCCAGGCATGAGCCCTCTGAACAATGCTCCTTCCGAGTATTCACCACAAAGAAACTCATGCCCTGTCCCCGAGAGGACAGCTACAAGAATGTTCATTAGAGCAGCATTTGTGGTGCTGAGGGTATCACTAGGGAGTGGGTAAGAAACACGCAGTGTCTGCATACAGCACACATGCAATTAGAGACAATAAACTGGACTCTAGAGGGACATACAATGATATGGATGGATTTTAAAAACACGTGTTAAGTGGGAAAAAATAAGAAACAGAAGGTACTCTAAAGCAAAATACCATTTATATAAATTAAAAACATACACAAAGAAAACAACACCATAAATTTTTCAAAGAAATGTGCATTTCCAAGGTCCTATACCAAACGTATTAGAGTGGGGACCTATAGGGAAGAGTGAAGTGGGAGGAGGGATGGGAAGTGCAGGGGTAGGAAAATCATAAATACAATAAAACAAGAGTAAGGCCTAGCAGGAAAGATGAGAATAATGGCTTGCTATGTGGGAAGGGTCATTAACCAAACTTATGCACCTACCTGACACTTAAAAAGAAGAAGAAGCAAGAAGGGATCGGAGTCTAGGCAGAGAGATCACCCCAGGTGCAGAGACCCACGGGAGAGGCCTGTGGGAGAAAACACAGGAGGACACGCAGTTTAGACAGAGCACATGGAGGACGGGGGAGGCAGTGGGGGCGCAGAGGAGGCTTCGGTGGGCTGTGGGCCATGGTAAGGACTTTGAACTTTGTCTTACATCCACTGGGCAACCCTGGGAGGGTTTTAAACTGGGAAGGGACTTGCTCAGATTGGGATCGTAGATATTCTCATGGAACCACAGATTTGTGGAATGTCATGAACAGAAGAGACCTAAAGATCACACAGTCCGCCCTCCTCCTCATTCACATATCTCCAAGGACAGGAAGGTCACCCTAGCACTTTATTGTCTACAAAGCACTTTCACACTCAGTCTCACTAATCCCCATAATACCCACAAGAAAAGCAAAGCAGATGTTACTATTACCCTTTAGCAGATGAGTTCATTGAGGTTTACGAAAGTTAACGAATCTTATACTCTTCAAATTGTAGATGGCAGAGGTTACAAGATCCAAAGAAGTCTTATGAAAGTTGCGTTGAATTAAAGTGCATTGAGCTAAATATGCTAATTAGGGTTAAATCAATTAGCATTATGCTCAGAGGAATACGGTCATTTAAAAAAATTGTTTTTAAATGCTTACTGTGTCATGTGTCACGTGTGTCAGATGCAGGGAAGGTAGCCATGTCCAAGACAGTCACGACCCTCTCAAAGCAAGCAGGAGAGGCTAGCAAGAGAGACCGACTTTCAATGAGTCTCTTGGATATCACACTGTTCTAACCACATGGGCCTTCATGGCCCTTGAATGTAACCTAATTCATTCTTGCCTCAGGGCCTTTGCACTTGCTATATCTTGTTCCTGGGAAACACTTGCCCCAAATAACCAAAGGGCTTGCTCCTTCACTTTATTCAGGCCTCTGCTCAAACATCGTCTCCTCACAGAGACTTTCTATGACAACCATATTTCTTAATGGCCACAGCACCACTGCTCCACCACCCACCCCATCATTCTCTATCCCTTTACCCTGCTGTATTTATCTTCACTGCATTTATCACTACCTAACATAATACATACATTCTCTATCCCTTTACCCTGCCATTCTCTATCCCTTTACCCTGCTGTATTTATTTTCACTGCATTTATCACTACCTAACATAATACATACATCCATATGTATGTGCATTTATATATTTTATTTATTTTTGTCTCTCCCCCTAATGTAAGCTCAAGTTGCACAGAGACTATGTCAGTCTTTGTACTGCAATATTCCCAGCACCGGAATCCTTCCTAGCACATAGTTGAATAAATATATGAAATTTTTTACAAGTTGGATGGTTGATAGATGAGGCTGTAGGATCCAACTGAACTAAAACCAACAAGTTGAGTTACACAGAGTTGGTTTATGTTGGGCCAGGAAGGGTTCATTCAATGATTCATTTAATAGATATTTATTGAGCATCTACCATGTATCAGGCACTGTTTTATGCATTTGGGATTCATAGGTGACTAAAACAAACAAAAATCTCTGCCCTCATAGAGTTCATATTCTGAGGAAAGTTACTGAAGCGTTGAGATAAATTAAATAAAATCTAGAAAACTTTAGTTGAGCCGAGTTGAGTCAAACTGGGTTGATGCGAGTTGGCCTGAGTTGTTTTGGTCTGGGTTGGAATAGATAACCAGGGCAGTGCCAGGCTAATCTTGGTCCAGCTGACTTGAACTGTCCCGAATTAAACTTAGCTAAGCTGAGTTGAGGTCAACTGAATTGTTTGGGGCTGAATTAGGTTGGTTGTATTGATTTAAGTCAGGTTGAGCTGAGGGGAGGAGTGAGTTGAGTAAAGCTGAAAGTACAATCTGTGCTGAAAAAAAAATTGTTTTGTGCCGAACTCAGTTGAAGTAGATATGGCGTAGATTGAGCTGAGTGGAGTTGAATTAAGTTTAGTGAGTTGGAATGGATTGTCTAGAGTAAGGTTGGCTTAAACAGGGCTCCACTGAGTTGGGTAGAAGCGAAAGAGTTTGTGCTGAGTTTCTGAGCTTTGTCAAGTTGAGTCATGTGTCAGGTTTCCCTGAGCAGAGCTGGGTGGAGTTCAGATTAGAGGAGGTATGGGTAAGTGCAGCTGGGCTGAGCTGATCTATTGAGTTGATTAACTCTGTGCTGAGTTAGGCTTCTTAGATCTGCGAGGACCTGAAATAATGCAGCCATCAACAGAGCCCAGTCTCAGGCAGCCTGGAAGAAGAGCTACTCACCTCTCCACACAGTGTGCTCTGGAACCGGCCACAGCCCTCAGAGGACCTTCTGCCTTCCCACCAGTCTGGTGAAGACCAACTTCTCTAGTTCCTCATCCTCAAACCATCCTCAAACTGACCACTTTTCAGACATTCATTTCAGACAAGTCTTTTGGAGTTCCCCAAACCCAGATCCATGAACCATCCCCTACCCAGATCCTCTTTCTGCGGATGTTGGCAGATAGTAACAGGTTGTGTGCGCACAGACTTTTCTGCCCTTCAGCCCCCTTGAGCTCTCCAGCCTTGACTGCTTGCAGCCGAGTGATCAGGAGACTTAGGTACAGGGTGCACTCAGCCTTCTTGGCCAAGTACAGCATACAGTGGAGTTTCAGGCAGCAGCCTCCAGTCCTTGGGTAGTGTTAGGGGCCTCCTAGAGCAGTTTGCCCTCAGTGTCTGACCCCAGGACACCAGCAACAGCACCCTGTAACCAGTCAGCCCAAGACAGCCTCCTGTTCGCCTCTTAACTGAGTGAGCCCTGAGCAAAATCACAGCCATGCCTGGCCAGGGGGACTTCTAGGTTGGAAAAGCCTCTTCTCACCTTCTTCTCCTTCCAGCCACACACTAGCCCCAAAGCCTGAGCAGGGCTGAGGGCTGGTCCTCCAACCTCTGGCTAACTGACCGTGACCACTAGCACCCACTTTTACCCATACTGCCTTCCATCCACCCCAGTTTTTGCCAAGATCCCCCAATCAACTATCAGAACAGGGTAGGATTTCCTTGGGCCTTGGGGAGGCCATGACTTCATGCAAAACACACATACACACGCGCATACACACACACACATGCATGCACACATACATACTCAACCCCATCTAGGTCACCTGCACTGAGAATGAGGCAGTTTGACACAGATCAGACACACACACACACACACACACACACACACACACACACACACACACACACAAACCCCTCTAAAGAGAGGGGAGGTAGATTGGGGTAAAAGCGGTCAAATACATGGTGATGGAAAAAATCTAACTATGGGCAGTGAACACACAATGCAATATATATACAACATACTGTTGAATTGTACAGTTGAAACTTATTGGATTTCATTGATCAATGTCACCCCAATAATTTTTAATAACTAAAAAAAAAAAAAACTCTAGGTTTTTTACTCGCAACAGACACTGATAGGAAGCAAGGGGAAAGATCCAGAAGGAGAGGGGAATGAATACGAAATAAGAAAATCCCAACTATCACCTGTCATTACGGGAGTAAGAAAATGGGAGAGAGAGCCCAAGATACAAGAAATATCCCGATGAGGCTCTAAGAGAAAGTAGAATATCCCTTCTCCAGGTTCCTCCCTGCCTCTTCCACTTTTGGGGGTCGCAGAGAACAGAGGAAAGGAAGACCAGGTCTGAGCATCCCAGGTACTATAAGAGGTGCTTTCCAAGGATCAAATGAGAAGGGGGCTTGTCAAGGACCCTCAGGTGGCAGAGCTGAAACAGCCCTCATATATCATTTGTGCTCTCTCTGCCCCCAGGACCTTAGTACATACCATTTCCTCTGCCTAGAGCTCTCTCCTGCCCTTACACACATGTGCTCCTTACTTCTGCATAACCAACTCCCACATATCCTTCAGGACTCACTTAGATGTTACTTTCTCAGAAGCGACTTCCCTGACTCTCCGCTCCTCCCATCACCAGTCAATCTTATAGGGTTCTGCACCTCTCCTTTGCAGCATTCATTATAGTTCTAATTACTTACGTGTATTTCTCCCATTAGTATGTAAGTTCTACAGGGGCTGAGACCTTGTCTCTATTGTTCATCCTATAGCCCACCACCTAGTACATAGTAGGTGCTCAACTAATATTGATGAATGGATAAATGAATCCAGTATACACATACATAATTTACAGATAAGTAAAGTAGGCCAGGAGCCAAGGAGTGACACCTTAGTTCACGCACAGAGTCAGTAGTGAGCCAGGACTAGAACTCAGATCCCCGCAACTACAGAGCCATGGGACCAATAATTCTCCAACATCTGGACAAGCTAGCATGATCTCCAAGCACAAGGTAGGGTAAGCTCCAAGGCAGAGGCTGATATAAATTAGGGCTCCCTGCCTCCCCTCTCCCTCCCTTAGCTCTAAACTTCTCTCTTCCCCAAAGTCACTGCCAAGGCCTGGGCCTGGAAACCCCTCCCAGCCCTAATCTATGATAGCCACCATCAAAGCCCCACTTGATTACCTGCTGCAGAATGACAGGCTTGCGGCAGAATGTAACAAGCCTTCTGTGTATCAGAAACAACAGTTCTGACAATTCGTTCCAGGTGGGGATTCACATCCCAGCCTGTAGAACCCTGTCCCTCCTCTCTTCGCTCCACTTGGAGGTGTCCATTCATTATGTGCCCGGCCTACAAAGGCATTACTGCATCTCATCTTCACAAGGATATAAGGAAGTAGATCATATTGTTATCCCCATTTTACAGATTAGGAAACCAAGGCTTAAAGAGGTAAAATAATTTGCCCAGGATCACACAGCCAGAGGAAAACAGGTAGGACTGGAAGCCACATCTATGTGACTCCAAAGCCAGTGTGCCACACCACCTTCAATCTCGCTTTTCCTGGGCCTGGTATCAGGCTCAACACATAGTAAATCTCATGGATGTTTGTGTGGTTCAACTTCTGTGGATCAGTGGGGCCTCAAAACTCTATGAAAATCTCCGGGGAACATTCCAGAGCAGAGAGAGAATCTAAGTGGCTGGAGCCTCAGAACTCAAGCCAAAGAACACAGTTATGTATGCATGGAGATACATGTGCACATACACGTGCACATACATGTGCCACCCTCCATAAGAGCAGGGCCAGTCTCCATTGCTTTTCCTTGTAAGATGGGTCTGATCAGAAGGTTCTGCTGCGAAAACCCATCTGAGGAGCAGCCCATCACCTCCTGAGCCTCTCCAGGGAAAGGGTCCCTGGTTCCCTTGTGTTTTCCTAGGGGGCAGGGCAGGGCGGCCTCCCCATGCTTCCCATTCCAGTCCCTTGTTGCCAGAGCAGGATTTCTTGCTGACCCAGCAAATGGGGCTGGGAATGGGGCCAGGCATGGGTGGAGGTGCAAGATCTGGTGAGGTCAAGGGCAAAGTATGGGACAATGATGTGGGTAGGATAATCCAGAAAGAAAAACGGAGATGTTGGAGTCAAGGAGGAGAGTATTCCTGCCAAAAATGGTTATCCCTAATCTAATCACAAGAAACCCTCAGACAAATCCAAATCAGGGGACATTTTGCTAAGTAACAGAGCTAGACTCCTCGAAAATGTCAGTGTCATCAAAGATGACAGAAAAGGGCTGAGAAACTCTTTTAGATTAAAGGAGGCTGGAGCAATATGACAACTAAAATAAAATGTTCTTGAGGACATTATTTAGAAAATTGGGAAATTTTAGATGTAGACTATGTATTAGATAATGATATAGTATCAAAGTTAAAATTTCAGGGCAATTTGTATTGTGGTTATGTAGGAGAATGTCTTCTTTTTTAAAAAGATATACTCTGCAGCTTGAAGGGTGAGGTCTGTTATTTACTTACAAATGGTGAAGGGAGAGGGAGAGCGAGAGAAGCGGGTGGGGAGAAGGAGTAGGGGGCGTAGGGGGAAGAAAGAAGGAGAGGGGGAGCATGTCCACGACTGGTTAGATAAAGGGGAGACGGTGTTTGTCATATGTCTTACCACTTCTCTGTTCTTTAAAATTTTTCAAAATGAAAGTGGAGAGTGGCTAGACTGAAAAAAATGAGAGAGAGCATCCCCAAAACAGAGATGAGCGTGACTACCGGATTGATGGGGAACACCACGGGGCTAGCCTTCAATAAGGGAGAAAGGGAGAAGGAGAGTGACCGGAGTGGGCTTTCTGAGTCAGATGGCACAAGGCTTTGAAATACAGGAAGGAGTTTAGCCCTGGTCCCATGGAGCTCTGAGTGAAAGAGAAGAGAGAAAAATGAGGTCTAAGGGCAACTTGCAGGTAGCACAGTGCTGAGAGAGAGAGAGAGAGAGAGAGAGAGAGACAGAGAGACAGAGAGACAGAGAGACAGAGACAGAGAGAGACAGACAGAGGAACAGAGAGACAGAAAGACAGAGAGAGACAGAGACAGACAGAGACAGAGACAGAGAGAGACAGACAGAGGAACAGAGAGACAGAAAGACAGAGAGAGGGGGGCTGCAGTAGAGAGGAGCTGAAAGAGGAAAAGAGGCCTGACCAAACGCCATTAGACAAGATGGACCAAGGTGAGTTTGAGAGTTCCTCCACAGGCCAGTCCTGGGGACAGGTGGAGAGGCCAAGAGGCGAAGGGGTGGTGAAGGTCATGGGCTTGGACACCAGCTCACCGCCCCCCACTGCCATTTTGTAGCACACACACTCAGGGTTGGATGGAGCTTGGTGAGGTAGCCAGTACCCATGCCTCCACTACTCAGTCCCTCAGTTTCTTCATCCAAGACAGCAGGACAATAGCCGTGCCCACCTTATAGACTGGTTGCTGTGAGCACTTAGTGAGCTGGTGGACATGAAGTGCTCAGAAAACATGTAATAAATATTAGCTGTTACACTAACAACCCTACTTCCTCTCATCTGCAAGGTGGGGATGCCACATTCACTCAACGAAGACGTAGGGCCCTTGCTATGCGCTAGCACTGTTCTAGGTGCCCACAATGCCGCTGTGAAGGCAACAGACAGAAATCTTTCCCTCAGGAGAAGCAGACAATAAACGAAATAAATAATTATGGAAGATGGTAGAAAGTGCTATGGAGAAGGATAAAGTAAGAGGGAGAGACGGCGTGCTGGGGGGAGGTCATGGTAAGGTTGCTGTCCAGGAAAGGGCTCGCTGAAAGGGTGACCTTTGGGCAAAAACAGCAAAGAGGTGGGGGGGGGGGTCTGCCAGATCCTGGGGGGACCAGTTCAGGCAGAAGAAACAGTAAGTGCAAAGCTTCTTAGGCTGAGGTGCAATGGGGAGACCAGTGGCTGGAGCAAAGCATCCAGGAGCGCGTGAGGAGAGGACATCAGGGTGGGAAGCTGTGGGACAAGTGACGAAGGACTTTTAAATGACCGTAAGAATTTTACTTTACTCCGAATAGCTGGGAGGCCACGGGAGGGCTGGGGACACAGGAGTGGCATGATCTAAAGAGCATTTTAACAGACCACTCTGGCTCCAAAGTTGAAAACGGACTGGAAGGAACAGGGACAGAAGCAGAGTCCAGTTAGGAGATTAATTTAATAATCCGGAGGGAGATGATGTTGTCTTGGACCCAAACAGTAGCAACGGGGGTTGAGAAGTGGTTGGATTATGAACTAGTTTTTGAAGGTAGAGTCAGCAAGGTCTCTGACCGAGGATCATACAACTCTCCTGCCTGGTTATTGTGAAGTCTGGAGAATGTGTCTGGAGGATCTCCATGTTTATGCCTTATTGCCACAGGCCTGACCCACCTAGCAGAGGTAAATGGGGCTGTTTGGACCAGATGGAAGGCACCTGACCAGGAACAGCATTCCACCTAAAGCCTCTCTATTGCAGCCAAGCAAGAAAGGGGTGTCCCCAGGGCCTGTGAGCCCCTCCCCACCACTCCCTGCCCAGACAGGACCGCAGAGGCCACAGGTTACGGAGAGGGAGCTCACACCCCGGCAAAGATTGATGCCTTTTAAACAGACCCAGAGTGAGAAGGACAGAGAAAGTCAATATTTGTCCGAGCAAGCCAAACAGGCAGGCCGGCCCAGGAATGTGAGGGAGGGAGGGAGGCCCGAGCCCAGAGAACATTATTTCAACAGACAGATATTTGGAAACCGTCGCTGTCCTGGGTGTGGGGGAAGGGGGCAGTTTCATCCAGCCCTGTTTCTGCCCAGGGATGGGTGGGACCAAGCCAAGCAGCCAGGGGGTGAGGAGAGGCTGGGAAGGGAAGGCAGACTCTCACAGTCATGGCAGAAGAGCTGGCCCACCTCTTCTCTTGACTTGAAATTGAGGTTCAGCGAAGGGGAGGGATTTGACCCAGTACAGACAGGTACCTCGCCCCCATTGATTCTTCACATCTATTAGGTTGAATTGTAGCCGTCTTAGCTGTTCTCTGTGGCTCTCCATGATCCAGACCTGCCGATCTGACCCTCTCACCCTCATACTGTCCAGCCAATGAGAGCAATTTATGGCCCCCAAACACTCTGGTGCTACATTTATTTTCACCACCACGCTTTTGCACACATCATTTCTCTACCTGACACACCTTCTGTTAACTCTGATTCATTCTTTAAAACCTGGTCCAAGGTTCACCTCCACCAGCCTACTTCTTGTTTTGAGGTTAAGAACTTGAGGTCTGAGATTTGCCAGTTCCTGGCTGAATGACTTAGGCGAACTTTTTAAACTATAAACCCTAGTTTTCTCATCTGTAAGATGGGGTGGCAGGCTGAGATAACACCCCCCAAAGATGTTCCCATCCTAATCCCTAGAACCTCTGAATAAATTACCTTAGGTGGTAAATGGAATTTTGCAGGTGTGATTAAACTAAGGATTTCGAGAAGGAGATTACCCTGGATTATCTGAGTGAGCCCAATGTAACCACAAGGCAGGAAGGTCACAGTGAGAGAGAAGGAAACGTGATGACAGAATCCGAGATTGGAATGACGCAAGGACTCCGAGCTAAGAAACGCAGGCAGCCTCTGCAAACTAAAAAGGCAGGGAAATGGGTTCTGCCCTCATTGCCTCCAAAAAGCACCAATCCTGCCAACACCTGACTTTAGTCCAGCGAATGGTTTTGGACTTCTGACTTCAGAACTGTCAGATAATAATTTTGTGTTGTTTTAAGCCACTAAGTTTGTGGATTACCAAACAAACTTGTTTGTTGTTACAGCAGCAACAGGAAATGAATTCAGATGAATACGACATTCATGTCTATCCACAAGGCCTCTTGTACGGACCGAATAGCATTCCATACAGAGACCCCATAGCACGGCACCTGAGACAGAGAAAGAGCTCAGGAGTGTCGGGGTTGCTGCTACCATAACCCCTGACCTCTTCACAATCCCTGACAACTTGATCTTAAACGGCTTATTGACATTTCTGTCTGCCCCTCCAGACAGGGAGCAACTTAAGGACAGGCTCACAGTGTCATATCAGTCCTGGTATCTACAACTCAGTTACAGAGCAAGTAAGTACTTAACTAGTGTTGAATGAACGAATGAATGAATGAATGAATTTTAGCATTTGTCCATATACAAGGTGGCTTTAATTATACAGTAGAATCCTAGACAGAGTAAGACAAAATTCTAGAATCCATGGGACCTAACCTTAGACTCTAAATACCAGAAGAGGTCTCTGGAAATGGCTGGGTCCTTCCTGCAGGGCAGACGGGTAGATGTTCAATCACTCACCGTAGATTTCTAGGCGACAGCTCCTTGTTGACAGTGTGACAGGCAGTGCCCAGAGATTCAGGTTTGCACATCTGGCTGCTGCCTCAGATCAGAAGTGGTGGCTCTCAAGGCAGCACATGTGGTAAGCAGCCTCAGGCCTGGATCCTGGTGAGGGTAAAGTAGATGGTCACCATCTAATGGCCTTTACTATGTTCCAGACATGGTGTAAAGTACTTGGCATCATTATTTCATTTCATGCTCAAGTGTCTATTATTACTCCCATTTATCAGGGAACAAATGGGAGTTTTGACAGGTTATATGATTTGCCTAAAGTCACACAGCTCACAAATAGCTGGGCCAAGATTCATACCCCAGTCTATTTGCCTTAAGAGCTCATTCTTATAAGCACTATCCTCCACTGCCTATCAACCTGCCGTGTTAGACTGTGTTGTCTCTTCTTTAGAAGCTGATGGGATCTCAGGACAGACAGCTTGGTGTACTTGTCCGTTTCCCCCTCTAGATTCATTCAACAAACATTACTGGTCAAACCCCCTCTGTATCAGGACTTGCTCTGTAAACTGGGGACAGAGAGGCGACCTAGCCTTGTGAGGGAGACAGATCCTGAACAATCAAGAGGTCATGAGGACACAAGTGTGGGCACCCAAATCTGATGGGCATCAGCAATAAAGCTTCCTTGGTAATAGCCAAACACGTTGGGGGTGGGTGGTGGGAGGAAAGGAGGTACATCTTTGAAAGGGGAATCCCAAGCCAAGGAAATAGTATATGCAAAGGCCCAGAAGCAAGAGTTTGGTACATTCAGAAAAACACAAATTATTCTGGGATTGCCAAAGGGTAGTGGATCAGGGAGTGACAAAGCTGGAGCATGATCAGGGTCCAGAGGTAGACTCCAGAACTGAAAATGCACTCCAGCCTGAGGACAATGGGACACTATGGGAAGGGTCTAAGCAAGGGAAGAACTTGGTCAAATTTTATAAAAACAATAATAATAACAACAACATCTATCACTTATCCAGTACTTGTTATATCTCAACCACTCTTCTAAGTGCCCTACATGGATTAAATCAGTCAATCATCACTACAACATCATTACTAACATGTAACATCACCAGTTTACAGATGAGGAAACTGCAGCACAGACAGATGGAATAACTCACTCAAGGTCACAAAGCTAGTAAATAAGTAAATAAGTGGCAGAAATTAGATTCGAACCCAGGCAATCTGGCTCTAGAGCCCAGGTGCTCACTCAACTGAACTCTTCTCCTAGGAGGCAGGGTTTAGATCTCTCTGGATGACACCAGGACCCAGCACAGGGCAAAGCAAGAGGACATGTCCAGGAATTCTGTCCTAGGCTGCCCAGCAAGTGGGCCTGGCTCAGGGAGAGAGATCCTGCTCCCCACACTGCAGCCAGTTACCTACGCACATCCCAGCCTCCCTAGTAGTCACTCTACCATAGCACCCACCCGCCTGCCAGCCCACAGTGCTGCAAGTTCTCAGGGCAGCGCCTTATCTTCCCAGATTTCTTTGGGGTTTCTCCCGGCTCTGCTTTCCTGGAAGTTCTTTCCGCTTTGCTACAGATCCTATCACCTCCTCTGCTGTTTCTCATTAGCAAAGCGATTAGCACTCGTCCATTTGCATAAGCACAGAGGCGCCGCCGCCCCCGCCCCCAGACCCAAGTGAGTGGTGGCCTCTGCTTGACTGAAAAGGGACTCCCCCTGCACAACGTGCCTGGTGCCTTGACAGTGGCTGCTGCTATCTCCAAGGTGCCTCAGTTTCTTCATCTTTAAAGTGGAGACGACAATATCACACACTTCACCAGACTCTTGTGAGGACTACCTGAGATGGTATATATGAGCAACGTGCCAATATGTAAGTGGTACTACTATTATTGATGTTATTGTCATAACATCTAAACCATCATTGCAGTTAAAACAAAATGAAGTAGAGTTAAAATTCAATTCTGTCATAGTCATTCTGAAAGGCAAAAAAGAACAAAACCACATTAATTACTGAGAGGCTGTTAATTGGCAGATGGTGAGCCAGGAGCTTTCATATGTTCTCTCATCCAATTCTCACAATTTCTCTATGAGATAAGAATTGTTACAGATGAAAGGACAGAGATGTGAGGTCACTTAACCAAGGTCACGTACCTTGAAAGTAGCTTTGAACTCAAGTCTGCCTGGCTGCATAAGCCTGGACTTGCTCTACTGGGCCATGCTGTCCCTCTAGACCCATTGTACCTCAGATCCAGGTCTCCTGTGAAATATAGTGAAAGCAGTGAACATTTGTGGAGCAGCCACTGACCCCAGTTCTAGGACTCATAAGACAGACTGATGGCAAGTATTGTGCAAAAGAATACAAATAAGAGCCAGCATTTATTAGACTCTTACTAGATGCTAGCGTTCTCATGAATTCAATCCTCACAACAACCTTATAAGGGAGGTTATCCCCCATTTTACTGAAGAGGAAACTTAAACACAGAGAGGTAGTGTGACTTGCCCAAGGTCACACAACTAGTAGCAAAGCAAAGATTTGAACCTGGATAGTCTGGCTCTAGACCTTGTGCCTTAACCTTAACTTATACATACAATACTGGAGATATGGAGAGGTAAGACATGTCCCTCCTAGAAACACACACACACACATACACACACACACACACACGCACACACACACACATTCTCAATAATTGAGGTCACAATACCAGTTCTGGCTTAGCCCAAACTTCTACTATATTATATTCAGGACCTTCCTGGATGAGATTACCTGGTAAGTGCCCAGGTTCTAAGGTGCCAGGTTCCCAAGGCCAATGGTGGAAGTAGCCATCCCCAATGCACGGGCAGCCTCAGGGCCCTACTTCACTGTCAGGCCTTGATGTTAGTCAAACACTATGGGCCTCAGACTGTGCTCATGGTATAAGGACTTGCTACTGCTTCCCAGAGCCCTCACCATAGTCCATCTCTTACCCTTTAGAAGGGACTCAGTGGTCCCAGCTGAGTTGCCGGGGAAGCAGATATGTGGGGCTGTAAGTCTCCCTGTGCCCTGCAGGCATGTGTTCCCAGCTTTCAGGAGGAAAGTCTTTGAGGAGAGAAAAGGACTCCAGGCCTCTCAGTCTCCTCTTTTCCCCATAGATCCTGGGGGGCTGGGCCTTGCTCCTCTTTTCCAGGGACAATCTTGGAACCCGCCAGGCCCAGGAAATGCTCAATACTCCATCCATCTAGTGCCCAGAGCCATCCACTCCCATCTTCAGCATCCCAGGAGCCATGTTCCTCCCAAATTCAAGAGTTCCCTTGAGAACCCCAACACAGAAGATTCAACACTGGTGGCCTTTGTAGAAGACAAAGCCTTTCAAGGACTCTGCTTCTAGGCACCTGACTAACTGGCAGAACTGAACAACACAGGCCCTATCTACGCAAGCTGCCCAGTTTGAAAAGAGAAGGAAAAGAAATTCTCTGCAGGTATAAATAGAACAGCCAGAAAAATAGCCTACTAAGTGCTGAATCTAGAAACCCAGGCCTCCATCATCTCATGTATCCATTTTTTCCTCATATCAATGCTCACTGGACAAAGAAGCCAATGAACTGAACTCAACACAAGCTCAGAACTCTAGCATCCAAGTTCTGTCAATGGCTTCCTATGTGACCTTAAGAAGAGCCTTCTTTCCCTGGGCCTGTGTGAAATGCGGTCTTGGCCTCTGTACCCTCCTAGAACTGGATGATACAGATGTCAAGGGCTCTGGTCCAGCATGGCTGCTCTATCAGCTCCAGATTCTTGGAGAAACACTCAATAGTGGCCAGACATGATCATAGAAAGTAGTTCCTCCCCCATGTCTCATTCCAGTTTGCCCACTTCTTGTCCCTTCTGGTAAGAAAAAAGAAAGAGGCCTGACTTCGAGATAGTCTGAGAGAAGATTCACAGAACATCATGGATCTGCCAGGGGTGGATCTGCTGGCTAGAAGCCCCCAGCCCTCAAGCCAAGCAATTGTCCCCTTAATTAAAGACATGCCCTGGATTATGGAGACTGCCAGTGGGGACTGACTCATTTATACTCAGACCATGAGCCAGGTTCTGCTAAGGAGCCTGCTCTGGCTCAGGAAAGAAGGTGGACCTTTTGATGGAAATGACTTGAGCTTTTTTCCCCCCTCAGGAAAAACAATTTTTTTTCTGTGTGTATAGTAAACAAAATAAGATTCTGTTGTAAATGCCAAATCAAGAAATTCAAGTCTCATTCCAACCTCCTTCCCTGGGTTTCCCTCCTTTGTGGGAGTATGGGCTCCTGGGGACTGTGGGGCATAAAGCGACAAAGTTCCTCAGATAAAACTGCAGCTTCCATACCCAGAAGCCCATGAGATGTTCCAGAAAATGGTGGGTCAGGATAGATAGGCATCACTCCATTCCCAAGGCTTATTGCCTTAGATACCCGCATTGGTTCAGCTCTATGGAGTCCTGCCCCTTTCAAACCTCTCTAGTCTAGCAAGGCCCAGACAAGGCCTCAAACTCCAGCCTCCTGGGAGCCCCTCCAGATGTCCCACAAATACCTCAAGGTCAGCCCATTAGCATTGAACATATCATGTGCCTCCCCAGGGTTCCCCACTGTCCTGTCATTCACCTCAGCCAGAAACCTAGGCTTTCTCCCCAACTTCTCCCTCTGCCTTACACTCCATGCCCAGTTGGTCCCCAAGTCCTGTCAATGCAAACTCCAACAAGCTCGAAAAACTATCTATTCCCTCCCCCTCAACAACACCACCCCAGCCCAGGCAACCTAGCTCCTTGTCTGGGGCACCGCCGTACTCTACTGCACTCCCCTACATCCCCTCTGGTCCTGCAATGCACCCTTCACATGGGGCTACAGTGACTGGGCGAAAGCCCAAGTCTGATCAGATCTCTCCCCTTCTTAATGCACTAGTGCCTCCCCTACAGCCTTGAGGAATGAGATAAAGCAGCTGCCATGGCTTTACAGGCCCTGTGGACCTGCATCTCCTGACACGCCATCATGCTGCATGCCCTAATAACACTCATCTGTTTGTAGCTCCTCCAAGTCCGTGCTTCCCATCTTTATGCCTTTCTACATACTCTTCCCTCAGCCAGAAGTGCTTTTCTCCCACCTCCCAAAAGCTCTATTTGCCAGGCTCTGTGTCATGTGTATAAAAATCAATTGCTTTAATAGAATTACAGAGCGAAGTCAAGAGTAACATAGTAATATCTAGCACCCAGCAAAATGCCTGGAACAGACTCAGTATTGAATAAGTATTTGAATGAATGAGTAAAATGAATAAATGATGAATGGCATACTAAAGGTAAACTCCAACTGCCTTTATCCAGTGAACCACTAACCATCCGGGAGTGACTGATTTTTAATCTCTTTAGTAAAAAGTCCTGATTAGAACCTCCACTGCTCCTGTTTACCTGTAATTTATAGGTAATTTATTCTCCTAATACTAAAAACTTGGATCCTCAATTCATCTTGTTCTTTCTATGGATGGGGACTTTCCTGCCTGTCCTGCTCCCTGCCCCTTCACCTCCCTGATCCACACAGCTAGACCTATTCGGCCTTACTGAAAAGATCTAGATTCCTTCCTGGCATGAAACTGGTCCTTGCTGACACAGCCATGAAGAAAGATCTCTTCCTATATACATTCTCAAAGGACTTAGCTAGAGTTGAGATAAGCCAACCTTGGCATTACTGCCCTCCCGTTTTCTCAGGGAGCTCTGGG
>NW_006441955.1:1347655-1351320 GCF_000325575.1 Pteropus alecto | reverse complement strand
GACAGCCAGCCTACCCTAAGGAGAGGGTGATTGGAAATCAAGTCTCACACACTCAGAAGCAGTAGATGTATCTGCAGCCACAGATAGAGATGACAGGCCTTGAGGAAGGAAGGAGAGGGGAGAATGGGTGGGGGTAGGGTCCTTGCTCATCCTGTTTCTAATGACCCAGGCAAGAGGCTTGCCAAGGGCCCCTCCCCACTGAAAGAAGCAATCAGGAGAACCACATGTGTATTTGCATAATGTTTGTGTTCAATTTGCTTCCAATTTACATAAATTCCCTAGCCTGCGCCCATCTTGGGAAGTTCTCTAGGAGAACATGTCCCTTCTATCCTGGAAAGAGCCAGCCTTGTCTCAGCATCTCTGAAGGCTCCTCTCTTAGCCTGCCTAAGTCACCTGATACATGGGCTGGAGGGGGCTGGCTTCCCAAGGATCAAGCCTGCCAGCCTGGCCAGTGTCCTGCATAAGGACACATAGCTACAACAGAGCCCAAGAAGAGGTGAGAGGGGAAGAGAGGTGCCATCAGTCTCCACATACCACCTCTTCCTACCACTCTTCTCCATCTCCCCCTTTCAGCAAATCACTAGGACAATTAGAACAGGGAGTGGAAATTCCGACTAGGGTGACAACATCAAGGAAGATTTCATGAAGCATGTACTTTTAAGGAAAGCTTTCAAGGAAGAGTAGGATGCGAATAGGAAATGGAGACCACAGTGGTGAGCGACAGAGGCTATCCAACCACAGCAGACTTAGTAATTCATCCAACAAATTAGGCGAATAGGTACATAGAGATAGATAGATAGGTAGATTGATAGGCGATTGATAGATAATAGATGATAGATAGATAGATAGATAGATAGATAGATAGATAGATAGATAGATGATAGATGATACATGATTGATAAATATAAAATAGATAAATGATTGATTGATAGCTAATAGATATATAGATAAATGATAAATGATGGCTAGATGATGACAAATAGACAGACAGATAGATGAATGCTACTGCTAGCCCAGCTCTATGCCAAGTACCAGAAATGCAGTGATGGGTTAAGCATGCTCCCTCCAGCCAGTGAGACAAACAAGCAAGCAATTAATTAAAATTCAGAGTGGTAAGTGCTATGCTAGAGAGATGTACAAATTGTGGTGGGAGCACAGAGGAGGGAACTATTAATTCAGCTGGGAAAGGTGGAGTGGAAGAGACAGTATCACAAAAGAGTGATGTTTTAACTGAGCATCCTGAAGGATAAATAGAAGGTCATCAACAGGAGAGGACGTAGGGAAGAGCATTCTAGAGGAAATAAAGAATCAAAGGAAATTGCCTGAGACAAAGCATGAAGGCATGAATGAAATACAAAAGGCCAGGCAGAGAGGGAGAATTCAAGAAAGAGATGAGCCTGAAACTCCAGAAAGCAAACTAGGCCAAGGAGATTCCTAGTGGAAAGACAACTGCGAAGTCAGAGAAACCCCTCTGAGCTATAAAAGGTGGTTACAGATGCTTCGTAGAAGGTATTTACAGCCTCAAAGGGACATTTTTATATTGGAAGTTTTGGAGAGTGGGGAGCCCATTCAGAGAGATGAGTCAGCTGAGGTGAAGAATTGATATGGAAAGGAAATAGTGACTGGATGGATGGATGGATGGATGGATGGATGGATGGATGGATGGATGGATGGATGGATGATGGATAGAAAATCAGATCTATTATCTAGCCTATCATCTTATAAATATTAGGTGGATTAAACTGGTGAATAGGTGGTTGCCGGTGGATGGACCAGCATATATGATAGAAGCAGAAAGAAGAAAGCAGAAGAAGAAAGGAGAGAAAAAAGGATGAAGGAACAAAGGAAGGCAGGCTGATTGAAGAGTTGAATGTGGATGAATGGATGACCTGGGTGTAGATGAGGAACCTACTTATCTACAAGGAGATTTAGGAAAAGAGAAGACCCCCAGATAGATAGAAAAGATAATTTCTCACCTTGAGGAAGATATAGAAACCTTATTCATAATAGTAATGGTGATGGTGAAAGTTACCTTTGAAGATAACTCTTAAATTTACACACAAAAAAAATGCCTACATATTTGTATTAGTTCATTAAAAAATTTTCAAAGCTGTAAAGCTCAGGTTTGATGCCCTACAACGACCTCATCTGGAGGTTGTACAGCCATAGTGACAGGATTTTCCGAACTGAAATTCAGCACACCTGGCTTACTCCAGCTCCAGGGAACAGAGTGACAAGAGAATGGAATAAATGGCATAGGTGTTGTCCTGGAGAATTTGGGAGTGATGGTGACTGTGAGTGTGGTTTCAGTCCACAACCAATCAGTGTCAGCAAAGTGCTGACCCACAAGAACACTTCGAATCAGGAAGTGGATGGGAAGAGGAAGAAGTGTAGTGAATGACGAGGGTACATGAAAGAGCAAATAGAGGCACACGCATATCCCCTAGACTAAGGCCACACAGAAGTGCCAGACCAGATAAGCCTGACATGACCAGAGCTAGGCAAAGTGAACCAGGGAAGCTTCCTGGAAGATGTAACACCCAAGCTGAGGTGAAGGATGGTGTCTTTCGCTGAGACAGGGACACCAGAGGAGGAGCAGTGAATGGGAGAGGCAGAGAAAACTGAGGGTACACAGAGCTGGAAAATTATAAATTCAGTTAGCTCCTAATTGATCCTGAAGTTGTTCTGTCCATGCTTTTGCCCCCTAATGGACTCGCCCCCTCCCCTTCTTTCTGTCTGCTCCATCTACCTAAAAGTCTTGCCATCCTTGGAGCTTTCCAAGGGCAAGGATGAACTGGTAAGGGGTGACCACAGACCATGCCCTGGAAAAGCAAATCCACAGCTGGGGGGAGGAGGCTCCACCCACATCATGGCTCCTGCTGGGGCTCACATGTCTTCCTGCACGTTGTGGGCCAGCTCAGCTGCCTTCCCCATTTCCTCTTCACCAGACTTCCCAGTCAGCACTCTCAGCTGCCCACACTCTCCAGTTCTCATGGCCTAATTGGAAAGGATTCCTGTCTTCTCCGTCCAGAAAAAAACATGGTTAGCTGTGTGATTATGTCCAAGTCAGGAACCTCTCTGGTCTGGGCCTTTACTTCTTTGCCTATAAGACAAATTTAATACTCCCATCCCTGCCTGTCCCTCAGGGCTCTTATAAGAATGAAATAAATTATACTTAGAAATTAAGAAAAGTTTAGCATTTTAAAATTATGCCTGGGCATTTTCTGATTTGCCAATTCTTAGATTCTCTTTTAGGGGTATTCTTATTGTTACCAACATCATTACTGATAATGGATTATTAGTATCTTGTTCCAGATGAGAACACCAAGACTCAGGAAGATCAAGTTACTTGCCCAGACACGCATAACAATTTACTGACTGAGCCAGCACTCAAATCTTTTGTCTCTAAGTCTAGTGGTCTTTATACTAGAGAACAATTACACTTTTGCATGCCATTTTTCTAATGTTATCAGTGCTGACATTCAATTTTTAATTATCATGTGTGTCCTGTCTCTAAATTATCATGCGTGCCACATATCTAAATACATATACATTGAAACTTCCTCTATCTAGAACCTTTGATTAAATGCATTATTCCAGATATCTGAGTTTTTGGATAGCCACAGATTTAAGCAGCAACTTTTTTTTTAAATTTTAATCATTCT
>NW_006441955.1:1346696-1347619 GCF_000325575.1 Pteropus alecto | reverse complement strand
TCTTAATCAGAATACACAGAAAGTCATAATTCCTAAAGGCAGCCATTCTAATTTTAGCTTGGCTCAAGTGCATGTTATCTTATCATGTACCTTCCTTCTCTGACCTCTGTTTTCTTAACAGTAATATTTACTGAGCACCTACCACATGCATTGTTCTAAGTGTTAGTGCATTAGTGCACTTAATTGGCCTAACCCTGAGAGGTGGATGGTGTTACTCCTGTTTTATAAACAAAGAAAAGGGGGTACCAAGAGGTTAAATAACTTGCTCAAGGTCAAGAGCTGGCAGGCCATGGTGCCAAGATTTGAACCCAGGCTGTGTGACTCTGGGGATAAGACCTGGTACTTCCAGCCCAGGCATGTAGGCCTCAACTTCCAAGCCCCAAGAGGTTTTTGATGGGCACAGATGCCTACCTTCAGCACAGCCAAAGCTCTGGGGAGAGAGCATGCACCCTCCTCCAGAAACTCCACACAGCCTTCCACAGGCCACCATGGAGGCTTCATGGAAATTTTTTTCTTTTTTTTTCCCCAGTTCCCAACTGTTGCTGCAGCTGATGAAACTCAGAGATCCTCAGCCCTTCTGTCAGCCCTCCAGTCCTGCCAGTTCTGAACTTTATACCTTCAGCCTTTTTCTGGCTCTTGACAAATGGAAAAAAAAATCATTCTTAGGATTGGTGTGTGTGTCTGCGTGTATATGTGTGTGTATGCGTGTGTGTGTCTGCCCATAGGGGAAATAAATGACATTTCTGGCCCTTCTCTCGACTCCCACTTGCATAACACCGGAAGAGACAAGGGGCTGGACAGAAACTCAAGGAGGTGGCCACGGCCTCCTGCCCACCCACCCCATCCCACCATGGGCCACACAGCAAACCCCTCTGCTGCCCGATCTTTCTCCCTACCCTTCTGCGGGGAATTACTCACAGCCT
>NW_006441955.1:1325552-1346500 GCF_000325575.1 Pteropus alecto | reverse complement strand
AATGCCCTCCTTTCTCCTCTCCCTATATCCAAATCTACCATCCTTCAAGGCCCTGCTGGAGACAAGCACCTGACCAGTATCTACTGTGTTGGTGCTGGGGATACATTTACAAATAAGGCAGGTAGGGCTCTTGCTCTCAAAATAGTCATTAAAAAGTAATTCCACAATTGCAAATGATGAAAAGTGTTCCCGGGTACACCTTTGCTCATATCCCCTTTGCCATCACCTAGCAATACTCAAAAATAATGTCAGCGTCTCCCTTCCACCACCATCTCCACTTATGTAGATGCTCTTAAATCTTTAAGGCCTTCAACTAATGCCTGCCTTCTCCAAGAATCCCCCTGCCCAGATACAATCGCTCCCTCCGCTGGTTTAGGCGGACCATCTCTGTGGGCAACCCTGAATCTCATCATTGAGCTTATACAGTGGGTGTGGTCCCTGATCCCCACAGCCCCAGGGCCTCTGACCAAAATCCCCTTCCACTTACCCCAGCATGCCAAACGAAGACCATGACATTCTATGCGTGCCATATTGTGGCAAGGTTTGGAAGCACATCAATGAAGCCATGATGTTTATAGGGCCCATGTGATGTTGCAGTGTGCTGCTGGTCAAGTCTTAAATGCCTGAATGTCAACTGGACAGATCCAGAAGTCTATACCGACCAGTGTCATTCTTATGGTTAAGTCAGGTCACTTTTAATTTTTCTATTTTTCTCAAAATTATCATGTTGGGTAGTTTTTCGATATATTTTTAATAGTTTGTAAGTGAGTTGCTTGACAGACAAAACTGTGGCAAACAAGACACAGCTTCAACCAGCAAAAATCATCTTGCTATTTACTATCCCCCAAATTGTTCAGGAATTGGAATGATGAAAATTTTCATTAATGACTGTTGTTCAAAGATAATCTGGTAAGACAAGGTAAACTCGGTAAGGAAAAGGCCAAGTCAGGGTAAGGCCATGTTAAATTTATAGAGTAAATTTAAAAGGAGGTGAAAGTCAAATCAAATTCTGCAATTATGACGTTCACTGAGAAGGAGACGACAGCTCACAAAAAGATAATGAAAACCCAGTCTGGGATGCAATCATATCTTAAGATCCTTGGAGAAACTGTTCAGTCTTCCTGGGATATTAGTTCCTCAGAGGAGGTTACTGCCTGGCCCGCTTTTAAACAATATGCATGGGTATGTGAGCTAGTGGGAAGTAAGAAGTCTTTGCTGTTGAGTGAAGTGGTGGTATAGTGTTGCTGCCAGCCTACGATACTCTCTTCTGATGACCCTATGTGATGACCACCCAGGCAGCTGCAGAGGGTGTCCACTGGTAGCCATTTGCCACGCTGAGGATGATCTGCTCTACTCAACCACTTGCTTTTGAAGCCACTGTCCCAAGTGGCAGAGCACTTGATCTCACATCAGAAGGGCAGGTCTTGTGGTTTAAGGATCTACCTCCTTCTGTAGACTTGTGCTTGGAACACCCTACACCCATATCTATGTGCAGAGAGAGTGCTCAAGACTCATCCAACAGACCTGCAATCAAAGGTCCAGATGTTAGGATGAAGCAGAACACACCTGAGAAGCCAAGGAGTCCTCTAAGATGGAAGACTCCATCCTGTTGCTTACAGCCAAGAACTTATCCAAGATACCATTACCATAGGAAGACTTCTCATGGGTAAATTCAACATTCAAAAGCCGATAATTGAAAAAGAAGCAGGACTGCTCACAAGAGCATTAAGAAAGAGGTTTTGGGGGAGAATGGGAAGTTGTAGATTGTTACACTTATTATTAACTATTGTCACAATTGTTGGCTTAAGGAGGAAGCGCAGAGAGATTCACTGCATCTTTACAAAAGAAAGCTAATATCCTGGTGACCATCAAATGACTTGAGCTATGGAAAATGGGGCTTCTGGAAAACGTGGTCCCTTCCATTTCTCTATAAATCCCTTTCCTTGAGTGGATCTGGTCTAAGGGCTTCCTATGATGCAGGAGGAAGCCAACAATAAACGCATTGCAATTTCAAGACCTAGAAGATATTGTTATAATTTTTCATAAAAATGTAAGAAAAGATGTTTGCTACAATATTGTGATCAGAGGGTACTCACAATACCAGTACAGATGATGCAGTATTCCCTCTCTCAAAAAATTAAAACAGGATCTCAAAAAAAATAGAGTATAGACAGAGCAAAATCTTGATAATAGTTGAATCTAAGTGGTGGGTCTATATGAAATTCATTGTACTGTTCTCTCTACTTCTGGATGTCTTTGAAAATGTTCATAAGAAAAAGATTTTAATGAGTGGTCTCAAAAATTCAGAGGCCTGATACAGCCACTGCTTCCACCTTTTAAACGTTGTTGAAATCTTTGTAGTTGAGGTAACTGTTGATCACACTAGCCTAAGAACTACCCTCTTTATAGTAAATGTAGAGATTCTTATGTGCTTGCAGAAAAAAAGTAAGAAAGGAAGGAGGAAAGGAGGGGGAGAAGGAGAGGAGGTCAAAGCAGGGGAGAGTACAGCAGTTAGAGCATGAACTTTCACATGAGCTTAACCAAATTCCCATCCCAGATCCACCACACTCTAGCTGTGTGACGGTGGGTAGGTGTGTGGTACTCTACGTGCATCTTCATCAGGAAAATTAGGATATTGTCCCTCACAGGCTTATTGTGAGGCTATAATTAAGTAACAAATGGTGGCACATAGTAAGCACTCAAGACATCCTGACTATTACTATTTTATAAATATCTGTATTTTACGAAATATATATCTTCAGGAGATATTTTGCTTTACAAAAGAATTCACCACAGGGTCCCTTTAAGCCCTCAGCCCTGCTAGTGCATTTTAAACGGGATTGAGCTTGCAGAAACCCATTTGCACATGACTTTTCAAGAACGCAGCAGCCAAGGCACTAATGAAGACAGGCGGGTCTACAGAGAGAGCTCCCTGGGCAGACTCTCTCAGATCCTGTCCAGCAGGATTCTCTGAAAGACTAGAGACTGAAAACATCTTCTCTGAAAACCCACAAAGACCCACTGGCTGCCCTCTGGGAAGCCTTTTTTTTCCATTCATATTTGGAAGGGCTGTGGTATCTCCAGCTAGGGATCCAGCCTTATGAAGACAATAGCAATAGGCAAACAACATTAGCTAATATTTATCGAGGGCTTCCTACGTGAGAGGCGCTGTGTTAATTCCCATGCATTATCCCACACAAGGCAATAAAAGCTACTGTCGGTATAACCACAGCAAGTACTTTCAGATGAAAGAAGTCTCTGTAATTCCTCACAAAGATCTCACAGGGTATTATGATCTCTGTTGGTTGCTTTATTTTTTCAGAGAAACTGAGGCACAGAGTAGTCAGCCATTTGCCCAAGGATATCCAGCTGAAAGTGATGGATTATTAGAACCAGTCTAGCTTGGAAGCTCACCTCATTACAGACCCACTGCTCTGTGCCCCATACTCCTCTCCCCACCCCCAACCGCCAGCACTAGATCCAGCAGAGACAGGACTGTAGGGCAGAGGCTCCCTGCTAGAGACAATGCCCCTCCCTCTGCTCCCTCCCCATCTCACTTAGCCCTCCACAAGCTGTTGTCAATTGCACTGAAGTATTTACAGCAACCAGCAACCGCTGACACCCCTGTCCACGTGGGCTATAATTTGATGCTCAAGTTGTTAAGCAGCCGCTTTGGAGCGCTGAGCTCTTCATCCATGAGTGTCTCTCCCAAGAGCCAGGTTGGCTGCCTCTCGGCTGCTCCTGATGTTTGCACACCTCTCTTGCTGGCCCCAAGTGTGCACACATATGCACACATGCCAAATACACCATCACACAGACACCTCCTCACAATGCCCATCACAAAATGATCCGAGATCTCTGTTCAGAACACACCCACCAACACATATTATATGTATCATAGACACCCAACCCTCCCAGTTCACATACCTCTTGTCATCAACGCACAACACACAACAAAGATAATGGTTGATATTCTGTGTAAAGCGAATTACACATGTGAGTGGTTGCTAGTAATACCCATCCCATGCATATTTCCACAAAATATGTTCTCCCCACATAAATATTTATGGGAATATTATCCACATGCTCAACTCCGCAACAATGTAACCAGAAAAATACTAAATATATTTTTTCACTAACTTCAGCTAAACACCGCTGTCACTTAGATGTACTGTATCTGATCATTGTTTTATCTAAGTGGTGGGTGTATAGAGAGTTCATTGTACTATTCTATTTTTGCATATGTTGGAAAACGTTTATCCTGGGGTATACGCCTAAACCTCTGACTCTATATCTGTGTGCCAGTGCCTGTGTGTGTTTGGGGTGAGGCAGAGGGTTGAGAGCTGTGCATGTGCTCACACACTAGCACATCTGCCTCTCTGTGCCTGTTTGCACAGAGCAGACCCAGAACTTCAGTTCTGTTGAAGACCCTCTCCCCAGGGGGTCTTTGCAGAGTAGGGCTGCCCTCTGTCTAACTAAAAGCAAACGCATCAGAAACCAGATCCCCACAATAACCTGCTCCTATTAATGCAGCAATGGGTGGGACAGTTCTGAAAGACTGAAAGAGTAGGGAGGAGGTGAGGGCCATGAGGGCAGAAGAAGAAACTGGGGCCCTTCAGCCCAGAAGAGAATAGGTTTTGAATACTTGCTCATCTGTAATCACTGAGGAGATGGCCCAAAGCAGGGGAAGCTGACAGATTGAGGACACAGGTTTCCAGCCTGTCTGGGACCCTCCTAGGTCCCCTGGTCTGAGAGGAGAGGGATCAGCCATAACTTCCTTCTTGGAGGTGCTGAGGTAGGGGTGCCTAGAAAGCTCCGTGAGGTGGAGGAAACAGAGTCGGTCTGAACTGAGAAGGCGCCCTGCAGAGCTGCCTGCTTATGGAGGTCTGGGCCTGCCCCAAACTAGGTGATTCACACTGGGCACAGAGATAGCCCAGAAAGATAGATGGGGAAAGAAAGAAGGGGAAGAATATGGGAGGAAGGAGGATGGGAGACAAGAAAGAATGTGAGTAGGATAGATGAGAAGATTAAGGCCCAAAGGAGACCCAGGGCTGCCCTAAGAGATAACTGACAGGAACACTCCTGCAGCCACTGATGAGATGTGGGCCTCCCCTGTGTGGCTGCGCTGCTGAGTCCTCAAGGAAATCTCTCTGGGGCCTGGACCTGGCAGAGCAGGGGGAAAGGGTGAGCACAGCTCCCTTAGCCACCCTGCAACATGACCTGACTGAAGGCCCAGGTTGGAACAGGAAGCTGATGGGGGAGAAGAAAAAGAATACCTTAAAGTGGGAGATGGGGGAGCATAGGGACCCACAGTCAGAAAAGTCAGAGTTCAAGTCCCGATGCTGCTATTTACAGTGCTACTCTGCCACAGCCACGATACTGCACCAAGTCTCATCGGGAAAACAGTAACTACAACACCCAACTCAAGGCCCTGTGAGGACTAAATAAGACAATGGGTGTGGATATGCTTCCTGGTAAGGTCTGTGAGTCTCCTCATTGATGGTGGGGTCGCCAGTAGATGAGAGGCCACGAGTTTTAGGTAGAGATGGCAGGGAACAGTTACCTGCCCACATGGAGAATTTATTATTAATACTCATGTGTGCTTGTGTGGCCTGCCTCATTCCACAAAGAATTTGAATTGGCCAAAAGGGAAAAGTCACTGACAGACCAACTGAAGAACAGATGAATCAACAGAGGAAGGAAGATGGAGGCAATAATAGGGCAAGAGACCTCCTTGGAAAGGTCATTCATTCAGACATTTGAGTCAACACTTATTTACTAAGCATTTACTGTTTTGGTTTTAGGTGACTTTACTCAGGGAGAGAGGTGTGGATATATGAGTTTATTTCTCTTCCTTACACATACATTCATAGGAGCCTCTTTTGTGCACCTGTGTGCCACATTCCAAAAGAAGAATCAGTCCCAAGAGGAGCAGATGAAACAGTGTTGTTCCATTGGCCAGTCTTCATCTGGGCATCCAACAGCCTGCTGGGAGCCAAGGCTGTTCTGCAGCACCTCTCTGCACAGGGTGAGACATGGTGGGGCTGAGGTGAAAGGAGGGGAGAGGGGAGAGGGGGACTTGGCTCCAGGAGCCACTCAACACAGACTGGAGCCAGAGGTCTCTGTGCTTCCTGAACTGGACTTACTCAACTTAGAACTAAGGAATAACTCTCTCTTCTCTGCCTTCCTTTCTCTCCTTTTCAAGATATAGGCATGGTGCAGCTGTGTATTTTCCAACAGAGCCAGAGTCTCTCACCTGGATCTTTAAAAAAAGATGATTGGAACAGAAGACTCGAGAAGGAGGCATGGCAGAGGCAATGTTGTGTGGTCACCAAGGCCCATCCCTTTCTGCTGGACACACAGCTAGACAATATTTCCCAATCTCCCTTGCAGTGAGGTGGAGCCAGATGACTGGGCTCTGACCAAGGAGAATGGTCAGAAGTGATATTTACCATCTACGGACCTGACTTTTTAAAAAAATCTCCCCCAGAGTCTTCTGCTCTCTCTTCCTCCTCTGCTGAGTTAGGAAGAGCCAGTGGAAGATGCCAAGGGCTTAGAACTAGGGTCTACAACCCTCAAGGGATCAATGGATAGAATTTGTTGGGAGGGCACTCCATAAATTGAGGCGAGAATTTTTTCTTTACTTTTACAGACCTCGAAACTGAATTCGGCATTTTATTCAATTATTAATGGAGGGGAAAAAACAAAAAAAAAACAAAAAAAAACCCCACGATATTATTCCCCTTATCTGTAATTTTGCCACCCATAGAAACCTTAAATCATCTTAAGTTGTTACAGAACTACCCAAAGGTCATTTATGTTGAACTGTAATTGTACTGTTAATCCTGTTGCTCTTTTGTATTTAACGTGTTATATTATTGTATCACAAATTTAGTCTATTGTTTTATCACACATTATCACATTACAAAAGTTTTAAGATAGTTTGATACTTAAAATTCAACCTAATTGGTTTCTTTTAGAGTCCTGTGAACTGGGTTTTATGCATTGAAAACTCTTTATTCTTAGGAGTCCATAGGTTTCACTAATCTGCCCAAAGGGATCCATAGGACAAAATACATAAGAACTCCTCCCCTAGAGAATGATGGAGCCCCTAGCTGGAAGGCCCTGGGTCTCTGCAGGACTGTGTAAAACAAGGTGCCCCAACCCTACTGCCACCACCTCTAAGCCAACATTGGGATTATGAGACAGATGAAAAATAATCTAAACTTGTTAAACTAGAGGAAGAATGCAGGGTAGAATTCTCAGCTAAAATTAACTTTGGACTCACTCATAGCTCTCCTAAATGCCCTTGCTCATAAAGGATGGGATGCCCTAGATTCCTGTACCCAAACCTCTACTGTCTAAATTCTCCCAAACCTTGAAGGCCCAGCTCAAATGCCACTTCCTCCAGGAAGTCTCCTGTGCTTACTCCCTCATCTCAGAACTTATTGCCCCTGACCTGAAGCACCAAGAGCTAACAACATCAGAAAATGAGCTTCCCCAGGGATAGGAAATTAGATCAATTCCCATCCTGCTTCTCACCCTACACCCCACCCCTACTATGGGCCTAGTCCAGGAACGCCAAACCACAGTAGGGCCAGTAACATTTTTGGTGTATGGGAGGCAGAAGGGTGGTCAGGGAACTCTCTGTTCTTTCAGCTCTATGCCCCCCGACACCCCAGAGTACACATGTTTAAGGAAAATATATGATGGGGGTGGGAGAAGACTAGTGCTTTCCTATATTGAGGACTCAATTTTCTTCTCTGAGATTATTTCTGCCCCAGCCTTGACTTCCAATATATATTGTCCAATATATATTGTCCTCTAGGTCTCTGTAGTTTGGGTAACCAGGCAAGACTGGAAGTCATGAAAGAGTTAAAAACAAAATGAATTCTCTCCAACCCCAGTTGAAAGATATCTCCTGTGGCTCTCAGCTGAGTCAGCCTCTTTGTCCCACGCCCTTGAAAGCCACTCCCTCTGCCCAGCCCATCTTCTTCTTCCACCCTGCCCCACCCCCAACAAACACTTGGAGCCTCTGCCCTTGGGCAGGGAGCCCTCATCTTCTCTGTGCAGCTCCAGAAGTGCAGGCCTGCTCCCTAGACAGCTGCTGCACAGAGCGAAGTGGAGCTGTTGGGGAGGCAGCTCTCTGGCCCCCTCCTTCAGAGGGCCCTGCCAGACCACTCTCCTTTTGGAATGGAGATGAGAATGGAGATGAACGGAGCTTGAGTAAAGGCCCCATCTCTCCCTTCAGGTGTCTTGTTATACGGGGACTCAGGGTTCCCAGGCCCTGCCCAGAATATGCCTGTGCTCATTCTCTCTTCCCCACCACACCAGGCACCAGAGACCATTATTGCTTTATTAAGGGTCAAATTTCTGAACATTAACTCCTTGTCTTTGGGTAATGCAACACACTTTTGGAGCATTTCGAAACTGTGGTTGATTCTTTCACTCACATGCCAGACCTTGTGCCATGTCTGGGGATGAAGTAATGCATTGGATTCAATTCCTGTCCTCAAGGAGCTCCCAGTCTGGTGATGGAGATAGAGTAGTAAGCAGAATTATATACCACAAAGTTCTTTAAAAGTGCCAGGGGTTGTAGGAGCCCAAAAGGCAGGATCTAAACCCAGGCTTGGGAGGAAGGGAACAGAGGGGAGAGAAGGCTTCCTGGAGGAGGTGACACCTGAGTTGGGAGTGAGACAGTAAGAAAGGGAGAGAAGGGATAATTAGATACATGAGCCATGGAATCACTGGCTTTTGGGCTCATCAAATGGTAGACTCACACTCCTAGAATCATTCTTTCAATGAACAACTATTTACAGTGCCAGATGCCATGCTGGGTAAAGAGCTCTCAGAATTAAAAGAGTCTCATATCCCAAAGCCAGCCCTGCTTCCACACCTTGTTCTTGAGGGGCAGAGTGCTGCTTCCAACTCCAATGACCTTGGGAAAAGAAAGGGGGTCTGAAGATACTCTGGGTGTAAGAACGAAGGGTGAATCGTTCCTGGTGGTGTTCAAGGAACTCTCTGGGACAGAAAGGGGCACAGATCGAGGACCCTGGCTCCCTGCAGCTATAGTGACTGGTAAGCCCAACAATAAAAGCTCTGTTGACCGAGGTCAGAGTCAGACAGGAGAGAGTTTTGGGTGATGGCCACTCTTTTCAACAGGTTCCAGCCTACCAGAGTCAGGGAGTGATTTACCTCTTAATTACATCCTCCAGCTATTCTCTCTCAAAGCCCTAGCTATTCTCCCTTCAGAGCCCATATTAGTTTTAATTAGCTATGCACTTATATGCTTCTTCCTCTCCTCCACTAGATTGTCACCATCCTGAAGCCAGGAACAACTGTTTTGTTCACCACCATCTCTTCAGTACAGGACAGAGACCAGGCCCAAAGTGGGTAATGAAGCACTTGTTGAAATGCATTGAGACTGGTGGGTGGATATGGAAGAGCATTCCATCAAATGAGGGGCAGCCTGGACCTGGTGATGAGCTCATGTCATTTTACAGAGAGCTATACTGGGCCCAAGAGAGGATGGAGTTGCCCGAGATAGAGGTGCCAATGTATAAGGAGGTGGGGTGGGGAGAAGCAAAGCCTGTTGCTGGGGTGAAAACAAAACACAAGAAGGCACTCATAGCCCTGGCCCCTGAGATATCCCAGCCTCCACAAAATCAGTTCCCTTTAAGAATTCTCCCTCTCCACCCTCACCCACCTTCTAAACGTTGTAAACGCCTTGTCTCAGGGGCTGCAGGGCATGCCCAGGCTTCTCTTCAAACGAAGTCCCAGAACTGGCCTAAAGGGACAGTTGGGGGAGGGATGGAGCAGCCACCAGTGTGGGGGTGGGGACCCAGCTTCGGTGCCGCAGCTAGGGGACCTACAACGAAGAATGGACAGCCTCAGCACCTAATCTGTGCAGGTAAGCCTTGATAGCGAGAGCACAGAGCCAACCTGGTTCCCATGCACATTCTCTTAGCGAGGTTCTGCCCAGTCAGTTTAGGGGCACGCCTGTTAACACAGGGTCAGGCCCGCTCAGAGCAGAATCTCCGGGTTAGCGCAGAGTCACCCCTTTCAGCGTTAGGTCGCCCCGCTTTGGAGTAAGAGCGTCCAAGGTTACAGAGCCGCTAAAGGAGGGTCAGACCCGGCGGGGCGGGGCGGAGTCACCTTGGTCTGCGCCGGTAAACTTCGGGTACTTCGGGGCCAGCGGCGCCCCCAGGTGGCTGGGCCCCGCCTGCGCTCTGGATCTGGATCCGGAGGGTTTGGGGAACCTAGCTCCTCTCATGCTCCTGCTGGAAGCCTCGCGGACTCAGGTCCCGGGCCTCGGCCTTCCAGAATTGCTTCTGCAATTCCTGTACGCACGTTTGGTGCTCTTTCTGTTCATAGAATGTAATTGGGTGCGGAGCGCATCTAAGAGCAATAATCCTTGATGCAGGCGGAGAGGAGACAAGTCACCGGGAAACCCCACCCCCAGCTCCAGGGAAAGCGACGACAGAGCCCAGCTCTCCCTCTCCAGCCCTCCGCATTTCTCTGGGCCCCTGTCTGTGGACACCCACTTGTCTCTGACAGCAGCAGTCTGTGCCCCCACCCCCAGACTTTGGGTACTTTCTGATACAACCCCACAAAAATCTGAAGTTCTCTAGATTGTCTTCTTCTGGCGACACTGAAAGAGGAGGCAGAGTCACAGCTCTTTCCCACTCCACTTGGGGGCTGTTCTCCCCACGTGACCATCACCTACATATGTTCCAGTTCGCGGGCTCCCATGAAGAGCCCTGTGTCTCTCACCTCTCCCTAAACACTCAGACACTCCCCAGGGCTTCCCAGAAGGGAGAGCAGGGTGAACAGAGACAGGCACAAAAGGTAACCAGGGTAGAAGCTCCCTTTCACATTTTGGGCCAGCTTTCTCCTCCATACCCCTCTACTCCAGCGCCAGCCCAGAGACACAACGGGCAGTGTGAGAGCTAAGCAAGCTGCCAGTTGGCAACTCACCTTCTTGCTCACCCACATTCCCCATCTTCCACAAAGATGACAGGTTCATACAGAATTGAGGGACCAAGGTGTCCACAGACATTTGGCCACCCCTTTATAACCCTGCCACAGGAGGAGAAATCCCACAGTCTGGGGTGGAAGCCCCTTGGGTCCGGAAAAGAGGGAGCCAAGCCACCCTACTGCCCCTGTATGTAGTGGAAGCCCTGAGGCGACTACTTGTGCTGTGTCTCTGGAGTCCCAGCACAACCTGTGAGAGGCCACCACTGTCCTATGGTACACCCTCACTGCAGAGGGAGGTGAGGAAGGAATGAGAACTCTTCAGCAGATTAGAAGGAGGAGCTGGGAGAAGTCACTGACCCCCAGACCCTGAGCCCAGACTAACATAATCCGGCTCCATTTCTCACACAGAAAAACCGAGGCTCAGGGAGGGCAGGAAGTATTGGCCCAGAGTCACAGAAAGCCAGCAGCCTGGCTAGAATCAGGAATCCCCTCTCCTCTTCCCCTTCTCTGCGCCCCGTATTATATAATTTTTGTATTAGTTTCAGGTATACTGCACAATGATTAGACATTTATACAATTCACGAAGTGATTCCAGTATTAAGTAATTAATCATCTTCAAGGTAGGTGCTAAAATGAAGACCAGTAAGGAAGGGGAAAGAGGCATCAAAGCTCTGGTGCTTTCCAGGGGTAAGTATAATTCAGAATTCCTGCGTTGCCTGCGTGAATGCAACACACACACACACACACACACGCGCACACACACACACACACATACGCAGGCCTACTACACCCCCTACCTCCATCCCTCTAAACCCTGAAGCTTGGCCAGCACATCCGGACCCAGAAAGGAATGGCCCCAGCCAGGACAGCCTCAGGCCTAGATGGCCAGGATTTTCTTCATTTATTCTCCACTGTGTGAAAGTTCTAAAGTCAAATGGGGCACTGGGAAGCAAGACTTGGAGTAGCTAGATGAGTGAACTGGCTGACAGATTCACCAACAACACTTTTAGGAGGCAGGGAGGGGTGCTACTGCCTGCGACAACTGAAGAGAAAGGGGCAGTTTACTGGAAAACTCTGACCATTCCCCCCACCCCTCCTCAAAGCCAACCATCTGTGTGGCCTGGGGCTGGGGGAAGCACTCAGCTGCCTTCCCGAGCCCAGGACCCCAGAGTAGGGTAGAGCACAAGATGCTCTTGTTCACCCACACTCCTCTGAACTGCCACCAGCACCTTGTCCACCTAAGGGCAACCTATTTCATGCCCTGACTTATCCAGATAATTGTCTGCTCTTTCACACCTTGACCTTGACTTTCCTCCCATCCTGCCACTGGGAAAGAAGGAGGATTCAGAATTATCTTTAGCCCTGACAACACTTAAGATTTCTTAAAGTACAAGGAGAGATCCTGGGTTTTTATTTTCCTCAAAATATCTAGCCAAATGCTTTAATTATCAATGCTGGCACATAGAGCCTACAGGCTTTAACTTTCCATCTGCATCCTGCCGAGCACCTTTGGACAAACTCCACCTTCACTTCTCCAGACCTGTTTCCCCGTAAATTCCATGTTAGCCTTGGAACGTTACAAGCTCTGATGTTACAAATTGTACCTAGGCCCTCACTGCTGGACAATAGTTCACTGGGAATGGAAGGGAAGGCTCCAAAGTCCCCTAGGATCACTGATGAAGTCCCTCTGCGCAGGCTGGAAGGAAAGAGGTTCGCAGCACCTGGCAGGATTGCAGATCAGGCAAAATAATGGAGTTTCTTGGCCATCCATCCTGAACCCAAGACAGGCCAAAGGATCTGGACGCCAGACAGCAGGAAAAGGAGAAAGCTGGAGCTATAGGAGGGAGTGGCCAAGTCACTGTGCCCCTCAGTACCTTAACTGGGTACTCCGGGTTCTCAGCTTTGTCTGCATTGGGGAAAGAAGTAGGGAGAAGGTGGACAGGTCCCAGTTTTTGCTAGAAGAATAAGGGAAGAGGCTCAGAACTCTGGGCCTCCTCCCCGCCCCACCCCTGCAGACACCCATTCCTAACCCTTCTATCCCCGTCCTCCACACCTATAGCCCTCCAGCCTCTCCCCAGCCACCGAAAAAAAAGAGGACCACACTCTCAAACTCACACTGATAGTCACGAACGTACATGTTAACACACACAGAGCCACCCACACACACTGACACATACTGGTCCCCTCTCACACACATATACAGTCACAGACCCCTAAATACCCAAAAAGTACATACACACTTGTGGACCATGATACCTGAAAACATGATCATAAAGTGGAAATCTACCATTCCTAACCCTGAAAACATCAAACATATTTTTTACCTCAAATATGGTGATAATCACTGTTTTGCCTTTCCTTTGGTTCTCAACTACCGGAGTTAGATTGCTTGTAATGAATGTAGGCAGATGTTCACTGCTAGTACCTCCAGTACAAGCCCAGCACAGAGAAATTGGTCAATAAATATTTGGGGAAAGAAAGAGCCAAAGAAGAAAGAGATCTCTAGGGCTGGAGGCAAATTAATTCGCCTGTGTTTGATTATTGCCAGGTAACTCCTCAGGCAGGAAAACTCTTCTTAGACACAGACTGAGCCTTGACGCTGGCCTCACACTCTTCAGATGGTCATTAGAGGGACTGAGGTACCAAAATGCGAGGTGCAGATCAGAGGCCAAAGCTGCTGCCCGGTGTGCATCAAAACCTGGAAGCGGCCACCCAGTTCATCTGCCCACAGCATGATATGTCGAAGACCCATGGGTTTGCAAAAGGGCGCTAGGAATGGTCCTCCGTACTACAGCCTGCCTGGGCCTCCACTAAGCATGGCTGGCTGCAGCGGCCAGGTCGTTGGGAGCTGGGCACAAAGCCGGCCCACCAGCGCCTCCAGCCTGGGGATCCAGCTCCTTGTACAGAGAGTCCAGGTTCTTGGATACACTTCCTGACTCCGCAGCCGACCCTCTGTATGATCTGGGCCTGGTTCCTTCCGCTCCAAAGAAGAGAGTGGAGCCGTATGGTCTTCCAGCGCCACTGGGCTGCTGCCATCTGAGTCCGCAGTGATAACTTCACCAGCTGCCTTCTTTGACTGGGTTGACTTAGGGCATGCGAGAATTAGCTCAAAAAGACTGGGACGTTTGCACGGAACTCGCCATTGGGACGGGAACCCTCAGGGCCCACCCAGGAGAAGAGGCGGCCCCGGGGGAAAGTGCAGACCCGGCGGGCGGGCGCGGAGCGGGGGGGTGGGGAGCGTCAACCCACACCCGCCTGCACTCGGCACATCTGCATTTGAATGGATGGGTATCTAAGCAAGGAGTCCTAATGGCACCGACACCTGCTGGGGAAGAGGGGCGCAAAACGAGGCCCCTCCGTAAGCGGCCGCGAATTAACTTCGACAATAAGCCTCACTCCTGTACCCTCAGCGCCTCTCAACCCCACCCCGCCACACAAACAGTTTGGCAGTGTCTACACAGATCATTTGAAATACACTTTTCAGTGCCGCGGTGATCTTTAGGGATCAGAGATGAATTTAAATGTTTTGTCAACACCTCCTCCCAATAATTCATTTTCAGTCCTAAGATCCGTGCAACCGCAATTCCAAAGATACTTCTAACTGCGTAGACAGAAATGCCCTCGGAGGTGAGACCAGCCTGAGGCGATTTTCCAACATCGGGGAAACGAGCAGAGAGCACCAAGTCCCTGGCTCCCTGCGGCAAAACGCGCGGGACCCCGGTAGCGGCAGCTATGCTCATCTTCCTTGTCACCCGCGCGTGCCAGGTCTGATGCGCACCCCTCCAGGCCGCGCAAGTCCAGTTGGCTGGGCGGGAGAGGGTGAGGCACGGGACAGGTGAAGACCAGGACCCTGTCGACCCCCTGTAGGAGGACGAAATTGCAGCGAGGGGGCTGGCAAGGGCGGGAGGAGATTACCCAGCGCAGACCCCTGCCGCACGGAGACAAGCAACGGTGCGTACAGGGAGAGACTTCCGCTTGGAGTCCGCGTGGAGCGAAAAGAGAGCGCTCCGCAGAGACCCAGGACTCAGAGTTGGGAGTGGAGCGAGGGTCGGAAAACAACCCCGACAGTGTCAGCGCCCAGTCCAGCCTGGGGGCACAGGCACCAGAGACGACTGCCTGCCTTCCTCAGCAGCCCGAAGCTTCGGGGACTCCGAAGCGGCTGCAAGCCTCCCTCACGGCTTGCTGGGCTACGAAAGGAGGCGTTGCCCGCTCCGCCCCGCGCGGCGCCGCGCCCACTAGCTGGCGGAAATATTCGTTCCCAAAACCAGAGCTGGGAACCTCTGTCCTTCTTACAGCTTTCTGTTAGGACGTGTCTATGCCAACCTTAAAGAACAATAATTCCACTCATAAACTCCAATTAACATTTGTTTTGCTCTCAAATACCCTGATAGATGAAAAGCTTCAGAGGTCGAATTATCCTGTACGACCTCTGCCACCTTTAGTTCTCTTTCACTATTTCTCCAGAAATCTCAGAGAGCCAGCACCATGGACAAATGTGAGCTGGGTCTCATCATCCTGGACGGTCCTGGACACATCTCCAGGTCCCAGCCTAGACAACCTATTGGACCATGTATCCGAATAATTTAGGCGCAAACCTAAACTCTCCTCGCTTCTCTTTGGCCAGATGCGCGGGGTTTGAATTATACTCTGAATCTGGCCCGTAAAGACCTATGAGAGCAGCCTCCTCCCACCGCCCCCTAAACTCGAAATCCTACGAGGCACGCTCCACACTCAAAATCTCTACTCCCTTTCTCCTGCACGGTCCCTCGTTTAAACAACGTCGGCGCCTTTATTCGCCTGACCCAATGCGGAGGAAAACCGGCCCGATCGGTCATTGTCTGGTCCGCGACCGCCCCCACCCCCGCCGCAATCAGTGTCACAAAACGGCCCTTTCAACAGATTCCAAACCCTCTTCACCCGGGCTCACCGAGCCTTCAACTTCATTAAGTGCGCGCTGTGGCGGCGCTGGAGGAGGCGAAGTTTAAATAAACCCGAGCGGAGAAGGAGGAGGGGTGAGCCTGGGGAGGGTTGCTAGTTGAAGGGGAGAGAGTGAAGTGTTTTTGAAAAGGGGAAAAAAGTCATCAGGGGAAAAGCGCTTTGTAACCACGAAGACGCGCCTGCTGTGGCGAGAACAAATTGGATATCGAGGGGAAGTGTCCGCCCCCACCTCAACTCCCGCTCCTGGGTGGTCCGGGGTGCCCCAGGAGAAAGAAGGATGGGGAGGAATCAGCGGTGAAAAGAATTAACCACTTTAATTGGCCTGCAAGAGAGAAGTGGGAAGACGTTCACCATGTGCCTCGATCACCCAAACCAAATACTCTTCAATAAAATAATATAAAATAACTGCCCTTCGCCGTGGCAGAAAGAATGTCAAAGTTTGAGAATCGAGGCTGTTCTCAGCCACAGAAAATAAATCTGCAGGATGGGAGAAATTCTGTCCGGAAAGACCCCATCCCCCTCCTTGTGGCCTCGGGCCTCCAGGCACCGGATGAAAAGGAATGAAATTGAACGAAATTGAACGAAATGAAGTGAAATTGACCAGTGAAATTCGCCAATTTTCTTCCCCTTTAAACTGCCCGCTCTCGGCAGCACTCTCTGAACCCCAATCCGATTTCTTAGCATTTTTTTTCTCACCTCGAAAGATAAAGGTGTGCCCTGGATATTTTCTTATTATTGTCACCGATTGTTGGGGCCCACCGGGGCAGAGCTCAGCTATCTCTACCCAGACAGCAAGGGAACCCACAGCAGAAGCTGGAGCTGGGATGGCCTGTTTCTCCTCCCTGGAGGCTGGCCTTCTAAGTAAGCAGCCTTACACTGAACACCCACCCCTGTGCATCCGCAGGGTGGGAAGGAGCCATTTATAGAGCCTCTCTGGTCTGGGGAAGAACTCTACCAGACAAATCTGCAATTTCCTCATCCTTCTCCTTGCAGCCTCCCTACAGTCTAGGTCCCAGGTGGGCTTTCGCCAGCTCCTAATTAACAAGTTCCTGGCCCACACAACCTAAAGGAGTCCCAAATTCCAAACACCCTTCTTCTCTCCACCTTCGGCAATTCTTTTTGATATTTTCCAAAGCCAATTGGGCATCAGTGGCTTCTTTCTGGCCCCCAGCTCTCACCCATAATTATATCTGGCCCATATCTGGCCTTCTTGACCCCCGGGGAAACCCGGGTCTGAGTTATGGGTCTGGGGTCCCAAGCTCCCTAGAAACTCCTGAAAGGGTGCATCTCACTCCTCCCCAATCCTTTTATTTCTGCATTTTTCTGATACTCTGACACACACATAAACACAAAGCAATACACTCAGATAAATTCACACACACACACACACACACACACACACACACACACACTTTCATTAAGTCACATTGAGGAATCTAGATCTGCTGCTTCTCCTGGAAGGTAGTAGTTGTGGGAGTATCTCATCCATCTATCCACCATCAGATATGAATTCTGGCTGACTAAATTTTCTCTCTTCTAGAGAGAAAAAACCAATTGACAAAACTTTTACTTGAAGCTCCAACCTAATATCTGGGAGTGGCATATTCATGGTAAATGAGATCACGTAAGCCACAAAGTGTTTTACTGAGGGCAAATACACACAGTCATGTTCAACCTTCCTCAAGTGAAAAGAAATAAAATCAAACCCAGCAACGTAAGTCAACTAAGCAGCCAGCTAGAGACCATGATCCCAGTATCAACAGATACTCCCTCTTTTTACCATGGAATCTAACCTTACTTCTCCTGGGCTATTTGATAAAATTGTGGGGAGGTAGCCAACTGAATTCAATCTCCCTCCACTCTGCAGTCTCTCAACAAGATGGAAGAGAGGGCACGTCACCTCTGACTAAGGGGCTGCATTTACCATATGCACCCTAAACCTCGTCTGAGGAATCCCAACCACTCTTCCCCGGCCCTGGTGCATCCTTCCTACCCTGATCCTGACCCTCTTCCTGCAGGGCACTCTGTCCTCGTCCTCCTTTCCCCCTACTATTGCTAATGCCTGGTAATCTGGTTAAAGAGACCTGTATGGCTTCTCCCTACCTGCCCCTCTCAAGTTCTCTACATCTGTCTTCTTCCTTCTGTCACTTGTCTCCCAACCCTCACCCTCTGCATGTGTCTATATTCTGTAAAAGCTGAACTGCCTCTTATGTACCTCCCTATTTTTCCTCTCCATAACCTCAGTTGAATGCACAGAGAAAAGAGCTATAAAATAACCATCTTTGTTTCATCCAAAGCATCACCTCTCACCCAACATGCTTGCCAGTCTGGCCACTGGGAGTCCCAGACACAGGCATCAAGCTGGGAGGGTCAAAGAGCTTATGGAAGACTCTAGCCAGCCCCAGTGGCTTTGCACTCGGGCAATAAGTTCTATTTATGAGCCTGGACGTTTATCCTAAGTTCATGGCTATGAGAGGAGGTTTACCCTAACGGAGTAGGACTGCACTGACTCTCTCCTTTAGCACACAGTGAACCTCTAATCTCCTTAGACTGGAAAAGACAGGGGTTTCACAGTCCCCAATTCAAGTCTTTCACCCAACTGTTCCATAGAGGGTAGGGAAGGGGGTATCAAAGAAGGCCCCACGGTGGCCAAAGGGAAACGTCTCTCTTAGGGACATAAAAAGAGACAGTGACAGAGAATCACAGAGACACACATTCACAAATACACATAGAAATAAAAACACAGATATCCTGAAATACAAGTCACCCCCCACAAAGAAAGACAATAAGGCACAGATACGTGATGACCCAAACGAATACAAACCCAAATCACAAGCTCCATAAAAGCCTCCGCACACAGCAGCACACAGAGGGCACACCAAAAATGCAGCAAGAAAAACAGGCATTTGAATTGTACTTAATGGGTGTAGTATCCCTATGCACTGGGCACCCAAATCTGCCGAGGCTATTCTAAAGTCTAAACTCAAAAATAAAAAGACTCCCCAGGTGCATTTGAAACAAAACCTCTCTGCGGAATCCCAGGCAGAAACCCTCCTGGACCAGAGCGAAAATGAAAGTGCTGAAGGGGTCACAGGCTTCCCAGAGTCCTGGCCCATTAACAGCGAAGGCCCATTAACACAAGGCCATAGTATGCCCTGTACCTGATGCTAAGTCCAAGCCCTCCTCTGCCCGCCTGGGGCTGGCCAGGGCTTTACCTTGGTCCACCTCTGCCTGGAAGCTGGGGGTCTTCTGGGAGAGCCCAGACTGGGAAAAAGGGGAGTGCAGGCAAGCAGACTGAGCTGGTAACTGCTGGAGTTCACATACATTTATTCAATTGACACCAATGGGAAGTTGGGGGAGACAGATTTTTCTTTTCTTCCACACAAACCATCAGACGATTTGAGTCTCCCCGCAGTGGAGAAGTCTAAATCGATGCTCACCCAGTGGACGGAGAATGCAGATAGCAGCCCGCTGTACAGATATTTACACATAATTACAGGACCCCCTGCCACAGGATGCGCCCTCGCCCACCCCACCCCCACCTCTCCAGTCCCTGACCCAGACCCTCCTCTCCCACCCCAACCTCATTGCCTTTAGCCACAATAAATATCCCAGGGCCTGAGACAGAGCAGAATGCTGAGAGGGCTGCTGGCCCTGGTTGGCTGGACCCAGCCGGCCATGGGAAAGGGGGAAAGTTCCTTCAAAAGCACCCCAACACGAAAGAGGAAGGATGTTCCCCAGTGGAGTGGGATCCAGGGTTTCCACGGGGATTGTGGAGACTCCTCGCTTCACATCTCCGTTCAGCTTGCCTGTGCAGACAGAGCTTTAGGTTTCAGAGATAACGAACTTCCTTGGAGAACAGCAAGAGTAAAAAAAGTTGAATTTTCCTTTAAGCACGAAGCGGATAATAGGTGTCTTTAAATTATAATATTGGACAAACAGGGCCTCAAAGTAGGGGAAGGAGTGAGGGAGAGGCAGAGAGGAAGACCTCTTTGCGCGGATGGTGTTTCTGGCGGGATCCGCAGGGCCCGGGCGGGCATCTCTCCGGGAACGCATTCTTCCGGGGCTGTCAGAGGCGCAGAGGCTGGGAAAAAGCGAAGACTCCCCCCTCCCCTTTTACAGCTCAAAATGGAATGGGATCCTGGCTTGCGACCTCGTCGCGTAGACCCGAACCTCTCCCTGAGCGATGAAGCCCGCTTCGTCCCAACTATCAGATTCTGAGCGTGGAGCCTTAAGTGCCAAGTCACGCGCGCCGGCCCAAGGTCTTCATAAATAGACTCCCTGAGTTCTGCTGGGACGGCAGGAGTTCCCGGGAGAGGCTGAGGAGTGCGGGCCTAAGTGGCCCTGAGCACGACGGGGTTCAGAAGTGGCAGCCACTGAGACCAGCGACTTTGCTGGCAAACGGGGAGCCTGAGGACAGGAGCGCGTCCCCGGGGTGCGAGAGGCGGATGTGGCCGGCCACTGGAGCCAGAGCCGGGGCAGTCAGCATGGCCAAGACCTGGGCTTGACCCCCAGGGCCCACCGCCGCCGCGAACGGCGATCCTGGCGAGCCCTCGCCTCCGCCCGGGGGTGCTGCCCCGCCGCCACCGTGGCCCATGATGTGGTCTATAGAGAAGGAAGGCCTCTGCCCGGCCCCAGCGCCCCCGCCGCCCGCACCACCACCCGCGTCCGTCTTGAGGCCCTGGCGCAGGAGTGCGGTGGACAGACCAGCAGCGGTGCCGGCTGCGGGAGGGCTCAGTGACGCGGGATAGAAGGCTTTGGCGCAGCCCAACTCCGCGCCCAGGAAGGAGGGCAGGCCTGCGGGCCCCGGGCCTGGGCCCGACCCTGTGCCCGGGGCAGGCGCAGGGGCCGGAGCCGAGGCTGCGCCCGCGAACACCGAGGCCGTCGGAGGTCCGGGTGGAGGCGCAGCGGCACGGCCTGGGGGGACCGACAGCTGGCAAGGCGCAGCGGCGGCTGCGGCAGCGAAAGCGAAGGCGTGCGGGTGTGGATGCGGATGCGGGGTCGGGCCCGGCGGGGGGGCGCCGTGGGCCGGG